>NC_040097.1:39563222-39866252 GCF_003369695.1 Bos indicus x Bos taurus | reverse complement strand
ACGGGGGAGCCTGGTGGGCTGCTGTCTATGGGGTCGCATAGAGACACGACTGAAGTGACTTAGCAGCAGCAGCAGCAACCAGGAAAGGGTACAAGGAGCTGAAACTTCTATTCTGCAGTCAGCCAAGTTGATATTCGTGAAAAAATATGCAGAATAATGAGAAAATGCATATGATATGTTAAATTAAAAACTGGGACACATTTTATGTATTTTAATTAAATGATGCCAATATGCACATACATATCAGACTACCAGAATTACCATCACCTGACGTCATCATGGTTGTAAAATTGTTGAGAGTAGGAATTTCATTCTTTTCTCTAATTTCTGGATATTTGGGTTAGCATTCTTTTTTATGATGAAAATTTCATAGGAAAAAAAATGTGCAATTTCAAACAAATTGTTATGACATATTTAAAAATAACAGTCATGTGTGTGCTATAAAATCTACTTAATCCCAGCATCTTGTTTTCTGTGCTTCAGATTTATTTTCCAAGAAACAAAACATTACAGTTATCACTGAAGCCCCCTGTGGAAAGATGATGTTTTCAAATCAAGCATTCAAGGCAAAGAAAAATTTCTCACAATATTCTTAAAGCAACGTGGCTTTGTGAAATGAATGCAGTTGTCATCAGCTTTATGAAACAAAAAAGGGAAGCTTCCACTGCAGTTGAAATTATTTCTTGAAGAGAAAAACTATTGTTTCCCATAACAAAATGGCTTTTACTCTACCATAAGAAAACTTATATACTATTCAATTTCCCACATTTTAGGATAAATATTTTGAGGCCGTGCCATGCAGCAGGATTTTAATAATAGTTACCCGACGAGGGGTCAAACCGGTGCCCACTGCATCAGGAGCATGGAGTCTTAACCACTGGACCACCAGGGAAGTCCCATTTCCTACATTTTAAAATGTAGTGCTTGTCCACATAATGACTGGACTGTGTCTATGTTTTTAGAAAAAAGAGTAGAGGTTAATAAAAAGGGTTGGGGTGAGGCTGAAAAGACTTTCAAAATCACAATCACTTGTTGATCAGTGTTCTCACCAACTGAAACATACAATTTGTGGCCAGGGGTAATTTTCTTTGTATTTGGACAAAACTGTGTGTCAAATAAATGTCATTTTAAAATATCTCATTCTCTAAATAGATCCATCAAACATTTCAACAAAAAAATAAATAAATTACTCTCATCTGATGATACAATAAAATGTATGTAACCTAGAGAGGAAGTGAATTTAAGAATCAATTCTAAAGACTATGCATGCTCAATTTAAAATGAGAAAGGTGAAGTGGGTACCCTTTCTGTGTTATCAAATCCAAGTGTTTGTGTTCTGATGAAGTTAGCCATCAAGCAAAGCGAATACATCCATTGCTTTTACCTACTTATTTCTCTAAATATGGTCCAGGTAAGATTTTATGTTATTTTGTGTCTTTTAAAGCCAGTTTTATAAAACCAGTAAATCAAAACAGTCAGATGTTTCAAAATATATTAGAGAAGTATACTGCAAACTTCTTTTAGTGTCCCTGGTTGGTTGGTATTTAGTGCTCCAGATGAATAAGTATTTAGTTGACTGACCTTTAGCGAGTCATAGGCTCTTTCTACCTCAGTTTATTTCATCTGAAAATTAGAGATCAACACACCTACCAAGGGTGTGGGGAGGATCAAGTAGTGTAGAGAACATGAGATGTCTTTGTAAACTGCTAAATGTTGCAGGAATACAAGTAATTTCTAAAGGTGGCGATGAGTATCAGGCAATGGAAAAACCCTGCCTAGCAATCTCCAAGATCTTAAACTTTATTATAAGCCATCATACACTGAAAATGATATTGTTGCTCACTCCTTATGTTTTTGTTTCCAAGAAAATAAAGGTCTTACCATCACTTTATTATGTAGAATCAACCATCAAATAGTAGGAATTTAAATATCTATTCTTGACAGTCTCGCGTGGCAGTATTCTAATTTTCTCAATCATTTAACCTTCTGGAAACCAGAAATTACTGATAAAGACATTCTCTATTCAGCTATCAACAGAGTTCCCCTACAGGCATTTTTAGCCCAAAAACCAAAGAGTTCTTACTTTGAGAGGCAAACTGCATGAAAGTTGAACCAAGAAATATGTCTTTAAAATTGAATGTTTTTCCACCAACCTCATGCATGATTTAAAACTGTGGAAGATATACATTCAAAAGAAGCCTTCTTCCAAAACAGCCACCTTGTGTGGCTTCCCGTTTGTTCCAATATGATTTCTTCTGCTTGGTGCAATTTTGGAGTTTTCTCATTCTGAAATCAGTCATTTTTTAATTTATGGAACCTTAGGCTCTTTTGGAGAAGGCAATGGCACCCCACTCCAGTACTCTTGCCTGGAAAATCCCATGGACGGAGGGGCCTGGTGGGCTGCAGTCCATGGGGTCGCTAGGAGTCGGACACAACTGAGCGACTTCACTTTCACTTTTCACTTTCCTGCATTGGAGAAGGAAATGGCAACCCACTCCAGTGTTCTTGCCTGGAGAATCCCAGGGACAGGGGAGCCTGGTGGGCTGCCGTCTCTGGGGTTGCACAGAGTCAGACACGACTGAAGCGACGCAGCAGCAGCAGCAGCAGCAGCAGCAGCAGCAACAGCAGGCTCTTTAGTGTCCCATCAAGTCAAATCATTCTTCATACTCAACAACTTGGTCAGGAGTGACTTGTGACTTTGTCCAGTAATCTAACTCACCTGCAACGGATGACAATTTGCCACCCTTGACAGTGTACAAAAGCATATGCTGCAGGATCTAGACATAATGCCCGAAGCGAAACTGCAGAAAAATATTGCTCAACATCAGCATCTTTAGAAAAAGTGATTATCTGCTGCCAACATTGAAGAGAAGCCCACAATTGGATATATAAGATCTAAATGTGTTTATTAAATATTGATCAGAGCAACCATTCTAAAATCATCTTTGCCAATAATGTATAAGAAAATGCTTACGATACAATAGTACCTGAAAAGAAAAACAGAATAGAAACTGTGTATTTGTTCTTTCAGATAACCATTATTTATTGAACCCTTGTGTGAAAGACCTCCCTGGTGGCTCAGACAGTAAAGAATCTGCTACAGTGCAGAAGACCTGAGCTTGATCCCTGGGTCGGGAAGATCCCCTGGAGAAGGGAATGGCTACCCACTCCAATATCCTTGCCTATGAAATCCAATGGACAGAGAAGCCTGGCGGGCTACAGTCCATGGGATCACAAAGAGTCAGACACGACTGAGTGACTAACACTTCCAGTAACACTGTGTGCCAGGCACTGCTGTAGGTGCTGAGGACCCATGCCAACATGTTTACAGTCATATACCAACTTTGCTTAAAAATAGACTGATAAATAGTTCACGCTTGACACAATATTCCAGGCTCTGTGTTAATAAGCATGTAAGTAATTTATCATTCAATCTGTGTTACGAAAATACAAGAAAGTGCTATTACACCAATTTTATAGATAAGTAAATTGAGACACAGATCAATTAAGTAACTAGACCAACATAAAGAGACACAGGGGTAGAGCCAGTCCTGGAATCTAGATCTTTTCCCTGTTCCCTAACTCTCTGTTTCATTCTGTTGTACCCGCATGACACTATTCCCCTATATCAAGTATAATCTCCTTCACCCATTTTTCACAAATTTAAAATAACCCAGAAGATTTTTCTACCTGAGCAAAACTGTGACACATCTGAGAACAGCAAGATCCAAACTTGATTCCTAACAACCACATCAGTGTTTAATCCTTTATGCCTTTCTTTGATAAAACTTGAACAAATCATCCCAGTAACTCTGGCACCTACTCAAAATTTATGTTGTTTAATTTCTTACACTGTACTTTTCTTTGCCCACCAATTTCCCAATACAGCCCCAAAGCCCCAGTGATCTAAGATTCACTCAGGTATCACTCATTAGCATGTTAAGGAAGGATCTGATTTTCTCTACCTTCAGATAAATCATCATGCAGAGAACAGGAGATAAAAACCCGCGATTAAAGATGCAGATCTGGTAACATTTTGTATTAATTGAGGTAATGTGAGCTGCCGAAGCAGATAAACCCTGAAATCTCGATGATGGACTAGAACAGAAATGTATTTCCTTCTCACGGATAGCCTGTTGTTGGTGTGTCTGATAGCCTTAAATATGGTCCTCCATGCATCAGGACCACTTCATTTTTATTTGTGGCCCCGTCTTCCTCTATTCCTTCAAGCCTTTCATATTGAGACAGCAAGGAAAGAGCATGGAGAAGGCAAGCTTGCTTCTTAATCTCTTTAGGAAAGATACACACCACGTCTACTCATATTTCATTGACTAGAACTAGTCGTACAGTCCCGCCTGATGCACAGGACTCTGGGAAATGTAATCCTGGTTAGGAAACATGAATCTCAGGAGGTCAAGTTATATGTTTGCCACACATCCTAACCAGATGGTACAGAAAATTACAGCAGAAAGATATACAAATAAAATCTACATGTAAGAGAGAGCAAAAATGAACTATCAGAATAAAGGCTGGAAAAACTAGGATCTGTAAGTAATATAAGTTATTGGAATGGGCAAGAAAGAACATCTGGGCTGCCTGGAAAGGTAACATTAAAAGAAAGTGAAAATAGAACTATCATATGATTCACCCCTGGGCTATACTTGGAGAATATCATAATTCCAAAAGATACATGCACCCCAGGGTTGACTGCAACACTATTTATAGCAGCCAGGACATGGAAGCAACCTAAATGTCCAACAGAAGAATGGATAAAGAAGATGTGGTACTTCAGACATTAAAAGGAAAGGAATGAAATTGTGCCATTTGCAGAGACATGGATGGACCTAGAGACTGTTATACAGAGTGAAGTAAGTCAGAAAAACAAATATGTATTAATGCATACATGTGGAATCTAGAGGAATAGTACAGATGAACCTATTTGCAAAGCATAGAGACACAGATGTACAGAACAAACATGTGTACACCAAGGGAGGAAAGGGAGGGTGGGATGAATGGGGATATTGGGACTAACATATATACACTACTATATATAACATATACAACTATTGAGAACCTATTGTATACCACAGGGAACTCTAATCAGTGCTCTGTGGTGACTAAATGGGAAGGAAATCCAAAAAAGAGGGGATATATGTGTGTGCATGTGTGTGTATACACACATATACAGATAGCTCATTCACTTTTCTGTACAGCAGAAAATAATACAACATTGTAAAGCAACTATACTCCAATAAAAATTTTTTAAATAAATAAAACTAAGACCTACATTCAGTTCACCTTAAAAAAAAAAAAAAACAAAGAAAGTTGAAAAATAGATTCTTAAGTGAAACTGTTTGAAAAGAGGGAAGAGCTGAGATCATAACTGATTCAATCAATAATATGACAAAAGAAACTAAGTCCATTTAAAGCAACATCCTGTTTCCAGAAACTGCTCACCACTTTACACGCTGAGATGTGGAATACATTTAATTGCTGTTTTGTCAGAAGCACTAATTCTCTTGATTGTGTTGTGAAAACAAAACTACTGAAGAAAATCTTTTTGAAAAGCCCTCAAAGAAAAATTAATATTCATACACAGCTGTCCATCTGAAAGCATGCAAGGTTGAAGTCAATAATTAGCATGGCCAGAAGAGTTCCTGCAAGTGGCCTTATTTTGAGAATTATTTTCATACAAGGCTTTCTCTCTTGAATAAACCTGCTGGGCACATAGAAAATAAAAACAGTGAGGTAACCTAGCAAATCCTATTCTCATATGTAAGGAGTTAATCATTTTGGGGACACCAACCATCTGAACTTGGGTTTTACCCAATTAAATAAGCAGAAAGTGAAAGTGTTAGTAGCTCAGTCTTGTCCGACTATTTGCGACCCCATGGACAAGAGCCTGTAAGGCTCCTCTGTCCATGAAATTCTCCAGGCAAGAATCCTGGAGTGGGCAGCCATTCCCTTCTCCAGAATCAGCAGAAGTCAAGCTATTACGCTATTTTAAAACTTCCTATTACTTAGAGCCAAACTGGGTATGGTTCTGTGAGTCACAAACCTCGGACCTTTAGGGATGAAGAACAACTTGGCCTGATTTCACCTGATTCTCTATTTTCCAGATGAAGAATGGAGGCTTCGAGATAATACATGACTTGATTAAAGTACAATAAGAATGACTGGCGAAACTAGGTCTGCAACGTAGGTCTGTTGACCAAGGACTGTCCATTAAATGACCACCTATACTATTTGCGTGTGTGCTCAGGCATGCCCAACTCTTTGCCACCCCATGGACTGTAGCCAGCTGGGCTCCTCTGTCCATGGGATTTCCCAGGCAAGAATACTGGAGTGAGTTGCCACTTCCTGCTCTAGGGGATCTTTCTAACCCAGGGATTGAACCTGCATCTCCTGCATCAGCAGGCAGATTCTCTTCCACTGAGCCGCCTGGGAAGCCCCCCTATACATATTAGCCTTGACCTAAGCCCACTCCAACAAAAAGCTCCATGCATAGAAACATCAGCTCTTCCTAAAATGATGGGAAATCCAGATTGAATACGGGTCCTTAGTACAACCTTGAGACATACAGATCTCAACAATCATCAGGCCAATGAAAATAGTGACAAATATGAGACAATGGGCCAGAATGTGGAAGAGAGGACTAGGAGGCAGCTTATGCCAGAGAAAATGAGGGACTTCAGGAGAACACACAGACCCAGAGATGGCAAGCCTCAATTAATTTGAGATGTGGAGTGATTAAAGTGTCTGGTCAACTTTGTTCCTGCACTAAATGGACACAGATTCTGCTCTACAGCCTGGGATTCCTCCAGTTATTACTGTTTGGGGAAGCTACCTCACTGTTTATAATCTGTGGTGTTCCTGTATTCAACCGTCCATTCCACGGGGTTTTTCTGAATGTCCACTGGGAGCCAGTGGTCAGGTGTAAAAAAGCAAATGATGAACAACACAAACTCTGAATCTGAGATGCTCACAGTAGACTAGGGAAAGGAGGTATAGAAAATAGCATCATATTATCTGATTTTCCTATCAGATAGGAAAATCAAGTCCTCTACTTCTCAAGTAGAAGTACAGGACTTGACCAAAGTGATCAAGAGAAAGGCAAAATTCAACATCCAGGATCCCCTGGGCAAACTACTCATCTACTAAGAACTTAAGACTTCAAGACAGCAAACTGCATGATTTATAGTTACCCACCAAAGTGTGGTCTGCACCCCAGCAGTACATGCAACATCTCAAAGCTTGTTTCAAATGTCAGAATCTCCAGCCCAGCTCCAGATATAATAAATCAGGATCTACATTCTAACATGATCTCCAAGTGATGTGTATATGTGTTCAAGTGTGATATGCTCCATGCTATATTGGAGGACTGTACTGGAGTACTATTGTTGTAAATGACTATGTCTAAGAGGTGATTTGTCAGCCAGGATTTTTTTTTAAGTTATGTTTATTGAGGAATTTTCAGAGAGTAAAATCCATCCTTTTCAGATATGTAAGTCGATGATTTCTACAAACATACACAGTCATATAACCTCTGAAGTGAAGTGAAGTCACTCAGTTGTGTCCGACTCTTCGTGACCCCATGGACTGTAGCCTACCGGGATCCTCCTTCCATGGGATTTTCCAGGCAAGAATACTGGAGTGAGTTGCCACTTCCTTCTCCAGGGGAACTTCCTGACCCAGGGCTTGAACCCAGGTCTCCAGCATTATAGGCAGACGCTTTACCGTTTGAGCCACAAGGGAAGCTCTGAACCCCTGAAATGTGTCTTTGTGCCTTTTTGCTGTCTATTTCTTCCCCCTAACCCCAATCACTAGAAATCACTAATCTGGGTTCCATGTCTAGAGTTTTGCCTTTTTAGCAATATCATATACATGGAGTAAGAGGATATAGAGTCTTTTGTGTCTAGTTTCTGTGACATTACATAGTGCCTTTGAAATCCATCCATTTTGTTAGAAACATCTGTAGTTTGTTCTTCTAATTGCTAAAGAAAGAAAGAAAGACAGCGCTAAGTCACGTCTGATTCTTGTGATCCCATGAACTGTAGCCCACCTGGCTCCTCTGTCCATGGGATTCTCCAGGCAGGAATACTGGAGTGGGTTGCCATTTCCTTCTCCAGGGGAATTTCTTGACCCAGGAATTGAACCCAGGTCTCCCACATTGTGGGCAGATGCTCTACTGACTGAGCTACATGGGAAGCCCATCTAATTGCCAAGTAGTATTCAATTGTAGGAATGTAAACCATTTGTTTGGGCTTCTCTAGTGGCTCAGATTGTAAAGTGTCTGCCTGCAGTGCAGGAGACCCGGGTTTGATCCCTGGGTGGGGAAGATCCCTGGAGAAGGAAATGGCAAACCACTCCAGTATCCTTGCCTGGAGAATCCCATGGACGGAGAAGCCTGGTAGGCTGCAGTCCATGGGGTCTCTAAGAGTCGGACATGACTGAGCGACTTCACGTTCACTTTTCCTTTCATGCATTAGAGAAGGAAATGGCAACCCACTCCAGTGTTCTTGCCTGGAGAATCTCAGGGACGGGGGAGCCTGGTGGGCTGCTGTCTATGGGGTCCCACAGAGTCGGACACGACTGAAGCAACTTAGCAGCAGCAGCAGCAGATGAACATCTGGAATGCCTCCAATTGAGGGTATTATGAGTAGGAGTACAGGTCTTTGTGTGGTATATGTCTTTATCTTAGGTAAATAACTAGGAGTGGAATTCCTAAGACATTTGGAAAGTGTATGCTTAACTTTATAAGAAATTGCCACAAGAGTTCAAGAGGTGGCAGAGAAAGATCCTGAATTCAAGACCTCCTGCAGACACAACAAAGCTACAACTACCTTACATAAGAATTACCTCTGGATGAAACGGATGAATACAACCTCTACAAAAAGGGTGAAGAGACAGAATCAAGATGGGTAGGAGAGGCAGAAAATGGTCTCATCAAAGGAAAAACCACACCCCAACAGTACTGATCCACAATTGAAAGTGATCACATAGGTATGACTCTTATTGCTGAGAAGCCAGGTCTGTGAGCCACACATCAGGAATGCTGACTCCTAGATGATGCAGAAGAGGGATGAGCCCCCCAAAGACTTGGAACTGAAAATCAATTTGGCTTTGAAAATCAATGGGCAATATGCTCAGGAAAACTAAAAAACTGCAGGGAACAATAACAGAACACCTCTTAAAGGGCCTGCATGCAGACGCATTGGACCTGAAAATCAGTGTAAAAATACCACATTTAAAAGTGCATAAATCAGGGACTTCCCTGATGATCCAGTGGTTAAGAATCTGTACTTCCATCACAGGGGACATGGGTTCAATTCCTGGTCAGGGAATTAAGAACCCACAGGCCGTGTGACAGCCAAAATAAATAAATAAATAAAACTTTTAATGCTAACCTTAAAAAAAAAAGCACATGGACCATAGGTGAAGGGGACCCACGACTAATCTATTCTTCACAAATTCTTTCAAAAAACTGATGAGGGAGGAAGCCTTCCAAACACATTTTAGGAAGCCAGCATTACCCAGATAACACAGCCAGGCAAAGACATTACACACAAAGAATTATCAGCCAGTATCTTTAATGAACATAGATATAAAAGTCCCCGAAAAATACAGTTGACTCTTGAACAATACAGGTTTCAACTTCAGGAGTCCTCTGATACACAGATTTTTTCAATAGTAAATACTACAGGACTACAAAATTCAAAGTTGGTTGAATTCATGGATACATAATTATAGTTACAGAAGGCTACCTGTAATTTATACACTAAGTTTTGACTGTGCTGAGGGTCAGTACGTCTAACTCTGCATTATTCAAGAGACAACTATATCAGCAAACTAAATTCAACAATAAGATTCACTACTAAAATTATCATCCCACAGTCAAGTGGGATTTATTCCCAGGATGCAAAGATGTTTCAACATTTATACATCAATGTGACACACCATACTAACAAAAGGAAAGATAAAAATTGCAAAATCTTCTCAATAGGTGTAGGAAAAAAAGCACCCAGCATTTTGAAGTCTAAGCCACAACAATCAGGCAAGAGAAAAGACATCAAAAATGCAAAAGAAGAAATAAAACTGGCAGTATAGCAGAGCACATGATACTACACAGAAAGAATCCTAAAGACGCCCCCCCTTCCCCCCCACACACACACACGTGGAACTAATAAATAAATTCTTCTAAAAATTAAGACTAGAACTACCATGCTGCTGCTGCAGCTGAGTCACTTCAGTCGTGTCCGACTCTGTGCGACCCCATAGACGGCAGCCCACCAGGCTCCCCCGTCCCTGGGATTCTCCAGGCAAGAACACTGGAGTGGGTTGCCATTTCCTTCTCCAATGCATGAAAGGGAAAAGTGAAAGTGAAGCCACTCAGTCGTGTCCGACCCTCAGCAACCCCATGGACTGCAGCTTATCAGGCTCCTCTGTCCATGGGATTTTCCAGGCAAGAGTGTTGGAGTGGGTTGCCATTGCCTTCTCCAAGAACTACCATATGACCCATCCAATCCACTTCTGGGTATTTTCCAAAGAAAAAACAAAAACAATAATTTGAAAAGGTATATGCAGGAAGTCAAGAAACACCGGAGTAGCAGGCAGGTTTGGCCTTGGACTACAGAATGAAGCAGGGAAAAGGCTAACAGAGTTTTGCCAAAAGAATGCACTGGTCATAGCAAACAACCTCTTCCAACAACACAAGAGAAGACTCTACACATGGACATCACCAGATGGCCAACACCGAAATCAGACTGATTACATTCTTTGCAGCCAAAGATGCAGAAGTTCCATACAGTCAGCAAAAGCAAGACCAGGAGCTGACTGTGGCTCAGATCATTAACTCCTTATTGCCAAATTTAGACTTAAATTGAAGAAAATGGAGAAGACCACTAGACCATTCAGGTATGACCTAAGTCAAATCCCTTACAAGTATACAGTGGAAGTGACAAATAGATTCAAGGGATTAGTTCTGATAGGCAGAGTGCTTGAAGAACTATGGATGGAGGTTCATGACACTGTACAGGAGTCAGGGATCAAGACCATCCCCAATAAAAAGAAATGCCAAAAGGCAAAATGGCTGTCAGAGGAGGCCTTACAAATAGCTGAGAAAAGGAGAGAAGCTAAAGGCAAAGGAGAAAAGGAAGGATATATCCATTTGAATGAAGAGTTCCAAAGAATAGCAAGGAGAGATAAGAAAACCTTCCTCAGCAATCAATGTGAAGAAATAGAGGAAAGCAATAGAATGGGAAAGACTAGTGATCTCTTCAAGAAAATTAGAGAAGCCAAGGGAACATTTCATGCAAAGATGGGCTCTATAAAGGACAAAAATGGTATGGACCTAACAGAGGCAGAAGATATTAAGAAGAGGTGGCAAGAATACACAGAAGAATGATCCAAAAAGATCTTTACGACCCAGATAATTACGATGGTATGATCACTCACCTAGGGCCAGACATCCTGGAATGCAAAGTCAAGTGGGCCTTAGGAAGCAGCACTATGAACAAAGGTAGTGAAGGTGATGGAATTCCAGTTCAGCTGTTTCAAATCTTAAAATATGATGCTTTTTAAGTGCTGCAGTCAATCTGCCAGCAAATGGGGAAAACTCAGCAGTGGCCACAGGACTGGAAAAGGTCAGTTTTCATTCCAATCCCAAAGAAAAGCAATGCCAAAGAATCCTCAAACTACCACACAATTGTACTCTTCTCACACGCTAGCAAAGTAATGCTCAAAATTCTCCAAGCCAGGCTTCAACAGTACATGAGCTGTGAATTTACAGATGTTCAAGCTGAATTTAGAAAAGGCAGAGGAACCAGAGATCAAATTGCCAACATCCACTGGATCATCAAAAAAGCAAGAGAATTCCAGAAAAAAACATCTACTTCTGCTTCATTGACTATTCCAAAGCCTTTGACTGTGTGGATCACAACAAACTGGAAAATTCTTCAAGAGATGGGAATACCAGACCACCTGACTTGCCTCCTGAGAAATCTGTACGCAGGTCAATCAAGAAGCAACAGTTAGAACTGGACATTGGAACAATAGACTGGTTCAAAATTGGGAAAGGAGTACATCAAAGCTGTATATTATCATGCTGCTTATTTAAATTATATGCAGAGTACATCATGAAAAATGCCAGACTGGATGAAGCACAAGCTGGAATCAAGATTTCAGGGAGAAATATCAATAACCTCAGATATGCAGAAGACACCACCCTTATGGCAGAAAGAGAAGAACTAAGAGCCTCTTGATGAAAGTGAAAGAGGAGAGTAAAAAGGTTGTTTTAAAACTCAATGTTCAGAAAACTAAGATCATGGCATCTGGTCCCATCACTTCATGGCAAATAGAAGGAGAAACAATGGAAACAGTGGCAGACTTTATTTTTGGGGGCTCCAAAATCATTGCAGATGGGGATTGCAGCCATGAAATTAAAAGATGCTTGCTCCTTGGAAGAAAAACTATGACCAACCTAGACAGCATATTCAAAAGCAGAGACATTACTTTGCCAACAAAGGTCCATCTAGTCAAAGCTATGGTTTTACCAGTAGTCATGTATGGATGTGAGAGTTGGACTATAAAGAAAGCTGAGCACTGAAGAATTGATGCTTTTGAACTGTGATGTTGGAGAAGACTCTTTGAGAGTCCCTTGGACAGCAAGGAGATCCAACCAGTCCATCCTAAAGGAAATCAGTCCTGAATGTTCATTGGAAGGACTGATGCTGAAGCTGAAACTCCAATACTTTGGCCACCTGATGTGAAGAACTGACTCATTGGAAAAGACCCTGATTCTGGGAAAGATTGAAGGCGGGAGGAGGAGGGGTCGACAGAGGATGAGATGGTTGAATGGCATCACCAACTTAATGGACATAAGCTTGAGTAAACTCTGGGAGTTGGTGATGTACAGGGAGGCCTGGTTTGCTGCAAATCATGGGGTTGCAAAGAGTCAGACACGACTGAGTGACTGAACTGAACTGATATTTACCTCTAAGTTCACTGCAGCATTACTTATAATAGCTGAGAAATGAAAACAGCCTAGTGATTGTTGTATCAAGTATTCAGTGATTGATGAATGAATAAGGAATATGTATGTATTCACAAGGGAAGAGTACTCAGCCACAAAGGAGAATGAAATCCTGACATCTGCAACAACATGGATGGGCCCTGAAAGTACTACTCTAAAAGAATTCAGATGGAAAAATAGAAATACCATGTGATTTCACTGATACCTGAAATCTAAAACAACAACAACAAAAAAAAAAACAACAACCAACCAAAATCAAACAAAAACAAACTCATAGATGAAGAGGTAAGATGTGTGATTACCAGAGGGGAACAGAATTGGGGGATGAGCCAAATGGGTGAAGAAGGTCAGCATTATGGTGATGGATGGTAATTAGACTACATACAGTGCAATCACTCCATAATGTACAGATGTCAA
The DNA here is from genome assembly GCF_003369695.1 of Bos indicus x Bos taurus. Classification (NCBI taxonomy): domain Eukaryota; kingdom Metazoa; phylum Chordata; class Mammalia; order Artiodactyla; family Bovidae; genus Bos; species Bos indicus x Bos taurus. Next base: position 39,852,805 of record NC_040097.1, on the reverse strand, counting down.
ATTACAACACTCTACATTTGAGATTTTTTAAAAAGCAATTTTCTCCAATTAAAGAATAAATTTTAAAAATAAAACAACAAAAATAGCAGAAGAAAGAAAACAAATTAGCTGAAGAAGGGTTGCAGTTGATGAGGTAGGATTTTAAATGATGAAAATTTTATCAGCTAAATATGGAGATGTGAAAGTACATGATAAACTCAAGGAATAGGAACTATTTCAGTAGGGAAAAACTGCAGGGTGGCAGTAGAGGAATAGCTGGAAGTAACACAAGTGAAACACATTGTATGGTCATCTCTAAACTGCTCTCAACTCCATGTCATCATGAGTTCAGGATGCTCAGTTTTGTGGATCATAAAGATCACCCGATTTTTTTTTAATCTTCCATATTTTTCCCATCACATAAACAGGTAAACACCAGTTCTCCAAGAGTGAGGCAAAGGGTTTATCTACACACTCTAAAACTTGGCTGCTTAGCTAGAATAATGAAGCATGGACATGCACATTATGTGTAAGGTGGCCCTCTACCCTCAAAGGTTCAGCCAGAAAGAGCAGGGACCCATCGTGACCCATCTACTGATAAGCTCAACACTGCTCCCTATTCTGGCTCATCTGCCTTGCCTCTGGGAATATGGTTTAAAAATAGAAAAAAGTCAAAATCTTTTTCTTCCTCAGAAAGTATTTCCTAGGGCTCCTCAGCCTATATAAGCTCAGCCTCTAGAAAATCAAATGTTATCAAGTAGCAAAGGAAATACTGGTCTCCAAGCTGTTTAGTAGGCTGGGCTCATGCTGATATATGTTAGCCTCTTTTTTCATTCTTTTCTTTTGTTGAGCATCATTTAGACTGTGTTGACTCAGGCAGGACAGCAATGCTCCACAGGATCTGATAGAACCTCCACCTTTTCTCTCCAGATTCTTTCTTATAAATATCAACACCACATGCTGAGTCCCAGACATTTCATCCGGAGTTTGCTCCCTGTACTTTATCTTATAGGTGGGGATGTCAGATAATTGTGGAGCCTTGGCATTCATCACGCAGCCACTTCTACTAGAGCTCTTCTGCGATGGGACTGAACCAAAAATAATGAATTCAGGGAGATTCTTATTTGAGACCCAGTGTCTCACTAGGGACAGGTGAGAACTAACCCCACCTAGAGCTTCCCAGGTCGCACTAGTGGTAAAGAATCCACCTGACAATGCAGGAGACATAAGAGACTCGAGTTCGAGTCCTGGGTCATGAACATCCCTTGGGCATGGCATCCCACTCTGATATTCTTACACGGAGAATCCCATGGACAGAGGAGCCTAGCAGGCTACAGCCCATAGGGTCGCAAGGAGTTAGACAGGACTGAAGTGACTTAGCACAGTGCAGCACAATCCTATCTATCTTCAGATACCCTTTAAGGAGTTCTCAGTTCTTAAGAATGAGCTACTTCCTTCAGTGGTCATGAAATGGAAAACCCAATCATGTTCTGGTTATATCCTGTGGTTTTCCTACAGGCTCTCAAGCAGTACAGATCTTGATCAAGTTCATCAAGATAAAGGCAACAGTTAACATCTGGGGACTATATGGGATCCTCAAATACTTTCCAAGACATAGGGCTTCCCTGGTGGCTCAGACAGTAAAGAATCTGCCTGCAATGCGGGAGACCTGGGTTCGATCTCTAGGTTGGGAAGATGCCCTGGAGGAGGGCATGGCAACCCACTTCAGTATTCTTACCTGGAGAATCTCCACGGACAGAGGAGCCTGGCAGACTACAGTCCATGGGGTCGCAAAGAGCTGGACACGACTGAGCAACTCTCACTGTTACTGTCTTCCAAGACGGAAGTTCCAAACTAAAAAAATGCATGATGTGGTATAAGGCTGTTTGCTCAATGGCTGCAGCTCAAGCATTACATGGAAACTTGCTAAAAGAACAAAAGATCCATTTCTATTCCAGATCTAGGGGATCGTGCTGGCCACTGTAACAAGTTTCTAAGTGGTATGTGTGGAGATTCAAGTTTGGCACAGTGCCTCAAGTCTAACAGCCATCTCAGATGCTGACAGGTTTCACAGTTATATACCCCAACTTGGCAACTATAGGCCTGCTCTTCTCACCTGTCAAATGGGAATAATTATCCCTATATCAGGATTGTTGTGGAAATTAAATGAGATGTCTAAGGTGAATGTGTAGCCTATGTGACCAGGGGCATGAAATTATTGAACAGGAATGATGCTCTGGATCTATGTGGCTTTTGTACTAAGAGCATGCTAAGTTGCTTCGGTCACATCCAACTATTTGCCACCCTATGGAATGTAGCCTGCCAGGCTCCTCTGTCCAGGGGATTCTCCAGGCAAGAATACTGGAGTGGGCTGTCACGCCCTCCTCCAGGGATCTTCCCAACCCACAGATTGAACCCGTGTCTCTTATATCTCCTGCATTGGCAGGCAGGTTCTTTACCACCAGCGCCATCTGGCATGTGGCTTTCAGGAGATATTAATGGTCTTACACAGGAAGTGTCATGGCACTTTGCCATGAGATCCATTTTTCAGTCCCACCTGCAAACAGGAAGTGAGTCTTCCTTCCCAGAAGAGAGTCTGAAAAGAAATGAGAATTCTAAACAGAATTGAGAAGTGGAATAACAAGGCAAAGAAAAGAAAGCACAGGAGGGTAATAAGAGACAAGACTGAGCAGAAAAGAAGAATATAGAAAGAAAGGGAAGCAGGAATAAATAAATCCTGGCCCTCTGCATCCCAGGTTTGTACTTTCTCACTCTTTTCCGATGACTTTTGATTCACTGAATGAATCAAGTTTTTCCTAAATGTTTAGAGGACCTATTGACCCCTAACATTCTCTTCAGACCATTTCTCTCTTGCCAGTGATAGTCATACAGATTTCCAGCAAAGATATTGTCCTTATCAGTTCTGTTCAAGGAGGTCTTCAGCATGGTCCATTCACAAGAACACTTTGGAAAGTGTCCAGGATGATAAGGGTTAATATTTTGTCATGAACGCTGGTTCCAAGACCGCTGGCAGAAAATTCTAGACGTATGTTGGGAGAAGCACCCAAGTCACTGGAAAAAACTTCCAGAAGCACATTAGGCAAAAACGGTTCAGCTTGAAACACCAACTATTTTCTCTGTTATAGACTGGTGTGAACACTGGAGACTGAGGTGACCTCTCCAAATCCTAGCCTCCCAGTCTGTGAAATGAGCCGAGTGGGCTACGTGTTGTCTTCTGCTCTTTCCTGGCTTCAGGATTATATAATTTTAACTGTGACACACACCTGGCGATTTCCTAAGACTGTGCAGAGATTAGCATGGTGCTATCCAAACAGAAAGGACCTCTGGAAAAAAATAAAGCAACAAGCATGGTTGAGAATAGATTGGGGGCCGGGGGGGGGGCCGGTGGTGCCGTGGAAGGGAAGAGGTCAGAGGGAGGTACAGGACGATGGAGCTGACTGGCGTCCAGGAGGGTACGGAGTTATCTAAACAGATGGGCATGAATATTACCAGCTAGGAACAATTCCTATTGCATCCCACGTGATGAGCGAGGGTTGGTGCCCCAGCTGTGCCGGCAGCTGTCTGCCATGAGGCTATATACCCAGCTAAATGGGAAATCTTTTCTGGAATTGATGAGCCATACTCAGACAGCAGCCAGAGCTCTGAAGCTCCCCATCAATCACTTGGCCTCTACCACATTCCTTTCCTTGAATTAAACAAACAAATGCAAAAGGATCTGAACTTCACTAAGTCCTTTCCCCTCCAATTTGTGTGCCAGCCACACTACCTCTCCATCAAAGTAGTTTTCCTCTCTGTGAGATATGCAATTTCCAGTTGACATGTGTGGTATCTGAAATGAGGCAGTGTAGTAAACACAGTTAAATCAGATTTCACGGAATGACCTTAATCTCTGAGTAAGAAAAGCACACCAGCAAACTAGTAATCTAGGTTCAGAGAATTTCAACATGGGAAGACCCATGTGGATGCTCAGCTTCAAGCCTCACTACTTTACAAATGAAGAAAGAGGGATCAAGGTCACGCCATGTACTGGCAGAAGGACTGATGTTGGAATTCAAGTGACATTACCAACACTTTAGCTCTGCTTCTACCACTCTCTTATTAAAGTGCATGATGTTAACAAGCTGCGTGTAAATTTTGGAGACAAATCCCTTGCTGGTCACATCGTTTGCAAATATTTTCTCCCATTCTGTGGGCTGTCTTTGTCATGCTGAGTGAAGTAAGTCAGACAGAGAAAGAGGAATATCATATATGCAGAATCTAAAACAAAATGACACACACAACTTATTTACAAAACAGACAAACAGACAGAGAATGAACTTACGGTTACCAGGGGAGGAAGGGATATGTGGGACAGACGTGTACACACTGCTACATTTAAAATGGATAATCAACAAAGACCTACTGTATAGCACAGGGAACGCTGCTCAATAATATGCAACAACCTAAATGGGAAAAGAATTTGAAAAAGAATAGATACATGTGTGTGTGTGTATATCACTGTTGTACACTTGAAAGTATTACAACATTGTTAATCAACTATACTCCAGTATAAAATAGAAGTTTTAAAAAGTGTATTTCACCTTCTCTTTGAAGCCTGTGTTGGTATATTCATGGTGCTGTGCGGCCTTTTGAGTCCTCATCTAAGCAGATTTACGTTATTTCACTGAGTGGCTTACACCCTAACTGAAAGCACTTTTACCCTACTGTTAGGTGGCTCCCCATTTTTTTGCCTTTGGAATTTACCTGCAACAAACTTTTTATGTACCCTTGTATCAACTGGTTTTGTGCACATTTTGAGTTGGTTTCTCACTCCAAATTCCCAAAACTAACCACTTTCTTTGTTTTTTATTATAAAGAACTCTCTGAAATTATATTTATTGTAAGGACTACTTACATTACTGCAGTCATATACACAGAGCTGGGTTTATCAGACTCAGAATTCTTCCACACAAACACAAAAATACATATATGTGCTCAAAAGAAATAAAATGCAATATTGTCTCTCTTGGAGACCATAACTGAATATATTTGGATCAAAACTCTTTTCAGAGGCATAGTTGAGCACAAGGGAAGAACAGGGCCTGTAAGGAATTTGATAGCTTTGGGTTAAAGGAAAGAATGGTGCAGACAAATGCAATATGGCTCAGAAAATGAACAAAATGTCAGAGGATCAGATTTACAGGGAAAGATCTAAAAGTAATACATATGTATACCTTGACTCTGTTACAAAAAGGAAACTCAAACAGCCTCTAAGCTTGAAGTAAACAACAGAGCAGCAAAGAGACACTTACTCTGTTTTGCATTTCATCCAATTGCTTAAAAATCAAAAGAAGTTTCTAGAACACATTTCCCTCTACTCCCCTGAGTGCAGTCCTTTAATATTAAACTTAATTATTTGGCTTAAATAAGAAAGGAGGATGAGCAAGAGTCATTTTTTCACTCATGAATGAATCATATTAATATCTGCTCTTTCCAGTCTCTTTCGTTTTTCCCCCACCCAAGTATTACCTGAGAGAACAACACACAGTTATCACTTCACTACAGAGTTCCACAGTCTAACAAATACGGAATTCCTATTTCTTCCTTTTCTTGCCAATTGTCCTTATGGCCCGTGTGCAGATGGTGGGACAGGTTGGCCTGCATCATACTCAGCAGAAGATGCAAGGTGAATGCACTTGCCTCGTGAATTATATGACATCTGAAAAGCCTATCAATAGACATATCATTCCATTTGAACCAACTACATCATCAGTGTGTAGGGGGTTCATGACATCAGTCAGTGACAATTTTTAAAAAGTGAGATTCAACAATGCCATTTGACTTGTGTAATTCAGAGAAAGATTATAAAACAGCAACCCAAAACATTTCCATAGAAAACACATCAAGTGGCACCATTTGTAAGCAAAATCATAAAAGAAAGAAACAGTTTAAGAGAGCAACCATGAAAAATTAAAAAAAAATAGAGACACAAACGTATTTGAAAAGGGCCCTACTCAAATCTGTTTCATTATTTATGAAGTACCTAAAGAAATGAGAAATGAAGTATGACTTAGTACCCTGAGGCCATAATATTAAACTTTCTGTAACCCCAGAATCATTTTTCCAAACAAAATCTTACTTAGATGCTGAATATATAAAGAGAGTCAGAAAGGCAGAGTGAAAGTCAGTGTATGTCTCATTTTTCAACCTTAAAAAAAAAAAACCCTCTGAAATAAATGCAATGCTCCTTCCAAACTCCAAGTTCAAGGCAAGGCCTTCCAAACAATCAGACAAACACACCCCGAGATCCATTCAGGATCTAATGTTGAAACTGTTGGCCCTACATAGCAGAAGGACCTGGAACCACTAGTGATAACGCTCAGCCATACATGCAGGGCCCTTCACAAACAGCTGCACAGGGTAGGAGTTTTGAAGAGCCCCACATCCCACCTGGGCTTCCCAGATGGCTCGGTGATAAAGAATCTGCCTGCCAATGCAGGAGACACAGGTTTGATCCCTGGGTTGGGAGATCCCCTGGAGGAGGACATGCAACCCACTCCAGTATTCTTGCTGGGAAATCCCATGGACAGAGGAGCCTGGTGGGCTACAGTTCATGGGATCACCAAGAGTCAGACCTGACTGAGCATGCCTATATCCCACCTGCTCAGTCTCATGGCCCATATACCTGTGAGCCAGCCACATCCAACATTTGAGTGCTCTAATTCTCTTTGCCTAAAACATCCGCCCCACATCTTTTATTCCATTTGATGTACAAATTTCAAATCAAATCTCAAAAATCAAATCCTCAGAGATGACAGCACATTTTGTCCCATTTGTCTCTACTACAGGGATTAGCATAATATTAGATAATCATTTAGGGAGTCTTCCCTCTTGTCATTTGACTGGAAATTCTACAAATATAGAGACTGTATTTCATTCTTGGTATCGACACAGTGTTTGGCACATGTGTACAAGTGTGTGTATGTGTGTGTGTGTGTGTCTGTGCTCAGACACGTCTGACTCTTTGGGACCCCGTGGACTGTAGCCTCCCAGGCTCCCCTGTCCATGGGATTTCCCAAGCAAGAATACTGGAGTGGGTTGTCATTCCTTTCTTCAGGGGATCTTTCCAAGCCAGGGATCAAACTTGTATCTCCTCGCATTGGCAGGTGGATTCTTTACCACTGAGCCATCTAGGAAGCCCCAGCTGGTGATGACAGTGGTCATGAAAACTCTTGAAGAGTAATAAAAACCCACATCTATTTAGAGTTCATTATGTGTCAGTCTCTGCGCTTAAGTACTTTACATCTATTATTTTATCCTCACAACAAAAGATTTCTTTTCATTGCTATTTTGCACATATGCAAACTTTAACACAGAATTATTAAATGCCTTGACCAGTTACATGGATTCACCATGCTGGGACTCAGTTCACCCTAACCTAAGTAGTCAAGCACCAGAGTCTGAGCAGTTAACCACTAAGATGAATGAATAACAAGCCAGAAAGCAAATCAATGTAAGACAAGACAAGACAATGTTGGGCAATTTTAAGTATACGTTAAACACATACATTCTAAGTTCAGCACAATGTTAAAAGTCTCCCTTCGAATCTTACAGCATTTCTGCTCTTTCTCTTCCTGTCTAACCATCCTTTCTATCACTGACTGGACTTACACAAATTTGATGCCTTAAGAACTTTTGAAACAAACCTAATGCCTCTTCTCAACTCAAGAGTTTCAATATGTAAGCCCTGTGGGTGACTCTGCATCTATTTAACCCATGGATGGATGGATGGATGGATAGGTATGTGGACAGAAGGTGGATCAGTAGATGAATGGAAGGATGGATGGACGAAGAGAGAGATGAGTGATCCCATCTCTGCCACTCCTCAAAATAAAAGGTCCAAGTTTTGGTAGAAGTACCAAATGACATAAAAAAGAACAAAGACTGGCTTTGATTCCCAGATCCAAAAAGCAATAACCTCTCTAAATATTATTTTCACTCTAGCTTTAATCTCAATGGCCATTTTGAGTTCAAAGCCCCAAACTGTGTATATTCATAGGTAAGTTACTGAATTCACAATCTGATGTGAGTCACTGTCTTAAGTGAAATGCTAGCTCTGGTCCCTTCTGAAATTATGGTGAAAGGTAAAATTTACTTGCAAGCGTATCTATTCAGCAACTCTGTGGAACCTGCCCAAATGTTTACAATCAACGTAAACATAAATCTCTTTTCTGATTCAAAAAAAAAAAGAGTGATTGTATGGTAACAAAAGCACAGAACAAAGGATATCTCATGCCCTTTAAGAAAGGCACTCTTGTAAGGAACAAGCAGCAATTTTCAAGTACTAATGCTCTTGACTGTCCTTGTCAATAGCTTCTAAGTATCTTACTTTCTGGGTGTTTAAAAGAAAGAAAGCAGCATACACAAAAAAACAATTATCAAGCTTCTATTACTTGCTGTGCTCTGGGCTTTTGACGATATTGCAGTCTATGAAGGAAGCAGAGTGTCTGCTGTTACGGACCTGTACATGCTGTTATGGAGACTGTACAGGAAGTCCCCTACATACGACCCCTCATGTTGCAGACCTTCAAAGATGAGAACACGACCCTGTGTGCTAACTGTTGTACACTACTACCGTACTTTTCAAGGTATTATGCTGTCAGATTAAAAATGTTTTCCTTACTTTTATGTGTATGTGTGTTTTATGTATGTATTATTTACATGAAAAGTATTAGAAACCTGTTACAGAATGGACATGAGTTTGAGCAAACTCCAGGAGGTAGTGAAAGGCAGAGAAGTCTAGAGTGCTGTAGTCCCTGGGGTCGCAGAGTCAGACGTGACTGAGTGACTGAACAGCAACAATACAACAGTACTACATAGCCCACTGTGTTAGTTGAGTAGCTAAGCTAACTTTGTTGGACTTACTGACAAATCGGACTTAAGAACACACTCTCAGAATAGAACTTGTTTGCACATAGTTGCATGAGAAATCAGCTCTGAAGAGTCAGCATCATCATGGTGCTCTAGTGAAGACCTACACTAGTGGTTGCTGTAACATTATGTAACAAAAGATCCCACTTTTTAGGGCCGGGAAAGTCCCCCACTGGGGAAGTGACCCTTAGGTTAAGGATAAATAGGTACCCCCTGGGCAGAGAATGGAAGAGAACAGGATTCCAGGGAAAGGTTACAGAATGGGCAAAAGTGGTGAAGCTGGAATAAATAGGGAGTATCTAGGACTCTGAAGGAATTTCAGTGAGGTGGAAGCACAGAGAAAGTGGAAGACAGGCAGGGAATTAGGTATCAGAGAAGGTTCATTATTTGTCAACTGATCAGTATGAACACATTCAGCTCCTACCATGTACAAATTCCTGTGCTGAATCTTGGTAGAGAGTTAGCGAAACTTGAAGCAATGTATTCATTCAGTGTGGCTTTGGGCTTTCTTCCTTTCTTCCTTATCTTCGTGATCAATCTTCCACTGACTCTGACTCAGTGTATTTTGGGCCTATGTATGAACACTGTTCCTTTCCCCCAAAGCTTTGATATCCTGGGATAAAAGGAGTCAATTCTTGGGGCTTTCCTGGTGTGCAGTGCTAAAGAATCCACCTGCCAAAGCAGGAGACATGGGTTTGACCCCTGATCCAGGAAGATCCCACATGCCTCAGACCAGCTAAGCCCGTGTACCACAAGTATTGAGCCTGTGATCTAGAGCCTGGGAGTTGCAAGTACTGAGCCCACATGCCACAGCCACTGAAGCCTGCTCGCCCTAGAGCCCATGCTCCGCAACAAAAGAAGCCACAGCAGTGAGAAGCCCACACACCGCAACTAGAGGGGAGGCCCCACTCGCCACAATTTGAGAAAAGTCCATGCAGCAACAAAGACCCAGCACAGCTGAAAATAAATAAATAAAGTTTTTAAAAAAGGAATCCATTCTCCATGGAAATCAGACTTCTCTGTGCTGTCACAATTTTTATAGAAGCCGTATGATCTCATAAAAACAAACAACAAAAAAAAAACTTTGAGGCATATCACCTAAGTATATGGTATGATTATTAATACCATATTTTTCTCTATTTACCCTCATTGTTAGTCTTGAGGTGATAAAAACATCTTATGTATAGAGTGCTTTATGTAGCATTTTTGTACAGTATTTTTTCCTTTGACTTGAACCAGACAGTCAACTTGGGGAGGCATTATTATAGGTGGGGAAACAAATTTAACAAGCTCATATATTTTCCCCAAAGACGATGTTAGTTAGTATGAAAAAAAAAAAAAGAAAGAAAGAAAAATAAGATTAGAACGTTCTCTCAGCCCTGTAGTCTTTCTTTTTATAAAGGCGTTACTCAAAAAGGTGATCCACACAACATCCGGTTAAAATACAGATTCCAGAGTCTTGTCCCAGAGCTATCACTTCAAAAATCTCCACAGCCCTTTAGGTTACCAAAGTGGAAATACGGAGGGGAAGGGAATAAATTAGGGGTTTGGGATTAACATAGAGCCTCCCTGATAGCTCAGTTGTTAAAGAATCCGCCTGCAGTGTGGCTCAGACAGTAAAGCGTCTGCCTACAATGCAGGAGACCAGGGTCCAATCCCTGGGTCATGAAGATCCCCTGGAGAAGGAAATGGCTACCCTCTCCAGTACTCTTGCCTGGAAAATCCCATGGGTGGAGGAGCCTGGTAGGCAACAGTCCATGGGGTCGCGGAGTCAGACATGACTGAGCGACTTCACTTTCTTTGCAGTGCAGGAAGATATCAGTTCAATTCTTGGGTTGGGAAGATCTGCTGGAGAAGGGATAGGCTACCCACTTCCATATACTTGGGCTTCTCTTGTGGCTCAGCTGGTAAAGAATCCGCCTGCAATGCAGGAGACCTGGGTTCGATCCCTGGGTTGGGACGATTCCCTGGAGAACGGATTAACATACTCACAGTACTATATACAAAATAGATAACCAACAAGGACCTACTGTAGAGCACAGGGAACTCTACACAGTATTCTGTAATAACCTATCTGGGCAAAGACTCTCAAAAAGAATGAATATATGGTTAACTGAAACACTACGCTGTCCACTTAAAACTAATGCAATATTATACATCCAGTCTACTCGAATAAAAATTTTTAATGTAATAAATACTATTCTTAAGTTTGAAGACAAAAACTAGAAATAAGTTTACAACAGGAAGTGAGCTTGCCTCCTTCAAGATGATCCCCACCTATAAGCCAGCGCCACTGGCCCAGAATATGCCAAACATCCATCCTCCTGACAGGGCTGTCTCTGTTCACTACTGGACAAGTCTCACCCTCTTCTTAGCAATCGTCTCTTTATACTGTATTATATGTATTGGGTTTTCTGGTTACAAGAGTAAAATCTGGTCACTGAAGAACATATGTAGCTGAAGTGCTATACAAACAGCTCTACCACTCCCAAAATAACCATTATACCTGGTGTTGGTTTATTTTCTTTCACACTCTTTTGTCCGTGCATACAAATGCATTTTTACACAATTAGGATGGACTTACTGATCATTTGATATCCTAATTTTTTCACTCAGTATGATATTGTATTTTCCAACTCATCACACATATTTTAAATTATTATTTGGAGGGCTCATCATTTACCAACTCATATTGAGAGTCTACTGAACTCCCATCATGTGTAAACCCTTGAGAGTTAAAGACATAGGAAATTCAGATCATAATTTATAAAAATTTTTAAAGGATTAGGTTAAAAAAAATCCCTTAATCTCCCAGAACATATTTCCTAATATCTATAAAATAATACCATCTCAACAGGGTGTGAGAGAATTGAGACAATTCTCTCATATATGTGAAATGTTTGAGACAATTCTCTCATATATGTGAAATGCTTAGCATTTAGTATGTAAAAAGTAAGTAGTGGTTTCCTTAAAGAAGTATACATGTGGAAAAATCTTGACTACTAGGAAATAGACATTAAAATGGACATTTACTAGGACAGGAGAGAATGTGAGAAGGGAGAGTTTACTACAGAGTGGAAGCTTGCTACTCCAAGTGTGCTTCATGGTCCGGCAGCGGTCCCATCTCCTGGGAGCTTGTTAGATGTGCAGGACTTCCAGCCCTGCCCCCAAACTAAGTCAGAATTTATATTTTAACAATATTGCTGGGTGATATGTATGCCGATTAACATTTGAGGAGCACTGAAGCTAGACAGATTCTTGGTGATTGGCAAAAATGAGACATGCTGGGAGAAGATCAGGGCAAAGGGCATTCCATGGTTGGGAAGAGCAGAGAAAAGGAGGCTCAAAGCCAAAATACTGAAATGTTCTTAGCAGGTACTTTATTTAAAGCAATGGGTTGTTTGGGAGTGCAGTAAAAGATGAAGCTGGACTTATAAACCAGGATCATATTACCCATGGTCTCAGATTCTAGACGTTTTGCCCTTATCTCTCCTCTGGTCTCATATCTTCACAACTCTCCCTCGCAAGTTCCTTTTTTCAATATAGCTACAATCCTATAAACATACAAATTTTAAACTGTGAGAAGCTGACCAGCTGGAACGGAAATGGAAAATGTATATTCCAGGCTCCACTCCCCAACCTCTTTAAGGATAAATGAGTGAGTGAAAGTCGCTCAGTTGTGTCAGACTCTTTGCAACCCAATGGGCTGTAGCCCACCAGGCTCCTCGGTCTACAGAATTCTTCAGGCAACAATACTGGAGTGGGTTGCCATTTCCTCCTCCAGAAGATCTTTCTGACCCAGGGATCAAACCCAGCTCTCCTGCATTGTAGGCAGGCTCTTTACCATCTCCAAGGGTGGGGACCTAAAACTGAAAGTTTGAGGACCACTATTATTATCCACCATCTATCATAAGGATATTCTTTACATGGTAGCCACAATTCAAAAAAAAAAGCCTGTTATACAGAGTGAAATCAGAAAGAGAGAAATATCATATATTAACGCATATATATGGAATCTAGAAAAATGGTATTGATGAACCTATTTGCAGGGCAGGAATAGAGATGCAAACGTAGAAACAGACTGTGAACACAGAAGGGGAAGGAGAGGGTAGGATGAGTTGAGAGAGTACCATTGAAACATATACATCACCACATGCAAAATAGACAGCTAATGGGAAGTTGCTGTTTCACACAAGGAGTTCAGCGAGGTACTCTGTGACAACCTAGAGGGATGGGATACGGTAAGGGGTAGGTTCAAGAGGGAGGAGACATATGTATACTTATGGCTGATTCACACTGTTGTATGGCAGAAGCCAACACAATATTGTAAAGCAATTATCCTCCAATTAAAAATAAATTTAAAAACACAAAGAATCTCTTTGGAATTCCACTCCCTAACTTTAAAAGAAGCACTAGGAATTCCATCCATATGCATTCCTTAAAAATAAAGATCATTATCTATTTTCTCTGTATCCCTAATACCAAAGGCAGAGACTGGGTGTTCAACAAGCTTTTGTTTAATGGATAAATGCATGAATGAACCAATGACTAAGGCAATAATTTCAGAGAGAACTGAAGAAAACAATGATGCATGTAAGTTACAGTTACATTTTCATAATAAAAGTAATGAGCAATAAAATTAACTGTACTCATGTTCACAAAGAATAAAACTCAAAATTACCTACCACTAACTTCTCTTGGAAAAAAAAAGACTGACTTAAAATTGACCAATATCCAACCAATAAAGGCTTCTTAGAAAATGAAACCTTTCCACTATGGATGAAAAAATATTGTTTTGTAAACAGTAGTTTACAGAAGATTCATAGCTTGGGGAATGCTGGAAATCCTCTGTAAAGTATGGCATGTATATAAATGAGATATTAACCAAGTTTAGAGTTGGGGCTCAGTGCAGAACTGTCGGAGTTCATCAACATGCCATTCTCCCTACCATTCAAGGAAAAAGAAAAGAATTACTGATGTTATTGGGAGTTTTCTCAAATAATCATCTCATAAATTAACAAATATGCAGCAGGTGAAAATTCAAAGAATTTCGTATGTGTTAGAGTAATGAACAGGCTTCCCTAGTGGCTCAGACAGTAAAGAATCCACTTGCAATGTGGGAGACCTGGGTTCGATTCCTGAGTTGAGAAGATCCCCTGGAGGAGGGCATGGCAACCCACTCCAGTATTCTTGCCTGGAGAATCCCCATGGACAGAGGAGCCTGACAGGCTATATAGCCCATGGGGTCGCAAAGAGTCAGACACAACTGTGCAACTAAGCACAGCACAGCACAGGGTAATGGACAAGATAAGGGAGAAAACATTTCTTTACATTAGCAATGATGTATAGAACAAAAGGGAACTCAAACTACCATATTGAAATAGGTCACTTCAAGTGTTGATTATTAAGCAGTCTCAACACCCCCATTTAAGCAAATGGGAGCCTACGTGAGACCAGTCTCTGGCCATATGTGTCAGGATGCTTAGCTTTGCCAAATCAAGAAAGATCCAACTCAAACTGCTCAAGCAACAACAAAAATGAAACCAGGAAAATAACTGACATTTCTGAAAATTGCAGGTTTCTTCTCTTTATGCAAACCTTTTTTTTTTTTTCAAGTAATGGTGAAACATTTCTTTCTTCCTCTGACTGTGCTTAGTTGTGGCAGGTGGGATATAGTTCCCCGACCAAGTATCAGGCCTGGGCCCCCTGCATTGAAAGCATGGAGTCTCAGCCACTAGACCACCAGGGAAGTCCCTTCTGGCCCTATACAAACCTTGGCTCAAGCGCCAATGTCCTCAAACCCAGTTCCGGGTCCTGTCCTGTGACTGCCCTCCATCTAGGCTTAACTCTCAGGCTTCACGTGGTACTGATATGACTCCCAATAGCTGAAAACTGCCAAAGTGTCCAAGGTTCAAATCCAGCAAGACATGAGATTTTCCTCCCAGTAACGCCTGAATTAAACAACATTGCCCATCGTGAACTAATTACCAGGGTGAGAGTAGGGTGAAATGATACCGTGTCCTGTGCTCACACCCGGATGAAGCACTGTCACCACAGAGATTCAGTCCTCTCCGATGGCAGGCTCACAGCTTCTACCTCTGGCATCCAGAGTAGAGCCCACCTGAAAGTCAAGGACCAAAAACAGGGATGAAAAGAGTTTCCCAAAGAAAATTCTAGGTTTCATCATCAAGGAGGAGGAAATGGATTCTGGGCAGGTGAAGAGAGCAAATACCCTGCTGTTGCTCAGTTGCAAAGTTGTGCCTGACTCTTTGGGACCCCATGGACTATAGCCCGCCAGGCTCCTCTGTCCATGGAATTTCTCAGGCAAGAATACTGAGGCGGTTGCCAATTACTCCTTCAGGGGGTCTTCCCAAACCAGGGATCAAACCCTTGACTCCTGCATCTCCTGCATTGGCAAGTAGATTCTTTATCACTGAGCCATATGGGAAGCCTGAGCAACTACAAACTAAAATGGTATTCAAGTGACAGCTTTATAGGCCATATTTGACAATAGTTACCCCAAGGCGTTATATTTGGTGTTGGTGGTTGAAGGATGAGACAAAGTGGTTGTCTTTTGTGGAATTACAGAACATCATTCTCTACTGAGAAATCTGTATGCAAGTCAAGAAGCAACAGTTAGAATTGGACATGGAACAACAGACTGGTTCCAAACTGAGAAAGGACTACGTCAAGGCTGTATATTGTCACCTTGCTTATTTAATCCATATACAGAGTACATCATGTGAAATTCTGAGCAGGATGAAGCACAAGTTGGAATCAAGATTGCCAGGAAAGACATCAATAACCTCAGATACACAGATGACACCACCCTTAGGGCAGAAAGAGAACTAAAGAGCCTCTTGATGAAAGTGAAAGAGGAGAGTGCAAAAGTTGGCTTAAAACTCAACATTAAGAAAACTAAGATCATGACATTCAGTCCCATCAATTCATGGCAAATAGATGGGGAAACAATGGAAAGAGTGTCAGACTTTATTTTTCTGGGCTCCAAAACCACTGCAGATGGTGACTGCAGTCATGAAATTAAAAGATGCTTGCTCCTTGGAAGAAAAGCTATGACCAACCTAGACAGCATATTCAAAAGCAGAGACGTTACTTTGCCAACCAAGGTCCATCTAGTCAAAGCTATGGTTTTTCCAGTAGTCATGTATGGATGTGAGAGTTGAACTATAAAGAAATCTGAGCACTGAAGAATTGATGTTTTTGAACTGTGGTGTTGGAAAAGACTCTTGAGAGTCCCTTGGACTGCAAGGAGATCCAACCAGTCCATCCTAAAGGAAATCATTCCTGAATATTCATTGGAGGGACTGATGCTAAAGCTGAAACTTCAACACTTTGGCCCCTGATGCAAAGAATTGCCTCATTTGAAAAGACCCTGATGCTGGGTAAGATCGAAGGCAGGAAGAGAAAGGGATGACAGAGAATGAGATGGTTGAATGGCATCACCGACTTGATGGATGTGAGTTTGAGTAAGCTCCGGGAGTTGGTGATAAACAGGGAAGCCTGGCGTGCTGCAGTCCATGGGGTTGCAAAGAGCTGGACACAACTGAGTGACTGAACTGAACTGAAGTGAATTGATTCTGTACTGCCTAAAATTCCTGAATAGTCAGGACAAACTGAAACACAGCAATGGGTCTCACAAATGTCAAGACGTGGCCTCAGTTTCTCTCATTGTTCTCCAAATTCCTACTCTACAGTCTGCAACACTCAACTTCCTCTTCCTTGAAAGCATTCCCATCTCTCCTGTTCTTGTGCAAATGCTGTTTTTTTGCCTGACTTGTCTGCTCCAAACCCCTCATACACTCCACCCATCTGCTGGGATAAATCTGAACCATCACTTGACCCTCCCTACTCAAGAAAGCCTAAGTTGAAGTGTGAATGGAATGGATTGGGAGATTGGGACTGACACATACACACTATCGACACCTTGCATAAAATAGGTAACTAATGAGAACATAGGCTGTAGCACAGGAAACCCGGTGCTCGGTGGCGACCTGCATGGGAAGGAAATCCAAAAACAAGGGGGTGTATGGATATGCGTATGGATATGGATATGGATAGCTGATGCACTTTGCTTGCAGCAGAAACTAACAACAGTATGTAAAGCAATTACAGTCCATTAAAAATTAACTTTTAAAAAAGGAAACCTAAGTTTATGGTCACCTCTGCTATTTTCTCCCATAATGTCTAGAGCTTCACATTTAATACCTCTGATCCCAAAGGAAAATAAAGATCCAGGGGAAAGTATTATGTGCTCAGGAAATATTCATAGATGGATGGATGAGCAGATGGATAGATGCATGGATCAAAGTTTAAAAAAAAATAAACTGAAATATTCTAGCTCTACTAACTGATACATGCATCTATAATATTTATATGTAAGTTATATATTTCCTGAATTCAGCATTTATTCAAGGTCAATTCTGCACCTGCTATGGTCTGAGGCACTGAAGATACATCAGGGAAAGCAGATAAAAACAGTGTAAGGACAGACAATAATCATAAATAAGCAAAGGATCTAACATGTTAGAAGGTAGTAAGTTCTTTAGGAAACATCCAGCAACTTAAAGAAGTTGAGAAATGCTAGGATGGCAGAATAGAGTTTTTAACAGAATGGGCACAGCAGATGTTCACTGAGGAGGTGACATCTGAGCAAAGATAACAGGGAGGGGAGAGCAGAGCTGTGCAAATACCAACAGGGCTACAGGCAGAGGCACAGCCAGGGCAAGGGCCCTGAGGTGAGCACAAGCCTGGCTCAACACAGGCTTCAATTGACCTGAATCACAACCATTTTATCACTATGAAGAACAAAAACTACCTTCACCTAATTCCCAAAAGATCATTTTTTAAAGTTTTTTTTTTTAAGATTTCTTTGATGTGGACCATTTTTAGTCTTTACTAAATTTGCAACAATATTGCTTCTGCTTTGTATATTTGGTTTCTTGGTTTCAAGCCATGTGGGATTTTAGCTCCCCAACCAGGGATCGAACCAACACCCCCTGCATTGGAAGGCAAAGTCTTAACCACTGGACCACCAGGAATTATTCATTTTCACCTATTTTTAATTATTTAATTTGGAAATATCACAGGTATTTTTTAGCACAGTAGGCAGACTTTATAACTCAAGAACTTTTTTTAATCAGCCAAAAACTTAAGAAAACAGGAAAAAGAAAAAAACAAAAACATTTTTACCCAGTGTGTACTGACCTAAAAATGTTCATTTGCATTAACTTTATTCATGTGACAATTTAAAGGGCATCCCTTCATCATTCAAAGAGGAAAATGCCTACTAAAATGTAGGAAAATTATGTAACAGCTATGTGAGTTTCTTTTTATTACTGTTTTAATAACTGTAAACTTCAACAGGTACCAACAATTATATTAATATTACTATTAATGCCTGTTTTTTTCATTAGGAGTTGACAAATCTCTAAACAGCTACCTTGAATATTTTGTTTTATCCCTGGTAATGATAAGCTTTCATATTTGCCTTCTTCCCATCTGGTTTGCTTCAAAAGAATTATAAAGAAAAGAGTATAACAAATTTAATTACATGAGCCATGTTTCTAAGATGGATACCCTGTTAATGGGAATGCATCCAGGCTCCTCTATTCCCAAACTTGCTTAACAGTTGTTTACAAAATAAGCCTCTTCCTGTGTTCTAAACTTCCTGCAATGGGTCCACTGATTCTGAGCAAAGCCATCCCTTGGGCTTCCCTGATGTCTCAGCAGTAAAGAATCCACCTGCAGTGCAGGAGATGTGGGTTCCATCCCTGCGTTGGGAAGATTCCCTGGAGGAGGGCATGGCAATGCACTCCAGTATTCTGGACTGGAGAATTCCATGGACAGAGGAGACTGGCAGGCTACAGTACATGGGGTTGCAGAGTGGGACACGACTGAAGCGACTTAGCACACGTGCACAAAAACATCTCTTACAAAGACCGAAAGAACGTGTCCAACAGCAACAACAGTAATAATAAGCTTGCAGGTACTGATGCTTACCCTGTGCTAGGCACTGTCAATTATTCCAGCTAATCATCACAACATTCCTGATAAAGGATGTACTGTTTTTATTCTCACTAGACAGATACATAATCCCCAGAAGTTACTCTCTAGATGGCAGGAGCCCTGTGGCACCAAGGGATCTCACTCTCTTGACCATTATGGATTAAACTTGGCTAAGTATGCAATCAAAGCAGGATTGGCCAGACTGTCTCTCCTAGGAGGGATGATGGAATTAGTGTCTGCAATTGCCTGAAACCTCCTGTAACCTGGAGACAGAGAAGCAGGGGAGGACTCTTCCTAAGAGAGTAAAATGAAGCAGAGATGGGAGAGTGTGCAAGAGAAAGGGGCTTCCCTGGTGGTACTAGTGGTGAAGAATCCATCTGACAATGTAGGAGACATAAGAGATGCCAGTTCGATCCCTGGGTTGGGAAGATCCCCTGGAGGAGGGCATGGCAACCCATTTCAGTATTCTTGCCTGGAGAATCCCATGGACAGAGGAGCCTGGAGGGCTACAGTCCATAGGATTGCAGAGTCAGACATGACTGAAGTGACCTAGCATGCATGTATACAAAGAGAAAAGAGAAATACTTGCTTCGGTTGTTGATGGCTTTCTGGTACCTGTTTCCATTCTCTCCTGAGGCCTGACCACCACTCCTGGGCTCAGGATCTGTATACCACATGGATTAAGCTAGGGGTCCCCAAAGTCTTTGGCACCAGGGACTGGTTTCAAGAAGACAATTTTTCCAAGGACCAAGGTTGGGGAGGGGATGGTTTCAGGATGATTCAGATGCATTATGTTTATTGTGCACTTTATTTCTATTATTATTATGTCAGCTCTACTTTAGATCATCAGGCATTAGATCCTGGACATGATCTCTCATATCCAAGTCATTACTCAGCATGAACTCTGCACCCAATAGGGTGCATCAACACAGCACTCTAATAATAATCCCCTTCAAATCTGATTGTTCTTGTTCAGTTGCTAAGTTGTATCTGACTGCAACCCCATTGGCCAGGCTTCCCTGTCCTCCACCATCTCCCAGAGTTTTCTCAAACTCGTGTCCATTGAATCAGTGGTGCCATCCAACCATCTCATTCTCTGTCACCCTCTCCTGCCCTCAGTCTTTCTCAGCATTCAGGGTCTTTTCCAATGGGTTGACTCTTCCCATCAGGTGGCCTGTTTTGGAACTTCAGCTTCAGCATCAGTCCTTCCAATAAATATCCAGGGTTGATTTCCTTTAGGCTTGACTGGTTTGATCTCCTTGCTGTCCAAGGGACTATCAAGAGTCTGCTCCAGCACCACAACTCAAAAGCATCAATTCTTCAGCACTCAGCCTTCCTTATGGTCCAGTCTCACATCTGTACATGACTACTGGAAAAACCATAGCTTTGACTATATGGAACTTTGTCAGCAAAGTGATGTCGCTGCTTTTCAGTAAGATGTTTAGGTTTGTCAAATCTGACATTCAAGGGATTATGTTCTTTCAACACCTTTTCCAAAATCTAATACCAAAAACAGTTTTCTCACCTTTCATACACAAATGCTTCTTTAGTCCTTACCATGCACAGACACACTTCATTACTTTGCTTTCATTGCCTGCTATAGTTTTCCTCTGTAACATGTATCACAACTATAATAAAGTAATTGTATACAATTCATTTATTTCTCATCTGTCTCCCCCTGCTAGACTATTAATTCCATGAGGGTAGATTGAGTATGTCTAAAGCAATAACTGGCATAGAAATTTTTAATCAAATAATTAATCCTCTTTCCCTTCCCTTTATCCCCATTTACAGGAGCTCAGAGAGAGTAAGAAAGCTGCAAGTGCTTACATAACTAGGACAGAGCAAAACAGTGTAGAAATCCAGCTCTTTCTAAAAGTGTTTTATTTTTCCACCACTTTCAGTATCCCCCCAGAAATGTCCATGTGGCTTTTAAATTACATAAAATTCCCCTTGCCAACAGCTGTAATATTTCAGTAGCCATTTAAGGATGTTCAACTTAACATAATATTTTTGCCAATAAAAGCAGCATTGCAAAATAATCACATTAATTTTCACATCCAAAATAAAATCCCACTATGTTAATACCTAAAGATACAGAGCAAGAATTAGGTATATTACAAACCACCTCCAGGGCACAGGTTATCCTGAAACATCTTTGAAAATCCCCTTTTAAAATTGGAATAGTTAAGGACATATTCAAACTAGTTTCTAAATATGCCTCAAAGAAAGACCAACAGGTGGCCTCCCTGTGGCTCAGTCTAAAGAATCTGCCAGCAATGTAGGAGACCTGGGTTTAATCCCAGATTGGGAAGATACCCAGGAGAAGGAAATGGCAACCCACTCCAGTATTCTTGCATGGAGAATTCTGTAACAGAGGAGCCTGATGGGTTATAGTCCAGAGGGTTGCAAAGAGTCAGGTACAACTGAGCAACTAACATTCATTGATTCAAGGCCAACAGGGTATTTTCCTTAAAATCCCATGTTGTTAAGACATTCAACCCCTTCTCTCAACTTCTAGTATTTTAGGTTGTTTTTGGAGCCTGATGTGGTAGATAAAGGAAATGGGGAAACTGAAAGGACTTGGACAGAGTGAATGGTAGGAATTTTTTAAAGAAAACATCCTAAAAGATCTTGCATGACCTGCCAGTGTTCCAAAACTGGCAACCTACAAGACAGACAGAAATAGGATCTGGGCTAGTACATTGACTTAAAATTAAAATATATACCTAATATTTACACAGAGCTGATTTGAAATAAAAGTTTTGATTTCTTGCTGCATTTGAAAAAAGTCTGAGTTCTCTTTAGATGGGACTCTTGCCCTCAAACTTGCTTGATTCTTTTCCAGACTTCACTCACTTATAAAATCAGCTGGATGACGTATAATTTGATTTTGATCCCTCCAGTCTGAACTGACAACTCTCTTCTCATATTCACAAACTCCAGCCACACTGGCTTTCTTTCATTTCCATTAACTTATGAAGCTTCTTCAAATATGTATCTGTCAATGTTTTTTGAGAAAACAGAAGTCATTCTAAATATTTGAAGCATAAAAGTATTTAACACAAGGAATTAGAATCAGACTTTCAAGGCTTGAGAGCAAAGATCAGGGAAATGGCTGCCAACATTTAAGAAATCAGGAAGTGAAAGAATCATAAGAAACCACCTACCGTGGTATCAGCCAAAGAATCAGTGATTCTCAGAACAGCATTTGAAATCTGCTGGCCCAACTCTCATCTGTAGTCTGATGAGACTTACAGGCAGTGCACAGTGACTGCCAGGGAATAAGGGCTTCTCCTTCTTGTCTGTATTTCAGATCTCTCACAGCACCTCTCGTTGTTGAAACCTATATATTTTTTTTTATCTGGCTGCACCAGGTCTTACTTGTGGTACACAGGATCTTTTAGTTTCCCATGTAAACTCTTACTTGTGGCATGTGGGATCTAGTTCCCCAACCAGGGATTGAGCCCAGGGCCCCTGCTTTGGGAACGTGGAGTCTTAGCCACCAGACCACCAGGGAACCTAAAATCCTCATTGTTGAAATCTACCTGGGAATCCTGCTAGCAAAGAAGTCCGGGGGAAAAAGTGTCCAGGCTTCTGGTCTTTGTTCTTCAAAAGAACACCAAGGCCAGCAGGGTCGAAACGGAATACAAAAAAGAATTTCCAGCACACTATCACCATGCCTTTGCCAGTACACTTGCTTTTGCTAGAATGCTGTCCCCACCCCATCTTCAAATCCGGTCAATCAACTTTGTAAGAAAGAATTGGGATGGCTGAGGAAGGACCTCAAAAACTCTACTCCTTGGTAAAATCAATGACAATAGTGGGGAAAATGATCAAAACCAATAGTTTCAGACTCTAGAAATTAACCAAAGTCTGTTACTAATCCAAGGTAAATTTATATTCCCCAAAAGTAGCTTAATCTCAGTTTTTTAAAAAATGTGAACTTTGAGGTTTCATAATTTGCCCTTTGCCCATGCCCTACATTTTCATCTCAGCATTGAAAACTAACAGCATCACAGTTATGGCCACCATGAAAACCAGCAGCCAAGTAGTCACTGAAAGAGGAAAAGCCAGGTTTGAAGTTTCCTTAAAAGCCTGATTCCTGGAAAACTGTCAGTATTTGATTTATCTTCCAACTCCTTATAAATCCCCACTAACAGCACTTGTCTTTAATTGACCAAAAACTCAGAGCTTGCCCAGTACAAACAGCCTTATCTCTATGATATTTGACCAAAAAAAAAACAAAAAAAACTCACCAGCAATTATTTAACATAGCATCTGCCTGATGAGGTAATAATAGTTGGGGAGGGGAAATAAGATTGACTGAAAAATGTAAAAGAGAGGCACAGGCATCTGGATGCCCAAGGTTTTGAAAAGCTCTACAAAGAGCTATGGGCAGAGGTTTGTGACATTGTACAAGAGGCAGTGATCAAGACCATCCCCAAGAAAAAGAAATGCAAAAAGGCAAAATAGTTGTCTGAGGAGGACTACAAATAGCTGAGAAAAGGAGAGAAGCAAAAGGCAAAGGAGAAAAGGAAGTATATACCCATCTGAAAGCAGAGTTCCAAAGAATAGCAAGGAGAGGTAAGAAAGCCTTCCTCAGTGATCGGTGCAAAGAAATAGAGGAAAATTAGAGATACCAAGGGAACATTTCATGCAAAGATGGACTATCAATAAAGGACAGAAATGGTATGGACCTACCAGAAGCAGAAGATGTTAAGAAAAGGTGGCAAGAATACACAGAAGAACTGTACAAAAAAGATCTTCATGATCCAGATAACCATGATGGTGTGATCACTCACCTAGAGCCAGACATCCTGGAATGCAAAGTCAAATGGGCCTTAGGAGGCATCACTATGAACAAAGCTAGTGGAGGTGATAGAATTCCAGTTGAGCTATTTCAAATCCTAAAAGATGATGCTTTTTAAGTGCTGCACTCAATATGCCAGCAAATTTGGAAAACTCAGCAGTGGCCACAGGACCAGAAAAGTTCAGTTTTTCATTCCAATCCCAAAGAAAGGCAATGCCAAAGAACACTCAAATTACCACACAATTGCACCCATCTCACATGCTAGCAAAGTAATGCTCAACAGTTTCCAAGCCAGGCTTCAATAGCACGTGAACTGTAAACCTCCAGATGTTTAAACTGGATTTGGAAAAGGCGGAAGAATCAAATTGCCAACATCCATTGGATCATCGAAAAAGCAAGAGAATACCATAAAAATATCTACTTCTGTTTTATTTACTATGCTAAATCCTTTGACTGTGTAGATCACAACAAACAATGGAAAATTCTCCAAGAGATGGGAATACCAGACTACCTTACCTGTCTCCTGAGAAATCTGTATGCAGGTCAAGAAGCAAGAGTCCAAACCGGACTTGGAACAACAGATTGGTTCCAAATTGGGAAAGGAGTACTCCAAGGCTGTATATTGTCACTCTGTTCATTTAACTTATATACAGAGTACATCATACGAAATGCTGGGCTGGATGAAGCACAAGCTGGAATCAAGATTGCAGGGAGAAATATCAATAACCTCAGATACACAGATGACACCACCCTTATGGCAGAAAGTGAAGAGGAACTAAAGAACCTCTTGATAAAAGTGAAAGAGGAGAATAAAAAAAGCTGGCTTAAAACTCAACATTCAAAAAATGAAGATCATGGCATCCAGTCCTATCAATTCATGGCAAATAGACGGGGAAACAATGGAAACAGTGACAGACTTTATTTGGGGGGGGGGGGGCTCCAAAATCACCGCAGACGGTGACTGCAGCCATGAAAGTAAAAGACGCTTGCTCCTTGGAAGAAAAGCTATGACAAACCTAGACAGCATATTCAAAAGCAGAGACATTACTTCGCCAACGAAAGTCCATCTAATCAAAGCTATGGCTTTACTAGTAGTCATGTATGGAAGTGAGAGTTGGACTAAAAATAAATCTGAGCAGCAAAGAGTTGATGCTTTTGAACTGTGGTGTTGGAGAAATGCTTGAGAGTCCCTTGGACTTCAAGGAGATCAAACCAGTCCATCCTAAATGAAATCAACTCTGAATATTCTTTGGAAGGATTGATACTGAAGCTCCAAAATTTTGGCCGCCTGATGAGAAGAACCAACTCATTGGGAAATCCTGATGCTGGGAAAGATGGAAAGCAAAACAAGAAGAGAACAGCAGAGGATGAAATGGTTAGATAGGATCACTGACTCAAAGGACATGAGTTTGAACAAACTTCAGGAGATAGTGAAGAACAGGGGAGTCAGGAATGCTGCAATTCATGGGGTCACAAAGAGTCGAACACTACTTAGTGACTGAACAAGAACAAAGCAAGATGAGAAAGTTCTAGAGCTCTGCTGTACAAAATCATACTTATAATCAAGACTCTAATGTATACTTAAAATTTTATTGAGGGTAGATCTCATGTTAAGAGTTCTTACCACACACACACACAAAAATTTAACTTACATGAATAGATAACCAACCTGATCAATTCTGCCCTTCTTTTGATGGACCAAGAAGAAAAACACTAATAGGTAAATCTCAAGGAAGTCTTCAGTTGGAGGATAAAATGAGAAAGTAACATGACCTGGGGGATTAATAGAGGTGACCAGGACCAAAATATGCTTTAAAAGTAGTCCAAGTCTTAAAAGAAATTACACAACCAATTTAAGCCTACTCACATGAGCTGTCAGTTTTTAAAATATCTAATGATTACAAATAGGCAATTCACTAAACTTCACATTGGTAGGTAGAAAAATATTCATCATACAACAGTCTAATGTTAATTATATAAAGGTTTAATAACTCAAATTTCACAAACTTCTGCAGCTCTCACCAAGCTCTAGCTTGCTGCAGAAAGTCTGTACTTTGTTCTTTTTGCTGCCAGTCAATCCTAAAGGAAATCAACCCTGCATATTCATTGGAAGGATGGATGCTGAAGCTCCAATACTTTGGCCACCTGATGCGAAGGGTCACCTCACTGGAAAAGACCTTGATTCTGGGAAAGGTTGAAAGCAGGAGGAGAAGGGGACAACAGGTGATTAGATGGTTGGGTGGCATCACCGACTCGATGGACATGAGTTTGAGCAAGCCCCAGGAGTTGGTGATGTAGGACAGGGAAGCCTGGCCTGCTGCAGTCCATGGAGTCACAAAGAGTCAGACAGAACTTAATGACTGAACAACAACAATCATATTAGAATAGATCTGTTAAGTGAACATACTTGTAGAGTTTTAGGATCACTTACAGTCCTGAGAAGCAGGAGCTTTAGTGCAGGCTGTGTTAAGGTATAAGCCACAGAATTAACAGTTGAAGGCAAAGTCTGTGCATCCTCCCGTACACCATGGCATACAAAAGCTAGGCATTTCAGGCTTTGCGGTGTGCAATGTGTGGTGCTGAGGAATCTGTCAGGGGGAATTTGCAGTAACAAAGAACAGAACTGTGTGGACAAGCTCCCTGAAAAAGCTGATCCAGGAACTTTTCCTCCTGTCCCTTTTGTTCTCGTCAATTACCGTGATGGTGGAGGAACCAAGCACTGGAGAGGAACCTGAGAAAGTTTTCTTAGAAAATCCTTAAGGATGCTTTTCTTTCTGCATCAGGAATGGACCAGAGCATTAATTCCTTGATTTCTATGGTGTCTCCTTATCAATAAAATCTAGGATATTCTGTCTCATAGGCTCTCTGTCATATTTTAAGTTGCCCTCGAGACCCTAAATCTTTCAAAGGTCATCACTACAGCAGCAATGGTCTGAGTATGAAGATATATAACAATGGATGCCATAATTATCTTTTTGAAGATCTTGGTGGCATCATGAGCTGAAGGGATTACTTGCTACTCAAGACAATCTTACTATAAACTTACAGAATTTTACTGTGATACTAAAAAATACATATATGGGTCTTGATATCCAGACATTATTAAAGCATGTATACTTTGTTGCCAATTTTTTGTTTTTGAAACAGGAGGAAAAGGTTTCCCAGACACACTGTTCCTGGTTTGGAATTTCATAACTCAGAATGCAAGCTTTTTCCCAAGGATTTCTGTGCACCACTGGAAGCATTGTTGTCAGCTCAGCAGGCACACATGCACACACACATACAAATCCACACACAAATTCACATTGGGAGAGACAAAAGTAATCAAAATTATTTACTTTTATTTTACTTTGAACTGCTGTAACTACATTTACCCTGGTTGTTGTTGTTGTTCAGTTACTAAGTCACATCCAAATCTTCACGACCTCATGGACTGCAGCATTCTAGGCTTCCCTCTGTCTCCTGGTGTTTGCTCAAACTCATGTCCAATGAGTTGATGATGCCATCCAACCATCTCATCCTCTGTCATCTCCTTCTCCTTCTGCCTTCAATCTTTCCTAGCATCAGAGTCTTTTCCAGCAAGTTGGCTCTTCACATCAGGTGGCCTAAGTATTGGAGCTTCAGCTTCAGCATCAGTCCTTCCAATAAATATTCAGGGTTGATTTCCTTTAGGATTTTAGGTCTCATCTCCTTGCAGTCCAAGGGACTCTCAAAAGTCTTCTCCAGCATCATAATACCAGAAGTCAAAGATAATGTAAATCCCAGATCCATTATATATAAATCAGCATCACATGATCTCTAATAAGGTATAAAACATTTAACAGCTCAATGTTTACTAATATATTCTGAGCATCTGTTTAAATACAGCAGAGTGTTACTCCTTGTAGGGCAACAACACTGAACTACTGGCATCTCTTCACTCTAGGGGCTCCCCATTGGCAGGTGAGGTGGGGACGAAAGGGGGTTGTCACACCTGCCAAAGTACATTTGATGCAAAGCATGATGTGATGGTTCTCACATTTGAAGCTCCCATAAAATCAGTCTAAACACTCTGCCATATCATTCTGTTGAGAGTTCATTCACATCAAAGTTAGCATTGTTCATTTGAGACAAAACAAACCATACTACGATAAACAGATCTGGACTTGAATTTAGAAGTAAAGGACCTGCCCGCCCCATCAATGTTCACCATCGCAGGAAATGATACCCATCACCCAGTCGCCCAATCTCCCAAAACAAGAATCATTCTTCTTTCCTCTTTTTCTTCAACTCTCACATCCGGTCCTTCATCAAACCCTCATCACTCCCCTCCAAACTATACCAGGATTTACTATCATAGTTTCCTTATCAGTCTCATACTTTCATCCTTTTCTTCCTATAATCTCCCCACAGGAGCCAACTTGACCTTTTAACACCTGAGCCAGCCACCTGGTTGTATAAACAATTTGGAACATAGCCATTTGTTTAAGTATTGTTCATGGCTAGTTCCACGGTACAGCAGCAGAACTGAGTACTTATAACTGAGACAGTACAGCCTACACAGAGATTAAAACACTAACTATCCAATACTTAAGAGTTTACTAATACGTCTTTTTAAAAATAAATCAGATCAGGCCATCTCCCTTTCTGAAAAAGCTCAAGAGTTTCTCCTTCTACTTGGAAGAAAATCCAAATGTCTTACTTTAGTCCATGAGGCAGAAAGTGAAGAACTATAGAACCTCTAGATGAAAGTGAAAGAGGAGAGTGAAAAATCTGGCTTAAAACTCAACATTCAATAAACAAAGATCGCGGCATCCAGTCCCATCACTTCACAGCAAATAGATAAGGAAACAATGGAAACAATGACAGACTTTATTCTGGGGGGCTCCAAAATCACTGCAGATGGTGACTGCAGCTATGAAATTAAAAGATGCTTGCTCCTTTGAAGAAAAGTTATGACCAACCTAGACAGCATACTCAAAAGCAGAGATGTTACTTTGCCGACAAAGGTCTTTCTAGTCAAAGCTATGATTTTTCTAGTTGTCATGTATGGATGTGAGAGTTGGACTATAAAGAAAGCTGAGCACCAAAGAATAGATGCTTTTGAACTGTGGTATTGGAGATGACTCCTGAGAGTCCCTTGGACTCCAAGGAGATCAAACCAGTCAATTCTAAAGGAAATCACTCCTGAATATTCATTGGAGGGACTGATGCTGAGGTTGAAGCTCCAATACTTTTGCCACGTAATGCAAAGAACTGACTCCTTGGAAAAGACCCTGATGCTGGGAAAGATTGAAGGCAGGAGGAGAAGGGGACGACAGAGGATGAGATGGGTGGATGGCATGACTGACTGGTTAGACTGAGTTTGAGCAAGCTCTGAAAGTTGGTGATGGACAGGGAAGTCTGGTGTGCTGCAGTCCATGGGGTCACTAAGAGTCAGACATGACTGAGCAACTGAACTGAAAGTTGCACTCGTTCATCCACCTTGGTCTCTTTGCTATGCCAAGCATACCACATTTAAACAGTGAGGACGATGTATCTAAAAACTCATTATTCATGTTTTAGAATAACTTCTTAGGGCTTCCCTGCTGGCTTGGTGGTAAAGAATCCACCTGCCAATGCAGGAGACGTGCATTCAACCCTGATCTGGGAAGATCCCACATCTTAGGCAAGTAAGCCCCTGATCGCAACTACTGAGCCTGCGCTTTAGATCTCAGGAACCACAACTACTGAGCCTATGTGACACAACTACTGAGCCTATGTGCCCTCAGGCCCATGCTCTGCAACAAGAGATGCCACTGCAATGAGAAGCCTGTGCTCTGCAACTAGAGGGTATGTCCCGCTCACCACAACTAGAGAACAGCCAGAGGGGCAACGAAGACCCAGCACAGCCCAAGATAAACAAACAAACAAATAAAATTACGTATAAAAAAAAGAAAACTGTTTAGATGAGGCGGACATACCACAGACCTTGGAATCAGGATTACACAGACTAGGGTTTCATGTTAGGCTTCAAAACTTGCTCTCTCTGGGTTCCTTTTCCCATTTGACAAACCGGAAGATTGCTATTTATCTGAGGGAATGTTAGAGGGAATTAAAGGTGAGTATGTAAACACTCTAGCATGTAAACTCTAGTATGTAAACACTAAGGATTTTACAAAGCTTAGTCATGTCCTTTCCCAGACCAAAATGAACACTCTTCATGTTTTAACCTGTCCTCATTTGGGCCCTGGATATTAAAAATCTACATCCTGAAGCAAGAAAAATACATAAAAATAAACTACCTTAAAATTTTTATGTCTTAGATGTAAATTTCATTTTAAAATCTTTTTTTAAGCTGAACCATTTTATTCTTCTGGAACTTCCATCCTTTATGGAAATCAAATACAAGTTCCTCTTTGCCAACCAGCCAAGATGTAGTTACACATGAATATTTTCACTTCTGGAATCTTTATTTTAGTCAAGAAAGCTTGGAAAACACAGTAATAAACCCAACAGAGGCTTTACTATTGCTTCATATCCAAGCAAATACCTTTTGATGACATCTGTGTGACCTTATGAGGCATGGAAACAGGATTATTCTTGCAATACTCCATCTAGGGATGCATACTAGTTTAGCTCAGGCTGAGCCATTAGAAAAGGAATCTGGAAGGAAATTTTTCAAGATCGTGAACTTGGTGCTGTTTCAGGTTATTTTAAGACACAATTTCAGAAAGACCTGTCAGTCCTCTTTGGCTTGGCCACTGAATCACAAAGTGTCATCTCTTCTTAAGACCTTGCGACGGGGTTTAGGTTCAAGGGGCTTATTTAGGACAGAATCCTAGCAAACACCAGTCAAGGGGAGAGAGAGCAGGACAGGTAAATGAAAACAGAGGATGAAGGGCGTGTGACTGTGTAGAGTAATTGGAATTTAATGTCTCCAGGAACCTCTGGAGCCAGAGTATCTCTGAGTTATACACATAAGGGGTGAACAAGCCAAGATACTCACAAACTAACTGCAGTAAGTCACGGGTTGAAGGCTGCACTCGGGGCCAAGGACAAAGTGCACTCCAACTATCCAAGAAGCCCACAGGCAAATACAAGCAGAGGCTGCCAACTGGTCCATGTGAACAACAGTGGGGGCTCAGTGAGCCTGAGGAAGGGTACTGACAGCATTTGCCACGCAGGCAATCTGAGTCCCCAGACCTGGCTGGGTCCTGCAACCCTACTCCAATTTAATACCAAAGCCAAGATGCAGGAGGAGGTAAGAGATAATGTCAGGCCTAGGAATATCGATTCACTAATCAAATGTTTAATGGCAGCCTACTGTAAGACAGAGGAGCTAGTCGTGGGCCAAATGTGAGCTTCTCTTTTCCACCCCACACCCTCTGCACAACCTAACCTCAGCAAGCCACACCTCTTCATGGGCCTGTGCGTCCTCACTGGTTCTGGGGTTGACTTCCTCTCTGAAAGATCCGCTTTCCTTCTAGTCTCAGCTCAGCACTCGGCAGTCTCAGCTCCTGTAACACTATGAATCCTTCTCTAGTAGACTTTGTCAGGGTGTGTCATCTTCAGTTCTCTCATGTCTGTCCAGGCTGTGGGCACCAACACAGAACAGATGCTCAAGGAATGTTTCAATTGAACAAAAGCAAAGTGCAAGCAACAGAAGAAACCAAATCTGGATGATGACATTTTCAACAGGGTAGAACATATTTAGAAACATAGAAATATGCTCATACAACATTATCTTAAATATACACATATACACAGAAGAAGCCTGGACAGATAATACACATATTTTATATTTTAATAGTGAACTGTATCTTTGGTTTATCTATATTGTCTAATTTTACTACCATGAAGGCAGAGTACTGTATCTTTGAAAAGTTAAATTGACCTTTAAGAACAATGCAAGGCTTACTGATGGAAAGTCAGGGTCAGGCCAGTTACAGGTCACAGACTTTAAGGCCAGTCAAGGAAGCCAATGAGTAACTGAACAGGCAGGATCCAGGCAGAGGAAGACTTTGAAATTGAGGCAGCTCCTCCCTCTGAAGGGAACCTTCACCCAGAACATGTCCTCATAGTAGGACCACTTGGGTCTGAATGGGGGCTGGCATATTAGGTTATGGATGTTGTGCAAGGACCAAGCCAGAGGGGCTGGGGGGACTGGAGGTAAAAACATAGATCCTCACTGCTGATCTCATAGACTACTCATCTTCCTTCTTGTAAGCAGCCTCGGCCTTACCAACTGAGTGATTATCTGTGAAGCATTAAGCAAAGCATGGGAGCCAAACTCATCCAACCTCTGATGATCCATTTCTTTGTCTCTTTAAATACTGAGTTATCAAATTAGAAAGCCTTGAAAGTAATCGCCCTTCAAACTCATTTTACAGATGGGAATATCAAACATCAAAGAGGAAGAAGATTTTAAACCAGAAGTCGTTATTTCATTGAACGTGCTGACGCACAGAGATTGGAGTTAGGTGCTAGGAAGGTTGTTTGAGGACTCTGAGGCTTGATGATAGAGCTACGTGTGGTTGATTAGTAATGTCTGCATGGCAATGGCTAGGGAAACAGTGACCCACATGCTATTCTCTCCTTAGCCCTGAGCAGCAGCAGGATAATGAGCATTTATGAGAGAAGACCCATGGAGAGAAGACGATATGGCACCAAAGACATTTCTAATTCTATAATACAAGGAAACAAACTTAGACAAAGTCATTATATCTTTCAATGTAACTAAAAAAAAAAAAAAAAGTACGTGATAGAATGAGGATTCAGGTTCCTATCTGTCCAACCCCAAAACCCATGCTCTTGACAGCCACCCTTCAGGGTCTTCCTGGGTGGCTGCCTCTTTTCCATAATCCCCCAGTACCACCCCCCTCACTCAGCTCTGACAGCTCAGCTCCTAAAATAGCCTCAGGACTCACCTGCTTCTAATTTCAATAGCTAGCACTCTTTGCCTTGGACACAAAGACACAATGTCGCAGGTCTTGTTTTTCAGGTCCCAAGTTGTCACTCTCTGCACTTCACCGCTGAATGTGTCATGTGGCTTCAGCCCTTCCTTTCAACCTGCTTGATTTATTCAAGTGCGTGAAAATGACTCACAAGTTACACGAAGACAAACCCAGCTGTGTGCCAGAGATAATTATTTCCGAGTAATTAAAATGAGCTATGGGCTGCCAAATTAAACACCAAAACATGATTCTGCACTTTTTCTCTTATCTGCCTCGTCCGGTCTCTGGCTGTCAAAGGAAACTGCTTGCTAAGGTAGGGGCTCCCCAGCTCTAATACATTAATCATCGCTGTTCAGCAGCCTTATTAAAGGATCCTCTCTGCATGAAAGACTTTCTGCAGCTCAAGAGAAAACCTCTGGTCTGCAGTGAGAGGGCTCCAAGGTGACCACTTATGCCACTTGCTGTTAGTAAGCTCCCCTCAAAATCTATCCAACACATCTAGAATCAAACTAGATGTCACATAACAATAGGGACAGTGAGGAAGGAGGCAGCAGAGATGGAGAGAAGGGAGAAGCTGCGCCCCACCCCCCCCAAATCGCATCTAGCACATTCACTCTGAACCTTCTGGAGAGCTGTCTCAAATTCCTCTCTAACTCAGGTCCCAAACGCGAACAGACTTAGATCCCCGGGGATTTCCCAGGTGGCGCTAGTGGCAAATAACCTGCCTGCCAGTGAGGAGACATGAGAGACTCTGGTTCAATCCCTGGGTAGGGAAGATCCCCTGAAGAAGGAAATGGCAACCCACTCCAATATTCTTGCCTGGAGAATCCCATGGACAGGGGAACCTGGAGACAGAAGTGACTTAGCACACAAACGTGAACAAACTCAGATGCAGGGACTCTCACGCAAGTTCTTTACTGAGAGAACACTCTCAGGAGAGACCCATAAGGGTATGAAGGAGGTGGGCAGGGAAGGAGCCAAAGCTAGGCAAAAAATGTGCTTCCCTAAAAAGTCTCAGTCTGATCCCATAAGGAGCTCAGACGCATAAACTGTATCACAGTGTCTGAACCACCCAGAGGCAAGGCGACCAGGATATTCTATGCCTCCATCAGTCAGTCATCGCTGAGGGCTACCCTTTGTGGCAATGACTTGGGGGTATGGAGCATGCAACTCAAGGACAATCGCAGATGAGAAGTGCATGGATAAGCCATCAGCAGCCTGTACCCACAGCAGCTGGGAGAGGGGCGCCCCAGTGAGGCAGCAAAGACCTAGATGGGGCGCTGACAGCACCTGCTCCCCTCTTGTACACAGTCTCATGGTGTTTAGACAGAGAATATCCAACCTGGAAGTGATCTCAAAGTGGGGGTCCTAAGCCTGAGGTTTATGTCCTCCACAAGACACATGCTTGACCTTGGGGATTATGTGATCCCACTGAAATTGTCTGCAAAATGTACACGTGTGAAACTCACAGGGAACAAAGACCATGGGTCTCATCTGAATCTCTGTAGCAGGAGTCCCCAGCCCCCAGGCCACAGACAGGTACCAGTCCCTGGCCTGATGGGAACCGGGGCGCACAGCAGGAGGTGAGCAGTGGGCTGGCAAGCAAAGCTTCATCTGTATTTACAGCCGCTCCCCATCACTCCCTTATTGCCTGAGCTCTGCCTCCTGTGAGAGGCGCATACAACTATAATACATTTGCATCATCCCATAACCATTACCCAACCCTAGTCTGTGGAAAACCTGTCTTCCACAAAATTGCTCCTTGGTGCCAGAAAGACTGGGGACTGCTACTGTAGAGTCCATGACCCTCTTGGGTTCAGAAGTTCACCTCCAAACTTTCTCAGAGCACAGGCAGCTGTAATTCAACCTTTTCCATGAGGATTTCCTAAACTCATCCCTATTTGCTGCCTACTTCAGGGGCATAGTTGGGGGCCTGGGGAGGGGCCAAGATGTCATCATACCTCTTCTAAATATGGTAAGCGTGTTAATGATTTTGAAGATGGTGATGAGGACAATGAAAGCTACAGTTTATCTGAAAGCTAAAGCTTATCATATATTTAGTACATGCCAGTTATTGTCCTAAACTTTGGTTAGCTCACTTAGTTTTCAAAACTATTCTTTGAAGGAGGACCTATTAATACATGTCACTTTATCCTGTTAAAAAAACTAAAATACTGAGAAATTAAATAACTTACCCAACTTCTGATAGTTAAGAAGTAGGAGAGTTGGGATTTGAACCCAGGCAGTCAGACTCCAGAACTGCAAGAATGCTGAAGGAAGCCACATAAAATATGTGGTCGAAGCATCAGGATTCAGACCATAAAGCCACAAAGATACACAAAGGCAATGGCTTTTCAATTCTCTAGTCTCTCCATTGCCAAGGCCATGGGGCCATGCCCTCCCCACCCCTCTAGGATACAGCAAGGGCTCCAGAAACACTAGTTATACACGTGACTAAATTAAATGGTTAAACAAGATAAAGTGAGCATTAAAGTGCCTAACTCAGTCCCTAGACTTAATGGGTACACAAGCAATGGTAATTTCCTTTCTACGAAAAGAAAGTTATTTTTCCATTCCATTCCCCCAGATACCCCACCATGCCTCAGAAAATAGTGACAGGTACAAAATTTACTGAACTGAACTGAATGGGTAAGAGGAAGGGTACTCATTTGAAAAGACCCTGATGCTGGGAAAGATTGAAGGCAGGAGGAGAAGGGGAAGACAGAGGATGAGATGGGTGGATGGCATCATGGACTCAATGGACATGCTCCGTGAGCAAGCTCCGGAAGTTGGTGATAAACAGGGAAGCCTGGTGTGCTGCAGTCCATGGGGTTGCAAAGTCAGACATGACTGAGACTGAACAACTGAACTGAAGACCAAAAAAGTGATATGAGGCACATCCCTGGTGGTGCAGTGGATAGGACTCCATGCTCCCATGCAGGGGATCTGGGTTCAATCACTGGTCAGGGAACTAAAATCCCACATACCACAACTCATCCCACTCAAAGCCAGGAGGAGCCCATGCACCACAATGAATACCCAGAACAGCCAAAACAAATAATAAAATGTAAAACAAAAAAGCAAAATGAGAAAGTAGGAGAGTAGTGAAGAGGGGGAAAAAAAAACTGAGGGAAATGAAGCAGCCAAACTTCTACTGTTAGACATATACCCAGCACATACAGTCAGTAGGCTGCTGGCTGACATGTGTGCAATTTGATTTGCAAGAGCCCAACATAGTTTGGGTATGTAGTCACACATTCCTATGCAACCCCCAGCTCTGCAATGGAAAAAGGCTCACCTGCATTGGAGAGAGACTGAATGAGGATACATATTCATCTTACCCTTCTTTCAGTCAGTCCACTCAAACCACTGCCCCCTCCTCCAGTTTCTCCATCACATTTTTCTTCCTCCATAACAGTTTTTCTTCCTCTCCTTTAATCATCCTTTAACACCACAGCACCACCTACCGTCTCTCGATGCCGAGAGGCGAAGAACACTCGAGGAGATTTTAACATCACTGGCAAGCGTGCTACCAAGGGCCATTCATCAGCCGTGTGACAAGCCTGGCCGAGGTGAAATTGCCACTCAGCATTTCAAATTGCAGGCTCTCCCCTCGCCCCTGTTCACTGCCAGGCTCTTCCTCCCCACTGAAGCATTTGCTCACAAAACTAAATGGGTAATTCAAAGAGAAGGAAAGTCTCCCAGGAAATAAGGCACGGTGCTGGGCCAGCCATGGAGTTTCTTCCACTTATACCAGGACGACTACCTGTAGCTAAAAGGAAAAATGGCTCAATAGAGCTAATTAGTCTGGGAAGTGACCCAGCAGGCTGATGTGCCTCTTGATTTAAGACCACATACAGCCTCCGACGCAGAAAGAACACACTTGATGGAAAACCCTAAAATCAGACCAATTGTATCAAAACTGGAGGCACAGAGCTTGCAGAGGGAGAAAAGTCACTCTCTCCTCAGCTGCCCCAGTCGGGTTCATTCTCCTCACAGGCAGCTGCCCATG
The DNA here is from genome assembly GCF_003369695.1 of Bos indicus x Bos taurus. Taxonomy (NCBI): domain Eukaryota; kingdom Metazoa; phylum Chordata; class Mammalia; order Artiodactyla; family Bovidae; genus Bos; species Bos indicus x Bos taurus. Next base: position 39,816,129 of record NC_040097.1, on the reverse strand, counting down.
TCCACTGACATGGCACATGTCTACCCCCATGTCCGCCTGGACCTCCACGCTAGCCAGCGAAACAGCACTTGTGCCTGTCATTGGCCCATTTCTCTCAGCCCGGGCCCACCCTCTCCATCCTGCTATGCCGATGGCCTTTGTGCTCAGTCACTCAGTTGTGTCCCACTCTGCGACCCCATGGACTCCAGCCCTCAGGCTCCTCTGTCCATGAGATTCTTCAGGCAAGAATACTGGAGTGGGTTGCCATGCCCTCCTCCAGAAGATCTTCCGGACCCAGGGATTGAACCCAGGTCTCCCACATTGCAGGCAGATTCTTTATCATCTGAGCCATCAGGGAAGCCCTGGGTGTCTGTAAACTGGCTCCAGGGTGTCCCTGCTCCTTAGCTTTCACTTAGGGTCTGCAGTGAGGTTATGGAGCAAGAAAGCCACTCCTGTCTGTGTTCAGTTCACATTGGTCTTATTCCAACAGCATCAGATAGCTTCTGCGCTTCTCAGGATTCAGGGTTCCAGCCCCACGGTGTCCCCACCGAATAAGCCGAGTATCAGACATCGGCAAGCCCTGAGTGTGGGCACCCAGCGCTGCAGGACCCTCTCCCCTACAAGTACCTAGAGCTCCATAGCATCCTTTTTTCCTTAGTGATGACTGCTTCCTGCAGTTAATACTTCCACACTACTCCAGTGTCTGTTTTTGCTTTCAGCCTTCCATTACCATGTAACCAATCCCCTGAGTTATATCCCCTTAATCTGAAATACCTGAGGTGATTTTGGTTTCTTGTCTAATACAGTCAATGCCACGTCAGGGGGATGAAAAGGTGAAATGGTTTTTGCAAGATTTGAGGCTTCATAGGGGGCTAAGCGGTAAAGAATTCGCCTGCTAAGCAACAGATGTGGGTTTGATCCCTGGGTCAAGAAGATCCCCTAGAGAAGGGAATGGCAACCCTCTCTGGTATTCTTGCCTCGAGAATCCCATGGACAGAGGAGCCTGGCAGGCTACAGTCCATGGGGTCTCGAAGAATCAGATATGACTTAGCGACTGACCGACAAGAACTGGTTTATAAGTCCTGCCCACTTTTTCAGGAATAGTATCAACAGCAGTCAACAGACACTGGGGAGTCAGACAGACTTAGGTTTATGTTCTGGCTCTGCCACTATCTGTAGAACATTAGACAAGGTACTTAAAACACTCTGGCCTTTTTTTTCTCATCTATATAAAGGGAAGTCATGACACCTCATTCATAGAGTCTTAGAGGGATTAAAGAATTATGAGTCACACACAAAGTGCTTCATAAAGAGTCTGGCACATAATTAGCCTTCTCTAAAGTTTTGTTTTGTTTTATTATCATCTTGAGGTTCCCTAATCAGGAAGCATTTGCGAAAGGAATTTCCAAGTTCTGGGTTGATTCAGGAAAAGCTACTCTATGAACCCCTGAGCTGACAGCAGAGAGATCAAATTTTGGCCAAAAGATGTCCTGGCCAGGAGAGCTGTAAGGGATATGATCAGTAATAACAGCTACGTTTAGTCACTGCCTGATCTATGCTACATGCTGTACCTGCATTTACTCAGTTGATCCAGAAAACCATCACTTAAGGTGGAGATTATTGTCTTCATTACACAGATAAGAAAAGTCAGTTTCAGGGGGCTTCCCTGGTGGCTCAGCAGCAAAGAATCTGCCTGCCAGGCAGGAGATGCACGTTTGATCCCTAGTCAAGGAAGATCCCACATGCCACAGGGCAACTAAGCCTGTGCCCACAACTACTGAGCCTGTGCTCTAGAGTCGGGAGCCACAGCTACAGAGCCCAGGAGCCGCAGCTACTGAAGCCTACACACCCTAGAGCCCACGCTCTGTAAGAAGAGAAACCACTGCAATGAGAAGGAAGCCCTCGCACTTCAACCAGAGAGTAGTCCCCACTCACCGCAACTAGAAAAAAGCCCGCACAGCAATAAAGACCCAGCACAACCAAAATAGATTTTGCTTTCACTTTTTAAAAAAAGAAAACTCAGTTTCAGATTTAAAAAAAAGAAAACCTTGCCCTGAAACATGCCAGCAAGCAGTGGGACTGAGCCTTGACCCTCTGAATAGTTCTAGAAACCAAGCTCTTAACTGTTAAGCTGCCTGGTAGATGGAAAAAGAAGGTCACAAACTAGGAAAGATCACAGATAAAGCAGGAAGGGGGTACTTACCTGGTAGTCCAATGGTTAAGAATCCACCTTGCAATATAAGGGACACAGATTCAATCCCTGCTCAGAGAACTAAGAGCCCACGTACCACAGGTGCAACTAAGCCCATGCACCACAACTACTAAAGCCAGAGCAGCCAAATAAATATTTTTTTAAAAAACAGAAAGGAATGCACAGAAGCACCATTCAGGAAACAATGACAGCAACATGGAACACACTTGATAATTCTGTTTTTGTACATGTCAGGACAGAGGTGGTGCAGTGGTGAAGAATCTGCCTACCAAGATCAGAGACACAAAAGACCCGGGTTTGATCCCTGGGTCAGGAAGATCCCCTGGAGAAGATCCAGTATTCTTGCCAGGGAAAGCCCAGGAACAGTGTCACAAAGAGTCTGCCACGATTTAATGACTAAACAACAACAGGACAGAGGAGGTAGGGTGACTGCATCATAAGAGGCCTGGCAGCAGTGATGTCTCAGCCAGTAACAAAGGACTTACCTGTTATACACTCAAAAGACCTTCACTCCCCAGGGTACCCTGAGACTCTTGAACTTCAAAGAATGCAATACAAGGAAGCCTACTGCGAAGGTCAGCTCCCAGGAGACACTCCCCCAGGCACCCAATAGCCAATTCCACGTAGACTCCCAACCACCAACAGCAGCACTCTAAGCAGGTGCTGGGTTCCTTGCCCCAAGAAAACTGCAGCCTCCTGCAGTCTGCATGAGGCAGTATGTCAATCCCTGGGCTAAGCGCATGCACACTGGATACACGCTCAGTCTATAACTAAAGAAAATCACTGACCACCACTAATAAAATAAGTAAGTACTTTCCATGTCACAGGGGACTCAGCTAAGGCTCAGTTCAGTGGGGCCCATCAGCAGCTTTGTAATGAGAATGACAAGTCAGAGAGGCCTTTGGAACAAAAGAGCAGCTGGGAAGAGGTCCCACCAAATTTGGGCTATGCCAGAAATCCTGGCACAGTGACATGAAGTAGAGGGGAGGGGGGTTCAAAGATAATCTAAAAATGATTGATTATTTGCATTTGCTGGAAGGGATGGTTTTATAAAAATACTCAGTGTAAAATCAGTATGAAAGAAGTTTTCCATTCTCGATCTCCCACCATCTGGAAGAACTTCAAGGCCTCAGAGTATAACAGGACAATGAGGGGGAAGCCGCCCAATCTCTGAATTCAGGTGCAAAAGATGGCCCCCACCAGAAGCACCCGAAAGGGCTTTCGTATTATAGAAATTAACGTGACTAACGGTAACTACCAGGCTTCCCAGTGGTGCTAGTGGTAAAGAACCCACCTGCCAATGCATGAGACATAAGAGATGTGGGTTCGATTCCTGGGTCGGGACGATCCCCTGGAGGAGGGCATGGAAACCCACTCAAGTATTCTTGCCTGGAGAATCCCCATGGACAGAGGAGCCTGGCAGGCTACAGTCCACGGGGTGGCAAAGAGCTGGACACGACTGAAGTGACTTAGCATGCACACATGCACAACCTAACTACTAAGTCACAGATTTCACACGGAGAAATTCCCTCCCCTTAATTCTTTCCCAAAGGTACCCTTCTGAAAGTCACAAAAAGGACAGAAAAGAAACAGCAGGGCAGGTCTAGAAGCCTCCTTGTAGAGGTTCCCCTGGGTGAGCATGTTGGATCGTAAGTGGTGACCCCAACCTGGCAAAAGAAGACACAAGCGCTTTGGAATGAGAGAGAGCTGGACACTTTCAATTAAATAGCTGGCCACTCTGAAAGCACGCCAAGCAGTAACATGCCTCGCTTGACCTGTCAGTCTCTCCCTTTTATTAATAATAGAGTGTTCATGCTTTGACTGCTGTCCTCCCGAGAATCAGACGGAACGCTGACATGATTTGGTAGCATTTCAAGGTCAGCGATGTCTCAACAGCAGGTGACGAACATTTAAACTGAAAAAAAAAAAGAATATTCCAGTCGACTGGCAGCGAGAGCCTCAGAACAAGAAAGGAAATATTGCTCACATGACATTTTATCTGTCCAACCAAGCATCCTAAGAATATTTCTCGACTCACTTATCAGGGGTGGCACCCAAGATAGAAGTGGGTATAAAAGTGATTTTCTTCTCTTTAATAAGTATTGATTTTTGTAGCTACCTTACTGTAAGCCTACTACATTGGTGATGCTAGCTGCTGTTACAAATGAGCTTGAAGCTGCCAGTAGCCTGAATACAATTGAAGTTCACAGCTGGCTTGGGTAACAGCATGTGGAGGAAGCTCCTGTCAGTGACCTGCTTTCGTATACCTGGTGTATAGGACAGCCTACTTCTGTCTGTGGCCTCGCCATCCCCTAAGTTTTGGGGGTTTCCTCAAGCCCAGCTAGAAAAGGAGTAAGAATGTATATAATATACACATACTTCTTATAATTCTGAGGGCTCATAAATGACACCTCACTTCCACTCACACATTGTTGGTGCGATCCAGTCACTGGGCCACATCTGCAAAGAAAGGAGGCTGGGATATATGGTCCCTGCTCCAGGAATTCCCTCGAAACAATTCTACACCATAGAAAAACAGACCTAACCATCAGGGGACAGCTAGCTGTCTCCAGGACAAACAGTGGGCCTGGATTTCCCCTTCTGTAACTGTAAAATAAATTTACATTTAGGAAAAATATAAATTATTAATCAATGTAAAGGAAAAGGTTATATAAATAACAGTACAGATGGGCTGCGGCTGAGTGAAAGAAATTCAGAAGACAATATGCAAACTTACTACAAACATGAACCTTCTTGTGTTGGTGGCGTATTTTGCCTTCAAGTCTTCTGCCCTTTTTATAACAACTCTATTAATGAGAACAGCATTTCAGTAAGTTAATGCATGAGCAGTTACGCTGGTCCCTCTTAGCAACAGATAGAGGTAATATTCCCTCCCAAGCACAGTATTTCCTTGGCTATTCAGGCTGGTGAAGAGGAAACACTGGCACAGATAACCTTACAATATGCCAAGCCCAGACCCAGGGACACACATTTAAAAAGTCTTACATAAGACTTCCAATTTTTTAACAAATGCTCATTTATCCAGTAAGAAATTATTATTGGTTTCCTCTTTATCAAGTACATTCTCTATTATTTTTGTTCACATGCTTCAGTTCTTACTTTCTTCCTTTTTATTCCTGTGAAAATTGGAAGTTTCTTTCAGGGCTCTTTCTTTTACTTTTACTCTCAATATCTTGCAGAGAAACTGACTTTTCTGAACAACTGTATGTACTCAGAGTATCTGTCAGGTTTGCTGCAATGTAGCTGGGTAATCAAAAGACCTTAAATGTAGTGGCTCTCAAAAATAAGCATTTATTTCTCACTCATGGGTCTGTAGGCAGGCTGTGACTCAACTGAGCTTGGCTAGGCTTGGCTCCAGGCTGCAGAATGCATTCTAATCAGTTCCACGTGTCCCTTTATTCTCCTTGAACCAGCCTCCTGGAACATGTGTGTCTAATGCAAGAGGTCAAACTAAACCACACAAGCACCTGTAAGGCTCTACTTATGTCACATCCTGTTGACCAAACCAAGCCATATGGCCAAACTCAATGGCGAAGTATTTTTCACTCTCTAAGGAAGCACCAAAGTCAAATGGCAAACAATGTAGAAAGAGCTCTCCTTCTCTTACTGGAAGTCAGTAAAAAGCTAGGGAGAAAAATAACCCCATCTATCTCTCAGATAAACTTGTATTACCTAAGTGCCCTGAGAAAACCCTGCATACAGGCAGCCACCTTAACTCAGGGTGCAATGGAGTGAGAAGAAATGAAGATCTTTCAAGAATTTGCTATAAAGCCAACCTGTGACCTCACCTGGAAACAGCCCAGATATATTTAACTTTTCATCGAATATCTCCTTTTATATTTCATAAAGCTCTTATTATTAGATCTTTAAACATGACAGAAATGTTCATTTATCCCCATCCACTCACATTTTATTGATGAGATCTAGCCTCTTGGCTGTATTGAGAAGGGAACTTGGAAAGAGGGGTCCTTGAGACGCTGTAATAAAGAGGATCCTGAGGTTACATCTGGGTCCATCATCTGAGCTTCCACAATGAATAAATACCTGAGGTTGTGAGGAGCAATAGCAACATATAAATGCGTTACTCGACTTAAAGAAAATATCATTATATAAGTCATAGTATAGGTGGCTCATGACTGTAGTTAAAATCTGAAGGATAACTAAAATTTAGAAAACTCTAAAGCAGAACGCTTCAGATATTGGACCCAATCCTTCTGTTAAATCATGAGATTTTGTATACATGAATATATTTAGGACTTTCCTCATGGTCTGGTGGTAAAGAATCTGCCTGCCAAAGCATGGTTCACAGGTTCCATCCCCGGTCCGGGAAGATCCGGCATACCACGGAGCAGTGAGGCCTGAGCGCCACTACAGCTAAGCCAGCACTCCAGAGCCCGCAGGCCACAACTACTGAGCTAGCACTGGACTGAAGTCTGTGTGCCTAGGGCCCATGCTCTGCAATAAGAGAGGCCACGGCAATGAGAAGCCTGCACACTGCAATTAGAGAACGTCCACAGGCAACAACAAAGACCCAGAAAAGCCGAAAATAAATAAATAAATCTTATAAAAGAATAACAAGAAAGAAAATGCTTAGACCCCAAGCCTAGTTGCTAAATCTCAGGAAACTAACCCAATGATAACAACCCAAAGGAGATGCTTTATAGTAAAGACACAAAGTACAGCTAAGAAAGGAATCCAAAATTCACACTGTATTCATAGAACTTTAGACTTGAGGTTATCACAGGCAAGGGTTCCACTAATAAGGACGTATCTGGAAAATAAAGTCTAACTGGAATGCAACATTTTAAAAGTTCACGAGTGACATTATAAGTACAGAGACCTAAACACTAAGAATTCTACTATTCTAATCAATAACCTCTTTGAATTATAGTTTTTATATCCTTATCTAGGTTTATATTTAGGGGACGTAAGAGATTCAGGTTCGATCCCTGGGTCAGGAAGATCTCCTGGAAGGCATGGCAACCCACTCCAGTATTCTTGCCTGAGAATTCCATGGACAGAGGAGCCTGGTGGGCTATAGTCCATAGGGTCACTAAAAGTCGGACACGACTAAAGTGGCTTAGCAGCAGGTTTTTGTTTAACAGTTACATCAACGGAATCAATCTAATTTTATCTTCGGCTTATTCATTCAGTAAGACTTTCACATATTTTTCCCATGTCATTACATTTTTCGCACATTGTAAGTTTTTGCATTTGCTTAATAACCAATCAAGGTATTCTTTGATATGCCATAATAGCACTTCTCTGTGTTAAATATTTAAATCAGTCCCATTTCTTCATATTATTTAAAAAATGGTTCAATTCATTGATTAAATTTTTGTTACAAATTAAATTGAGATCCAGGTTTTTTCCAATCAACCAATCTAATAAAACTACCCAAAATGCAGACTTCCATGCCTAAGATCTGCTATTAATATTTGCCCTTTCCTTAGAGTCCTGATTCACAAAAGATAAATGTTTAGGTTGGAGTGCTTTGGGCACTTGATTGTATCAATATGGTCAAAGCATTCCTCTTTAGAGAGATGAAAACCAATTCTGAAATGGAATAGACATTGATATCATATACACTTCTGGCTTCCCTGGTGGCTCAGTGGTAAAGAATCCACCTGCCAATGCAGGAGACACGGGTTTGATCCCTGGGTTGGGAAGATCCCCTAGAGGAGGAAATGGTGACCCAATTCTAGTACTCTTGCCTGGGAAATCCCATGGACAGAGGAGCCTAGCGGGCTACAGTCTACGGGGTCACAAGGAGTAGGACATGACTTCATGACTAAACACCAATGTGACGTTATCTTCCACCAGAAAGTTATCTGGCTGGTGACCACAGTAGGACTGCTTGAGTGTCCTGGTGACATGGCAGTGGGCTTCCCTCGAGGGAGTCATCCAACAGACAGCAAGGACATCACACTACCTTTTATGACCTAAACTCCCACGCTGCACGCTCTCCTTGTGCTTCCTTTTCCCGATTCACCAGAAGCACATCATTAAGCCCAACGCACTCTTCCAGCATCCATATCACATCTCAGGGAACACTCTAGTTAACCCTTCTTCATCACTGCCGTATTCAAAACTCTCCATGCTTTCCCTTCACAGTTCCAATCAATGTCTTCTCAATAGACTGTCAAGTGAAAGCAAAAGTCGCTCAGCTGTGTACAACTCTTTGCGACCCCATGGACTGTGTCCATGGAATTCTCCAGGCCAGAATACTGGAGTGGGTAGCCTTTCCCTTCTCCAGGGGCTCTTCCCAATAGACTATCAGCTCCTGTATAATTGGGCCCCTGCCTCCCTCTCTTCCTCATTCCCTATCACTTTGCCCTCACTTATTTGCCCTTCTTACTACAGCCTCAAGGCTTTTGCACCTACAGTTCCCTCTACCCCAAAACACTTTTATCTAAGATACTGATATGATATTCCATCACTTCATTCAGACCAATTATCACTTCATCTTAGCAGTCTTCCACCAACCCCATTTCTAAAATTGCTATTCACCATCCCTACCTTCAGTTACTCTTCAATCCTCTCACACAATTTAAGTAAAACCACTGTGTGTGCTGTGTGCTCAGTTGTGTCCAACTCTTTGTGACCCCTGGACTCTAGCCCACGAGGCTCCCCTGTCCATGGAATTTCCTAGGCCAGAATACTGGAGTGGGTTGCCATGCCCTCCTCCAGGAGATCTTCCTAACCCAGGGATCAAACCCACGTCTCCTGCGTCTTCTGCATTGCAGATGGATTCTTTACTGTTGAGCCACCTGGGAAGCCATTATCTGAAATCATTACTTAAAACCATTACCTGACATTTAATTTTATTTCTGTTTACAGGTTTGTTTGATGTCTTCTTCACCTAGAATGTAAATTCTCTAAGCTCAAAGTCCCTATTTTGCTTACTGTTTTATCCACAACAAAACCCAGCATTTAACACATGGTACATGAATGAATGAAAATGCTTATCCACAAACCAAATCACTATGACTGGAGAAGGGGGTATTCTGATGAAAAAGAATGACATGTCCTTCCCAGGGGGATCAAGACTGAGACTACAACCATGACACCATGGGGTTGGCAATGGTTTTCCAAAAGAAAAGCAGGGTACAATTTACCAGAAGTAATCAGAAGGAATGCAGGGCAGGCAGAAACCCTAGCTATCACCAGATTAGATTTATCCCAATCCCACATGAAACCCTGCAGATAAATGTGAAAGGAGAGGTCACAGAAAGATAGAGTAGATGTTAAAGCTATTACATATATACTGTCCAAGGCACACTGCCAAAAGCCACTGTGAAGTTCATGCCAATTTCATAGACAAACACACATAACCCAGAGAGACCCAAGTACAAAATTTATCACAATGCCTGATAAAAAAACTCCAAGAAGCCCAAGCACTCTGAATTAATGATCATCAATGAGGGACCCCGCATTAGAAAAGTGAAAAGCATTTTGCGCAAAAGCAGGCAATAAGAGCGAGGCATTAAATCAAACCGCAGTACCATGAAAAGGCAAAGTCTAGGTGGAAAGGATCATTTCTCATAAAGTAACTTTCTGACTCTGAGAATGGATTGATAGTACTATCCGTTCTTTATACGAAAGTTCCCAACAATGAATTTCCTTGTCATCATGATCTAATATTGGTTACCAGCTATTACTCTCATTCATCATGTTCTACATCCGCGCCGTAGTATAAACAATATCAGGGATTTCTTCCCTCGTATTTCACAGCATCTCTTGGAAGAAAGGGGTGGATTTTGTATTCAAGTGCAAACCAAAGTGTTCCAAATCTATCTAGGCTCATAAAAACTATAAATGACCTGGTTTGTGGTACACAGATGCCCAGCGGAGCTGTGAAATGTAAGGCTGGTTTGCTCTAAGCCTCCCTTGCTTTCGAAAATTTACTTCTCCTTACAATCAGATTTAAATTAGGCTGCTCCACATAAAATCAGATTGCTTCTACTCGCAGACTAGGCTGTTCATTCACGCTCCAAGACAACTTGGCTCTCATTTCTCTCCTTCTTTGATTTCTATAAATTGTAGCTACCTTTTATGGAGGGCCTGATATTTCCTGCTAAACTTCACACAATGTCTCAAACCATCAGGACAGCCCCTCAAGACAGACAATATCATCTCCATTTGAGAGACAAATCATGGTTCACTGCTGCTGAGTTGCAGCCAGATATACTACAAATAGTATGTGGCAGAATCAATCTTTCAATGATGATCTGATTCAAAAGCCCACACTCTCAATTATCTCATGTTCCGTCCACTGCCAGTTACACAGTTCTGCTATTACTTCTTTCAACCATTTCTTGGACGTACTATTCCAACTGCCCTATTCCAACCTTCTTCATCGCTTTATGCTTGTGCTGTGTTTAGTTGCTCAGTCGTGTCCAACTCTTTGTTACCCCATGGACTGTGGCCCACCAGGCTCCTCTGTCCATGGGATTCTCCAGGCACGAATACTGGATGGGTTGCCATGCCCTCCTCCAGGGGATCTTCCCAACCCAGGGATTTATGCCAAGTGTCCCACATTGCAGGAAGATTCTTTACCATCTGAGCCACCAGGGAAGCCTAAGAACACTGGAGTGAGTAGCCTATCCCTTCTCCAGGAGAACTTCCCAACCCAGGAATTGAACCAGAGTCTCCTGCATTGCATGCATATTCTTTACCAGCTGAACTACCAGGGAAACCCCACCTTGTGTTTAGATCACTACAGTCACATCCTGATTCACCCCCATAATCCCAATCTCTTTCAACTCAAAAACCTCCTGAAATAGTATGAGCCTCCTATCAGGAAACTTGTTATGTCCCCAGTGATGTCAGATGGAGCATAGATATTTCTGCCGCAGCCTACTATTGAGACTGTGTCCCTCTTCCACTGCTCTGCAGGCCAAGGTCTCTGTGACCTGCCCCAGTTCACTCCAAACTGTCTCTACCACACTGGAGTCCTGTCCCACATGCTCAGAGCCAGAGAAACAGACATAGTGAGGGAGAGAGAGAAATGGACACAGAGAGGCAGAGGAACACGGACATATAACAGACATAAAGAAGGACTTTGAGACAGAGAGACATGGGTGCAGAGAAACACAGAAAGACTGGAGCTGAAGCCAGCTGGATTCCAGAATCTGGGAGCTTTCTAGGTAGAACCTCCTTATCCATAGGGGGTATGTCCTAAGACACTCAGTGGATGCCTAGAAGCACAGATAGTACTGTACCTTCTTTAGAATAGGGTTTTTTTCTTTACATACATACCTGTGATAAAGTTTACCTTATAAATTTGGCACAGCAAGAGATTAACAGCTATAATTAATAAAAGATATCATTTATTGACAATATACTATAATAAAAGTTGTGCAAATGTGGTCTCTCTCAAGAAAAAGACAAAGACTTTGCAATAACATAAAAACATGTGGACAGAGAGAGACACAGAGAAACAATGAGATAGATAGGGAGGATAGAGACAGAGAAACATAAAGAAACAAAGAGGGCACTTGTAGACTCAGAGAGAAATAGAGCTTTAGATCAAGGCCCATTCATTCATTCTCCACCTGACTGCTGTGGATTACTGAGCTCTCATATTTTCAGAAGTCTTACATGTTCTCAGTGTAACCTTCTCCATCATCTTAGGAGACATGTACTACTATTTTCCCCATCTTATAAATGGGACAGGGACTTCACTGGATTAGGAGTCCCCACTTCCACCACAGGGGTCAGGGGTTCAGTGGACTAAGATCCCGCATGCTGCACAGCAGCGCAACAACAGCAACAACAAAATAAAATAAAATGAAACACATTTTAAAAAAATGGGACACTAAGGCTCTTAAAGGTTGACTTGCCTCATACATCACAGAAGAATATTTTCACCCAGGTGTGCACAACTCTCAAGGCCAAGGTGGCGGACATCAGTTCTCAACTGGTGATGATTTTTCTCCCCCGGAAACACATGGCAATGTTTGGAGATGTTTTTGATTATCACATGAGGAGGGAAGGATGCTACAGGAAACCAGTGAGTAGAGGCCGAGGATGCTGCTAAACATTCTTCAATGCACAGGCCAGGCCTCAAAACAAAGACATTGCTGGACCAAAATGGCCCAAGTGTAGAAGTTGAGAAACCTCAGTATAAACACGTAACCTGATTCTAATGCTCAGTTTCCCTCATCTAACCTGTACCAGTCCCTCTCCCCTAGACATCTAAATCATCTAATGTATTTATTCATTAATCCAGCAAACAATGCTGAGAGCCTAATTAATAGGCACCGAGAGAGGAAAAATGATGAGGACTTCGTTGCTTACAGTCTATTACAAAAAGAGACAAGCAGTATGTGAGCATAGAGACCCAAGTCAATGGGTCAAGGGCCATGATAAAGATGTGTGTGAAAGACCATGGGAACACACACAAGAGGCATTTAACTCAAGAAACACAGGGTCAAAATTCTTAATTCTCAGTTCTGAAAACTGAAAAGTTTTCCACCTAGCAGAGCAAACAACCAACAAAATGCAATGACAGTGTATAAAATGGAAGAAGATATTTGCAAACTATAAATCTGGTAAGAGTAATATTCAAATAGACAAAGAACTCATAAAGAACCCAATAGCCAACAATAACCTGGGTTTTTTAATGGGCCAAGAACCTGAATAGAAATTTTTCCAAAAAAAAAATACAAATATCCAACAGGTATATGAAAAGATACTCAATGTCAGGATCATAGAAATGTAAATTGAAGCCACAATGAGGTATCACCTCACATGTGCTCAAATGGCTATTATCCAAAAGACAAGAGATAAGCAGTGGTGAGGGTATTAAGGGAATCCTTTGCGCACTGTTGATGGGAATATAAGTTGGTGCAGCCACTGTGAAAAACAGTATGCAGTTTCCTCCAAAAATTTAAAATAGAACTACCATATGATCCAGCAATTCCACCTCTCTGTATTTATCCAACGGAAATAAAGTCAATATCTCAAAGAGACATCTATACTCCCATGTTCAGTGCACTATGAATAACCAAGACATAGGAATAGCCTAAGTGTTAACAGATGAATTTTTAAACCGTCATGTGATAGAGGCCTTTTATTGTATGATATGTGTGATATATATGATAGAACATTCTTCAGCCATAAAAAAGGAGTTCCTTCCAACTATTATAACATAGATAAATCTGGTGGATGTTATGCTAAGTAAAATAAGCCAGACACAGAAAAACCAATACGACACGATGATTTCATATGCGGGATCTAAAAAAGCTGAACTCATTGAACCAGGAAGTAGCAGCAGTTGCCAAGGGCTGGGGGTTGAGGAAAATGGGGAGATGATGGTCAAAGGGTACAAACTTTCAGCTATGAGTGAGTTTGGGGCTCGAACGTACAGTGTGGTAACTAGTTAATAATACCATCTGGTATACTTAACACCTACTCTTAGCATTTCAAGCGCTCTCACCACAGACACGCACAGAATCAGTAGCCGTGTGAGGCGAAGGATGTGTTAATTTACCTAGATTCTGGTAACTGCACAGTGTGCACTTCATGGTAATACATAATATATATCAAATTGTTACATGGTATACCTCAAGTATAATATAATTTTTATTTGTCAATTATACCTCAGTGTAGCTAGGTGATGGTTTCGTCACTAAGTCACGTCTGACTCTTTGCGACTCTTTGCAACTGTAAACATATGTTTACAGTCCTCCTCCCTACCAACTGAGCTATTGAAGGGTGCACTTTCACACACATAAGTTTGTTTACTATGTCTGTGAGTCTATTACCAAAGGGCAACAGGGGTGAGGAGGGATAAATTAGGAATTTGGAACGCGTAGATACACAATAATATTTCTATGTAATTGATAAATGACAAGAAACTACTGTATAGCACAAGGAGCCGTATTCAACAACTTATAGTAACTACAATGGAAAAGAATGTGAAAAAGAATATATATAACTGAATCACTTTTTGTACACTTGAAACTAGCACAATGCTGTGAATCAACTATACCTCAGTAAACAAAAGGAAAAAGAGGAAAAAAAGATTTAATTAAGGTCTACTGTAAGACATCTACTGAAAATGTGGTGAAAAATCTATATGACTAAAAGAAAAAAAGACTATGTGAATTTAGCAGTGATAATGCAGCTAAGCACTAATGACAACTGGGAAAGCATCGCAAACCTAAAAAAAATGAAGATCTGGACAATGTGTTGAATGGCTTTTTCTTTATCAAAAAATGGGTTATATGCCATTAACTACTCGTTTGGTTTTGCAGCATGCTAGGATATACTGTCGGAGAAGGCAATGGCACCCCACTCCAGTACTTTTGCCTGGAAAATCCCATAGACAAAGGAGCCTGGTGGGCTGCAGTCCATGGGGTTGCTAAGAGTCAGGCACAACTGAGCGATTTCACTTTCACTTTTCACTTGCATGCATTAGAGAAGGAAATGGCAACCCACTCCAGTGTTCTTGCCTGGAGAATCCCAGGGACGGGGGAGCCTGGTGGGCTGCCGTCTATGGGGTCACACAGAGTCGGACACGACTGAAGCAACTTAGCAGCAGCAGCAGCAGGATATACTGTGAAGAAGTGAACATCAACAGTAAGTGTGAATATTCTAAGTATCAGCTGCAGAAAAATGACATGTGCCTAGCATAAAATATAGTAATCAGAGGGATACATGTTCTGCTGATTTTGAGAGTTACACTGACAAATTTGCAAAGATAATATCTGATGAAAACCTTAGCCCTGAACAAATTTACAAAACTGGTACATCAGCTCCAAACCAGCACTGCTTTCTCAGAAAAACATTAACAGTAGAGAGCATGAAGAAGTCTTAACAATGTCAACAAACACACTGACTTTCCTTACACATGTCAATGCCTCAGACATCTGTAAGGGAAAAAATGACAATAAATGAAAAAAAGTCACCAATCATGACACTATAGCCTGCATATCATCTGAAAACCTTTTGCCAAGTTAAGATTGTTTTTTAGTCACTATGTCATGTCTGACTCTTTTGTGAGCCATGCACTGAAGCCCAACAGGCTCCTCTGTCTGTGGGATTTTCCAGGCAAGACAAGAATTCTGCCACTGAACCACCCATGGAGCAGGCAGCCATTTCCTCCTTCAGCCAAGTAAAGAAGCCAGTCATAACATGACACATATCACATGATGGCATTTATATAACATATCCAGAATAGGCCAATCTAGAGACAGAAAGTAGAGTTGTGGTTGCCAGGGACTAGAAGAGATGGAATCAGGAGTGACTCCTACTGGGTATATGGTTTCATTCTAGGATAATGAAAATGTTCTGAAATTAAATACCACTAATGGCTGAATGACTCTGTCAATACACTAAAAACCACTGAAAAATTTCAGTTGGTTTTGTATGGTATGTGGATTATCTCTCATTAAAGTTGTTAAGAGACAAAAACATAGAGTAATCATAAATTCTTTTTCTGACAGATTAAATAGTTATACACCAAAGGCATAAGGTAGACTGGAAAAAAAATTTTGTTTGCAGGTCTCTGTCCCAAACTTCCTGTGAAAAATAAAGCCAGTGGTGCTTACTTCCCCACATTGTGACGTCTATAATAAATTCCATGACCCAGGAATCTTATAGTCTTTAAAGAATCAGGTACAAATATTCTTTTAAAAATTCTATGCTTGCTATACTGAACAAGGAATTAAGGAATTCAAGATTTCCTTAAATAGTTCAGCCTTGAAAATACAATTTACATGGTTGTTAATGTCAGAAAAATGTTGATCAAAGCATTAATAAATGCTTGATATGGATATTGAAATGAGTTTTGAAAATGAGCTTGCATATGAAGATCTGAAGAAGGACTCAATGCACCTAATGAAAAAGATAAACAACATTGCTTACCAGAAAAATGAAAACAGAAAGGAGCTTGTCAGTGAAGAAATGTTGAGCTTTAACTGTAACACACCAGATATACTTTTCTTCGGTGACAAGGAAATGGTGGTGTTAAATATAAGTAACTATAAGAACACGAGAAACGATGAGGATGCTATTATGTGTGAATTTAGGTGAAAAAAAAATCCATAGAGGTGAATATGATGAACAAGTATCATGATATAATAGTTGGCCTTGAACAATGTATATTTGTCAGTAAACAAGAGATATAGGCACTTCACTTAATTAACACGCTACCTTCTGGAGAAAAGCTTCTAATGAAACTGACAATACTGGGAATCAGTATTATCACTGATACGGGGGAAAATGACTGTTTTAAGGCCATCGATTATAGCCACAATTTATCACATAAGAGTCCTGTGTGTATTATCAGAGGTCCAACCAAGGAAAAAATGTATCTTCCTCAAAGAAGTAGATTTAAGAACATTTACTCAACACATAGGGCTTCCCAGGTGGCTCAGTGGGTAAAGAATCCACCTGCAATGCAGGAGATGCGAGAGACAGGGGTTCGATCCCTGGATCAGGAAGATTCCCTGGAGGAAGGCATGGCAATCCAGTTCAGGATGCTGTTCTGGAGAATCCCATGGACAGAGAAGCCTGGCAGGCTATAGTCTGTAGGGACGCAAAGAGACGGACACAACTGTAGTGACTTAGCACGCATGCACCCAACATATAAATATGGGTAATTTTTTGCTTAGTTTGAACCCATACAAATTTGAAGTTTAACTGAAAAGTTTTCTTTAAAACATGGCCCATATTTATCAAAGTTCTAATTTTTTTTCCATTTTTTTACCCCTTTCTAATTGGCAAGCTGTATTGTTTATTTCCATGCCATTAATAGTTTCCTTCCTGAAGGGGAGGAATAGAGATGCAGATGTAGAGAAGGGACTCGTGGACATGGTGGGAAAGGAGAGGGTGGGATGAATTGGGAGGTGAGCAATGACATATATACACTGCTGCTGCTAAGTCGCTTCAGTCGTGTCCGACTCTGTGCGACCCCATAGATGGCAGCCCACCAGGCTCCCCCTTCCCTGGGATTCTCCAGGCAAGAACACTGGAGTGGGTTGCCATTGCCTTCTCCAGTGCATGAAAGTGAAAAGTGAAAGTAAAGTCGCTCAGTCGCGTCCGACTCTTCGTGACCCCATGGACTGCAGCCTACCAGGCTCCTCTGTCCATGGGATTTTCCAGGCAAGAGTACTATACCGTGTGTAAAATCGATAGCTAACAGATGCTGCTGTATACCATGGAGAGCTCAGCTTGGTGGTCTGTGATGACCTCAAGGGGTGAGATGGACCGGGGGCAGGGAGGTTCAAGAGGGAGGGGATATATGTATACACAGAGCTGATTCACTTAGTTGTACAGCAGAAACTAATACAACACTGCAAAGCAATTATACTCCAGTTAAAAACAGAACTATACACACAAAAATATTGTTCCCTTCTCTAAATACATTTCAAAAGCATGGCAGAATTCTAGGAAGAGGAAATATTTAATGTATTTTCAAGTTAATTTTTAAGTTAGTAAAGGTTGATTATTGCTATAAAAATACAATTCACCTCCACCATATCCTGAAAACCAGCAGTAAAAATGGTGACGATTCATTTTATATACTCTTGATCTCTCTCAACTGGCTATATTCCAACCTCCACTGTTCCATGATTTAATGGGAAACTTGAGAAAGTTACTTGAATTTGATGTATCTAAATTTCCCCCAATGTAATGGTTGTGTTAATACCTAATGTACCTTGTGCCAAGGTTATGAGAATTAAATGACACAGTGGCTATAAAAACTTGTTACTAAAGATAAAGCTCTGCATATAATGAAACCTAAGTTCTACTTAACCCAAGACACATTCCTCAGAACAGTAGTCTCACAAGATAACTTGAGGGGAAAAAAATGGTTTCTGAAAATATGCTTGGAAAATCGTGTCTAAGATACGTTTCCTTTAGAGATTCCAACTGTGTGTGTGTGTGTGTGTGTGTGTGTGTGTGTGTGTGTGTTAGTTGCTCAGTCACGTCTGACTCTTTGCGACCCCATGAACTGTAGCCCACCAGGCTCCTCTGTCCATGGGGTTCTTTATGCAAGAATACTGGAGAGGGTAGCCATTCCCTTCTCCAGGGGATCTTCCCAACCCAGGGATTGAACCTGGGTCTTCTTCATTGCAGGCAGATGCTTTGCTTCACCATCTGAGCTATCAGGGAAGCCTTTCCAATTATATATAAAAGTCTAAAAATCTCGGGGGTTTGAAGGTATAAGAAAAGAGTCTTGTGATCAGAGCTTGGTGCTGGGCTCACACAGGCATCAGTGCAATTCTGAGCTCTCCCATTTACTGACTGAACTTTGAGGAGGTTGTTTAACCTCTCTGAGCCTCCGTTTTCACACCTACAAAAATGGACACATGTATAAGCTGGCTTAGTCCGTTGCTGTGCACCTGAAACTAACACAGGGATAGTTAATCGGCTATATACCCCAATACGAAATTAAAAGGTGTTAAAAATGGAAATGACATCATTCCTCCCGTATAAAACTGCGGAGAAAATTCAAAGAAGTGATATGTATAAAGCCCTTAACAGAATGCCTAGCACCTGGCATTGGCTATCTGATTGATGGCAGCCATAATTCACTTGACCTTATTCTTATGAAATTTTGCCTAACTCAGCTTTTTCCATAGGTTTTGGCCACAGAATTTTGTTTTTCCTTGTTCTACAGGAATGTGGATACTTTGGCACATGTTTGGGAAGGCCTTGTCGTAGGAAACTAAGATAACACATTCTCCATTTCTCCTTTCTTCACTTTGTAAAATTTTTAATTGGAGGATAATTGCTTTACCAGGTTATGTTGGTTTCTGCCATACAACATGAATCAACCATAATTATATATATATATATCCCCTTTATAAATTTTTGCCATCGTTGGTCATAAGCCAACCGTGAGAGCTCTCAGAGTGCAATTGCTCCTTTGTCTCAGGGAATGAGAGGGTTCTTCCTGGAAATAATAAACATTCTGTACACCCAAGACAGTATGTGATTAAGGGCAGACAAGTGTTATTCTCATAACAGCACTGTAAGAGTTTAGAGGTGGGAATAATGTCCGGAAGATGAATATCCCAGGCGTCCCTGGGCATGGGAGATTTGGGAGAGTCTTGAGGTGGAGTAGGGCTTGGGAATTTGAGAAAGATATGTGGCTAAGAATAGGAAATTAAAGTTTAGGACTGTATGTAAGGCATTTCTATACATATTTTTGCCTCATAACACTAGAAAACATAAAGCTTAAAATGTTTTCCATATGTAAGTTACTTGACTTGGTTGACTGTCCCTAATATTTGTTTCCCTTCCCTTAAATCAGCAGGAGTGATTTCCTTTGTCATCTCTGTGTGGGTTCCCCTCCCCAAAAAAGCACCGGGGACACCCACCCAGTGGACCTATTCCTGCAACAGGCGTCTCTCCTAAGCCCATCTGCTTTGCCATCTTCAGCAACTGGGGAGGGGGAGGAAGGAGGTGGAAGCCTCATAATTTAGAATCCCATGAGTACAGTCCATGTTCAATCTTTGTTTTTTTCTTTTCCAGAATTCTAGGACAAGAAAAGTAAAAAATCATTTCCAGACAAATGCCAATTCATGATCAATTTTTAGTGGCTACTCAAAGCTTTGTGTTGAGAAGGACACCAAGGCTGCACCTGAACCCACAGGAAGAATTCTGTGGTCAATTTAGTGCTGAGAATACAGGAGTGGTGACAGTCAAGAATGCCACATGGCTGTCACTCACACAGGAACAAGCAAGCCCTCATTTTCCTTTTCTCTGAGTAGTACCATGGATGCCCAGAGCCAAGGACCAAGATAGCCTGCGAGTATACATCTTCCTCCTCCCCTATGACACCTATATGAATTCTGCCTGATGTTTAGTCATACACATTATCCCAGAAAACATTAAAATATTGGTAGGGTTATATGTTTTCATCTCATCTCTCCTTGAATGGTGCTCTCCAGGGCAAGACCTGTTTCATTTCTCTGTGATTCCTCCTGAGCTTAACCTTGAGTCTGGCACAAGATAGAGCTCAATATATGCATATAAAGGGATTGAGTGAAACCAACAAAAAGTCAACTCATGATAGTCAACAGCAGGAACAGAAAACTCCTCCTAGTGGAAAAGCTTTCTGTACTCGATTTTTGAGTAGAGGAATCTTTAGGTTCTCGAATTTATGAGAATCTACCATTTTATTCTTGTTGAGAGATGGAAAGGGGGACAAAAGATATGTGGGAAAATAAGAAGGTACCCAGAAAAGGGATACTGAACTAAAGAAAAGAAGTATGGTAATTCTTTCCTGAGTCACATGCCAAGGCATGATGTAGTTCTCATGATGCTGAGAAATATAAAAGATCTAATAACAAAGGCCTAGACTAAAAAGTGGTCTGCATATCTAGAAATGCATGTTATGGCTTAGGAATTGTTCATTTAACCCATAAACCTGCTGTTGTTTTAGTCTAAAATCATAAATCCTTAGAGATGTTTTGGCATCGCCATTTGTTTTAAAATTTAGAAGACACAAAAGGCTTTTATAAAAATGATATATGCCATTTGTAAAAGACCATGCAGATGGCTTCAGATGGGGTAGTGGAACAACCAAATGGAACACCAACTTATTTGAAATGGAAATTCATTTACCGGATATTGTCTCTAGTATAAGAAACATCCATGTCTTCCAAAGTTATGAATATTTGGACATCCTGTAAACATCCATCTCCTGCTTATTGTTTTCAGATTTCTGTGAAATCTGTTTTTGAGAAGTTAGTTTTCTGCCTAGTATAGTTATGACATACAATCAATTCAATAACATAGCACTGAATTTTAAAGTAAAGTTAATGTGCTTGGATATTCAAAGCGTCAACCTGATTCTTTTTCTTATCCTGAACACTCGCCTTTCAGATGAGATTTATTTTTCCTGTGCCAAGTATGGATTTTAAAATCAAAGTAATTGAAGCCATTCCATGAAGAAAAATACTTCAGGGACCCTTATAACATTTTTGTAAATGCATTCTGAAATAAGAAGCCCAAGCTCGGTGTAATCTTGAATGTGAATGCCTTCAATGAACTTGTACGGATTTCTGCAGGATTAGAATGGCCACTGGCCAGTCTCCTTTTACAGAGGGAGTAGTTCAAGAAAAAATGGCTCAAGGAAGTTAAGAAATAGTCAAGAAATAGAGCCAAACTTCCCTCTTAGTCCAGACCTTTGGCTCTACAGTGTACTGGTTATACCTTACCAACAAGGAACCCTCTCAATATTTCTAGCCAACTATTAAAAGGAGGTTTACATGAGCTGTTACTTATTGTTTTTGCTAATGATAACCAACTGCAACATAATATAAACTCTATGACAGCAAAAGCATGCATCTGGTTTGCTCACTGGTAACTCCAGCCACAAAATAGTGCCTGGCATATGGCAGGTACTCAGTAAACTGAGGGTGTTTTGGCACTAAGCACTTGCTATGTGTTAGACACTTCACATATATTTCCTCCTTCATTTAATCCTGAAAATACACTTATGGGTTCAACTGTGCCTTCAAAATTCATATGTTAATATTCTAACCTCCACCATTACTCTGTGTGGAGATAGGGCCTTTCAGGAGATAATTATGGTTAAATGAGATTATAAGAGTGGGGCCCAAATCTAATAGGACTGGTGTCCTTACAGGGAGAGGAAGAGACAACAGAGAGGCACGCATACAGGAAAAGGTCATCAGCAAGAAGGAAGTCTACAACCCAAGAAGACAGGTCTCAGGAGAAATAAATCCTGCCAGTACCTCGATCTTAGATTTGTAGCCTCTAGATTAGAAAATAAGTTCTATTGTTTAAACCACCCAGTTCTGCAATATTCTTTTATAGCAGCCCTAATACATGCTCCCTCAGATCAATAATATTCATTTCACTTTTTAGATATAAAGAATCTGAGAAATTAAGTAGTTTCACAAATACTATCATTGTTGGTCTCAGGTTTTCTAGAATGTTGGTGGTTAAGAGAATGGGTGTCAAAAGCAAAGAAAGGCAGATAGATTTGTCAATAGATTGCAATGTACAGTATACTCTTGTAAGTCTTACTGAAGAAGTACAAAACGGGGGAGGACTGTTCCTGTTAAGAATAAAATGGTTGTTCTAATATATGATCCAGCAATCCACCCCTGGGCACAAATCAAGAGAAAAACATGTCTCAAAAGGAAACAGCCACCCCAATGTTCACTGCAGCACTGTTTACAACAGCAAAGATATGAAAGCAAAATAATTGTCCATCGACAGATGAATGGATAAAGAAGATGTGGTATATCTATACAATAGAATATTACTCAGCCATTAAAAAGAATGAAATAATATAATTTGTAGCAACATAAAAGGACCTAGAAATTATCATACTAAAGGAAATAAGTCAGACAAAGAAATAAAAATATATGATATCACTTATATGCAGAATCTAAAAAAAAGAATACAACATGAACTAATTTACAAAATGGAAACAGATTCACTGACTTATAGAATACACTTATGGTTACCAGGGGGAAGGGATAGATTGGACGTTTGGGATTGACATGTACATAGTGCTGTATTTAAAATAGATAACCAACAAGGACATATTGTATAGCACAGGGAAATCTGCTTCATACTCTGTAATAACCTAAATGGGGAAAAGATTGGAAAACAAAAAGAAATGTGTGTGTGTGTATGTGTATGTGTGTATATATATGTATATATACGTGTGTGTGCTTTGTGTCATGTCTGACTCTTTGCAACCCCATGGACTATATAGCCCACCAGGCTCCTCTGTCCATGGGGATTCTCCAGGCAATAATACAGAAGTGGGTTGCCATCCCCTCCTCCAGGAGATTTTCCCAACCCAGGGATCAAACCCAGGGTATTACGGGCAGATTCTCTATGATCTGAGCCACCAGAGAAACCCATACACACACACACACACGTGTGTGTATATACATATGCCTATAGATGTCAATAACCTCAGATATGCAGATGACACCACCCTTATGGCAGAAAGTGAAGAGGAACTCAAAAGCCTCTTGATGAAAGTGAAAGTGGAGAGTGAAAAAGTTGGCTTAAAGCTCAACATTCAGAAAACGAAGATCATGGCATCCGGTCCCACCACTTCATGGGAAATAGATGGGGAAACAGTGGAAACAGTGTCAGACTTTATTTTTCTGGGCTCGAAAATCACTGCAGATGGTGACTGCAGCCATGAAATTAAAAGACGCTTACTCCTTGGAAGGAAAGTTATGACCAATCTAGATAGCATGTTCAAAAGCAGAGACATTACTTTGCCAACAAAGGTTCGTCTAGTCAAGGCTATGGTTTTTCCTGTGGTCATGTATGGATGTGAGAGTTGGACTGTGAAGAAGGCTGAGCACTGAAGAATTGATGCTTTTGAACTGTGGTGTTGGAGAAGACTCTTGAGAGTCCCTTGGACTGCAAGGAGATCCAACCAGTCCATTCTGAAGGAGATCAGCCCTGGGATTTCTTTGGAAGGAATGATGCGAAAGCTGAAACTCCAGTACTTTGGCCACCTCATGCGAAGAGTTGACTCATTGGAAAAGACTCTGATGCTGGGAGGGATTGGGGGCAGGAGGAGAAGGGGACGACAGAGGATGAGATGGCTGGATGGCATCACTGACTCGATGGACGTGAGTCTAAGTGAACTCCGGGAGTTGGTGATGGACAGGGAGGCCTGGCGTGCTGCGATTCATGGGGTCGCAAAGAGTCGGACACGACTGAGTGACTGATCTGATCTGATCTGATAGATGAATCACTTAGCTGTACACCTGAAATTAACATTGTTAATCAACTATACTCCAATATAAAATTTTTTAATGAGGGCATTTTTATAAAAAGAATAAAGTAGCTCTTGGTTTCCCAATTTTACTATTGTCGCCAAATTTTAGGTTCAACATTACCATGACCTCTTTTCCAAAATGGCAATGCGAGGTTTGGGAATAGCACTCTCGTGTGGCCTTCTGACTGGTGACAGGAATAACTTGGACAGCCCAGAAGGGTCCTACATAATTAGCACTACTCAGAGAAGAGCAGACTGTTTTCTGGGTCTCCCCTTTGGATCAGCAATCATGAAAGAACACTATTCTCCCCCTGAATCTACCAAAACTAAAGCAAACTGATTCAGGTCAAGTAAGGTGACTTTTCTCCTTGAAGTTCCCTAGTACAAAACATTGGAAATTCTTTTTTACCCTGAAAATTCTTATTTACCCTGAAAAACCTTACATATTCATGTAAGTCAAGTTAACGGGAAACAAAGCATCCATTTCAAGATTTCTGAATAATGCCTTACTACCAAAAAAAAAAAAACACCTCTAGTTTTAGGCACTGAACAAAATGAAAACTCTTCATACCTTCATTCATTCAGATGAATCTGCATATTCAGAGGAATCTCCCACGTTCGGGAGGGAGATGCCCAACGTGGACAAACCCAGAAACAAACCCAGAGGCAAAAACATCCATGTTACCCAAGCACAATTCACTTCAGTCAACAAGCTGATGCTTCCTATTAGTGATGGTCCAGGAAACAAACAAACAAAAAAAAAGTAGACTACAAAGTGACTGTAATCTTTCTTGGAAAAAGAGAAAGATGATTTCTCAGGAAGTATATTTGAAGCTTCGCAAGTGTAGGAAGCCAGCATACTGCACCCACAAATTGGCTCCACTGTAACTCTGCTATAAGGCAACACCAAAACCATCATGCACCCCAACTGTACAGCCTGAAGAGCTTGGGAATGGGGAAAGCTGAAGGAGGAACCAAAAATTAGAGAAACCAGTCCTGCCCTCTCCATGTTCCTCAAGTCCAATATTCTGCATGATTACCTTGTGGTATTTAGGAGAAAGCAGACTTCTCACATTACTATAGGCTTGAGATTCTTACGCATGCAAAGCAGAGGGCACAGCTTAATATCACCTTGCAAAACAACTCACAGCCTTTTCAATGGCCCTCCCAGCCTCTCTCTTCAAGAAAAAGCTTCTGCCTCCCTGAGACCTAATATTATGAGTCAATGATACATTTTGGCTAACTGCCTGTTTACGGAAATGCAAGATCACCATCCTCATAGCTGAAGAATTATACGCCAGCTCCCTCTAATAGCAGTGAGACTCTCTATTTTCATCTGAAATCAGGAAATATGTTTCCAGTTTAACATTATCCCAGATCCTGTATCACAAAGCAATGTAATTGGCATCCTGGCTTAAGCAATACCGTGCTCAGGGAAAGAAGACATCCATCTTTTCAGTGTACTTTTGTAGCCCATTTGAAAGTGGAGAACTGAGCTGAAGAGGCACTTAAGGAGAAATCTGAGAACGGATGGAACTTGTTGCCATGATTATGCTGTCTTTCCAAGCTGCAGACTTGCCAAATGGACTCTTCAAAGGAGAACTGAGGCCCCAATGGACACACATATTGTAATCTATATCTCTCAGGATACTAAGGCATACTGGTACCATGTAGAGGTATATAGTCCTGAATTCATACTGGCTTATTTTCCCCCGATAAAATTTAAGCTAATCTAACAAAGAACTTAAAATATTAGGCTTGTATTAAATTTCATTAACAAATGTATTTTTAAAAAAGAAATCACCAAAATGTTACATGAGTCCTGTCTCTCCCCTCTTTAAGCTAGCTATTCCACTAGAAACCATAGCAATTTTTTGTTAATGGCAGGTGGTAGAGTGGATGCTTAACAACATGAGCCCTGGGACTTCCCTGGTGGTCCAGCGCCTAAGACTTTGTTTTCTAATGCAGGGGGTGTGGGTTCAATCCCTGCTTGAGGAGTTAAGATCCCACTTGCCTCATGGCCAAAAAACCAGAACATGAAGAACAAAAGCAATATTGTAACAAATTCAATAAAGACTTTGATCCATATCAAAAAAATTTCTAAATAATAAATAAAATAAAGACCATGGGCTCAGGAGTTATAATGCATAGGTTCAAATCTGCCCAACAAAACTTTATGGAATAATAGAAGTGTTCTATATCTGCGTTATCAAAGACAGTGGCCACCAGCCCCGTGCAGGTATTGAAAGTGAAAGTGAAAGTGAAGTCGCTCAGTTGTGTCTGACTCTTTGCGACCCCGTGGACTGTAGCCTACCAGGCTCCTATGTCCATGGGATTCTCCAGGCAAGAATACTGGAGTGGGTTACCATTTCCTTCTCCAGGGGATCTTCCCAACCCAGGGATCAAACCCAGGTCTCCTGCATTGGAGGCAGACACTTTAACCTCTGAGCTACCAGGTATTGGGCAGGTTCAAATCTGCCCAGCAAAATTTTATGGAACAGAAATGTTCTGTATCTGTATTATCAAAGATGGTAGCCACCAGCTCCATGTTGGTATCAGGCATTTGAAATGTGGTGCAGGCATCTGAAAAGCTGATTTTTAAATATTTAATTCTAACTAAATGTACACAGGTTCAGGTGTCTAGTGGCTGCCATACTGGACAGCATCATCCTACACCCTTTACTCACTGGTTTCCAGTCGTGCAACTTTTATGTATGTTAGTTCCCTCACCCTTAAAAATAATACCTCACAGAGCTGTTAAGGGGATAGAACAAGGTAAACCACGAAAAGGTCTTGGCTCAGTACCAGAGACTTGGGATATTCTTCTGCAGTATCTTTTCACTCCTCCATCTCCTATGTTCCCACAACAGTCACCTTTGTCAGACTCTTAATGTGATCACAGTATAAAAAAAAAAAAAAACCCTCTTAACATCTTATTCCTTCTAGTGAGCTCAATCCCCAACCCTCCCAAGAAAATAAATCAATCTCTCTAAAATACAACTCTTTGCAGATTATTCTTCTGTTATCAAAATCTCATAAAGATTCCTATGACCTTCAACAGAATATACAGTCTGGCTTTTAAGCACCTTTATAATCGACCCCAAGCTGATGTTTCACACCACCTGCCACTGCTCCTTAGACACAGCCTACAGGGTCAATCAGATGTCCCTTCTCAGACTGAAACTGAGCAGGACTCTATGGTCCATCCCTCTCATCTCCAACCATGTCCTCCACCTGCCTTTTGTCTGTAGGAAAACTTTACTCAAAGAATAAATTTGCTCAGAGATATGAGAAAACACTGAAGCAAAGGAAAATGGTCAAACAGGACAAAACAGCAATACTTTAGCCATCAAGGAAATCAAGGACCTTTAGTTCGTCCTCAGTGGGTACAGATAATATTCTGAGCCATATCCTTTAAGCTGTCTTATAATTACTGAAACCCCCACCAGGTAGAGAAGTTAACTATATGATGACCAGACTGTAGCCATGAGACAAACTGCCACAACTCCAAGAACTGGCCTCAAAGAAATGGGAACAAACTGATCCTGGAACTGAAGATTAACTGTACTTCAAATAATCAAGATGACTGATCAGACCACTGATGACCAATTTCAAGACGACTGTCAGAGCTGACTGTACTTTTTCTACATGTAGCCCCCTTCCTCCACCTGTGATAGCTCTTGCCCACTCATGATCAGTGGGGGGAGTTGACCTTTGGACAGGAGTCCACCCTCCCTGTCCCCACCTCCTCAAGTCCCCACCCCCAGTTGCCAGTCACAGAAATAAAACAAACTCTCCTTTCCATCAACCTTGCCTCTTTATTGGCTTTAGAGCACAAAACAGCTGGATTGCAGTTTCTAAACACAATCATGGACCTTTTTACCCAACACCCTGTTGACAATATGCCCATCCAAAATGCTGGTTTTCTTCTCCCTTATTTCATGATGTTCATCCTTTGAGCTCTATCCCAAGACACATCATTCAAGAAGCCAAAACCTGTGAGCTCCTTATGAGAAAAATGAGACATGAAACAATCACGTGTACTTTATCAGTACTTCATTTCTCATGTCTACTTTTCTCTTTTTTGGTCTCTCCATTTTTCTTAATACTGAACAGTATTCTTTATAAAGTTGTAACATGATTTCAAGAGCAGAAGTAAAGAACATTATTGATAAACTTCAGGGTGTGGAAATATCTCTTTTAAGGATGGTTAGTGCCGGCTGTTTTTAAACACAAGTATTTTTTTAAAGCTTAAGCTTCCAGTGTCATCAATTTTGTTCCATGTCAGGATTACAGTCAAGGCCATGAAGCCTTTTGATTTTCCAAGGGTGGTTTTACTGCAGCCTGAATTCCACCATCCAGGAGCCATGCTTCTTGAACTTGAGTGGGCTTCCCCCCTGGCCCCAACCCAGCCTGTGAGTCAGGGGTCTGGGGTAGGGTCTGTCATGAGTACCTTTCTTGATAGCTCTCCAAAAATGTAAGCTCCTCAAAGATAAGGAGTTATGCCTCTGTGTCCCCCTAACAGTGCCAACCACAGTATGTGTATCAGTTAAGAGGCTAATCACATACATGATCAAGAAATATGGTTAAGCATGATGCTATTCAACTAGAAATCACTGTCATTTAAACCACTAAAGGTATTTGAAATGCCTACCTCAAAATAACTTCCCATTTTGAACAAACAACTGTGGAAAGAAAATTGGAGCAAATATTTATCCATGATTAAACCAACATATGAGGCTTCCCAAGTGGCACAGTGGTAAAGAATCTGCCTGCCTACTCAGGAGACACAAGAGATGCAGGTTCAATCCCTGGGTCAGGAAGATCCCCTGGAGTAGGAAATGGTAACCCACTCTAGTATTCTTGCCTGGAAAATACCATGGACAGAAGAGCCTTGCAGGCTTACAGTCCATGGGGTCCCAAAGTGTCAGACATGGCTGAGCACACACACATAAACCAATGTACGCTTGAAATAAAGTCCTCAGTAAGTCCCTGCTGTCCTTCTGAATCCTCCTAGAGAAACATCCCAAGGATGATTTCATCTTGTCCTTCCGATGCTTTCAGCATTGTTTTGTTTACAGACTAAACTGCCTTTTCATCTGTCCCTGAGCTACACCTTCCCTTCCACTCCTGACTTTTCTAAGCCTAACTTCCCTACCCTGGACTCACCCACTGTCCTCATAGTCAGCCCCACCACTAGAGAACTTTCTCAAACTTTTTCAATCATCTCATGAAGATTCATCTTCAAAGCATCTGTAAAACCCCATTCCCATCTATTTTCTCCCTGTTCAATGAGCAGACCCTGTCACACATCCCTTAGCTAACAGATAGATGAAAAAAGGCACAGATGAACATAATCAGAGAGAAAATGTCTTGAAAGCTCTCTAGGGTCAAAGCTTTACTCTTGTTTTCTAGCACAGAAGAAAGATCTTTGATCTCCAGGAAAGTGCTCTACAAAATAACACTCCAGAAAGCTTTCTGCAATTTGTCTTCTCTTTAGAGTCAATCCTAAAAGAAATCAACCCTGAATATTCACTGGAAGGACTGATGCTGAAGCTGAAGCTCCAGTATTTTGGCCACCTGATACAAAGAGCCAACTCACTGGAAAAGACTCTGATGCTGGGAAAGATTGAAGGCAGAAGGAGAAGCGGGTGACATAGGATGAGATGGTTAGATAGCACCACTGACTCAGTGGACAAGAATCTGAGCAAAGTCCCGGAGACAGTGAACAACAGGGAAGTCTGGCATGCTGCAGTTCATGGGGCTGCAAAGAGTCAGACACGACTTAGCGACTGAGCAACAACACCACCACTCTCTTTAATGCTCCAGTGTTGTGGTTCTCAAACTCTGGTGTGCATTAGAACCATCAGGAGTACTTGATGAAAGGCTGATTCCTGGGTTTGCTGCTAAGGGATCAAAGTCCATGTGTCTGAGGCTAACTCAGGAACCTGCATTTTAATAAATACCCAATTCCTTCTCTTACAAGGTCAAGATCACACTGACCCACACTGCAGATGCCTCCACTCTCTAAGTTGGTCTTCTGTCCCCTCCCTGTATACCAAGAGAACCAGAAAAACTCACCACAAAAAAGACATATATCCTGGAAAAAACAAACTCTTCCCAATTAGGGTAATTTGATGGATAAGTTGGGGCATAACAAGGTCATCAGGCAAAAAAAGATAAAGATTAAAAGGCTTACAGTAACCAGAGGTCAAACAGCAAATTACAAGTCCCAAGAGACGACCTGGGCAATTCAGTGCAGGCAGAAGGGCAAACACTTTTTAACTGCTATTATAAAATCTTACCACATGTAGGGAGCGTCCCAAGGTGGCTCAGTGGTAAAGAATCCACCTGCCAACATGGGTTTGATCCCTGCATCAGAAGATCCCCTGGAAGAGGAAAGGGCAACCCCCTCCAGTATTCTTGCCTGGGAAATCCCATGGACAGAGGAGCCTGGGGTCTACAGTCCATGGGGTCGCAGAGAGTCAAACATGACTGAGCGACTAAGCACCAGTGGGGGTATATCAAAGGGGCATAGAAATCAACTACAAGAGCTTCCAGTGGTCAAAGCCCAAACAACCTGAGTACCAAAATAAATACTGGATTATAACCCCAAGTATAAAATAAATACCTAGGAGTCCATAGTGATATCAATGTTTGATTGATGGATTAAATAAATAGGGGAGAAGAGAAAACTCATGTGCAGAAGAAGTTCAAATGATCTGTGGAAATATTCCAATCTAAAGGAAGAAGGGCCTAACTTCCCATTCCTTAAGTGTGGGCCACCTATGGAGACTTCCTCCCAGAGGAACTGGGAAAGAGGTGGGGGGATGAACTTGACAGAGAAGTTACCTGACAAACACAACCTCAACCAGGTAGATGATACACACCCTTGATTTGATGTGATGAGAGCTGGGCTCTACCTCTGTGCTATACCTCCCCAAGACCCACAAGACCAGTCTAGTCATAAGAAAAATATCAGGCAAATTGAGGAGCATTCTACAAAATTCCTGAGCAGTACTTCCCAAAACATCAAAGAAAGTCTACTGTCACAGCCAAGAGGAGCCTATGGAAATATGACAACCAAGTGTAAGGTGGGATCCTGGGACAGCAAAAAAAAACATTAGATGAAAACTGAGGAAATACAAACCAAAAAAGGAATTTAGTTAAGAATACTTACAAAATTTGCTTGGTTGCGACACCACATTAATTTAAGAGGTTAAAACTTGTATGGGTGGTGGGGCGGCAGGGACGGGGGGAGCTTCCCTGGTGGTCCAGTGTTTAAGACTCTGCCTTCTAAGGCAAGGTTGCAGGTTTGATTCCTAGTTGGGGAGTTATGATCCCACACAACTCATGGACAAAAAAACAAAATATAAAATAGAAGCAATATTGTAACAAATTCAATAAACACTTTAAAAATGGTACACATCCCCAAAAAAATCTTAAAAAAATAACACAAAAACTGATTTAGGGTATATGGGAAGTGTTTCTACTTCCTGCATGGTTTATCTGTAAATCTAAATCTATGCTAAAATTAAGTTTATCTTTAAAAAAATAATTAAGGACAAAAAAAAAGTAGCACCTACTTTTCCAAATTTAAACTCACAGGAGGATCTGATTTAGGAGAGATTTCCTTTCCCTGCATGTATTACACACTGTAATTCTCATTTTGTCTGAAAGGTGCAAAAGACAGATTTTTAAATTAGCCTCACATAAATAATTCAGTTTGTGATTAGTGCCAAAATAGAATAAAGTTGGTGTAGATTACCAAGTTACTCCGAGAAAAATTCTGAATAAGAAAAACTACATTTGGGATCAAGGAAACACTGCTTGATCAAATCCTGGATGTAACTCAGGCATCAACAGCGTAACTGACCATGTCTACTTGGCTTGACTTTGTACAAACACAAATAGCGGTAGTACCACCCCTTGTTTGAAAATTGATCCTCCTCCTCAGAGAGGAAAATTCTCAGGAAAGAATACATCCAGCTTCAAACCTCCGCAGCCTACTGTCTTCTCGGCGCTCCCTTGTCTACAGATTTCTCTGCAGATCTCTGGCCAGGGGTGGATAACACTCTATACTAAGGAAATGTGTGTTGTTGTTTAGTTGCTAAGTCATGTCCAGCTCTTTTGCAACCCCATGGACTGTACTTCACTAGCCTTCTTTGTCCATGGGATTGCCCAGGCAAGAATACTGGAGAGAGTTGCCATGCCCTCCTCCAGGGGATCTTCCCTACCCACAGATCAAACCTGCATTTCCTGCACTGCAGGTAGATTCTTTACCACTGAGCCACCAGGAAATCTGTGACCTAGCCCATCTCCTCCAACCACACTGAATTTCCCTGTTGCGTAATTAGGCTAAATTCTCATAACATACTCTTCTGATCTTTGCTATCGCTTAATAAAATCGTAACAAAATATTTGTGTACTTCCTCATTGAATATTCACCTGCCACATTAAACTGAGAGCCTTGTGAGGACCACTTCTATTTTGTTCGCTGCTATATGCCTAGGATTCTATGTACCCAAGTCCTGGTAAATAGTAAGGACTTAGTAAATATTTGTGGAATGAATGAAGGGATTTATCAATCACAGGTTAGCAGAGTTTAGCTCATCTGCAGATGACCCCAAATAACTTCAAAGCCATGCACAGTTCATTTATAGATCTGCCTTGAGAAACATCACAATCTTGCTTTTGGCTCATTAGCTGTATTTGTGCTAAGTCGGTGTTATAGGCTTAAACAATTCAGTCATGGAAGATAGGAGTGATTAGCATTATGTTCATGTTCAAAGTGTCAGAGAAAAAATATAGAAAGCAGAAAGCTGTCTATGAGCTTCCAACTGTATGATCAATTTCTATTTAACAACCTTACTTGTTCAGAGGCTAATTTCTCCTGGGTCCAGGCTCACTTTTTTCAGACTATGTTGCTGCAAGTTTAAGCTAATTCACATAGCTGTTTAAACTATGATCTTATGTTTTAAATATCTACCCTCCCAAGTAACACTCCATCAAGCCTAGAATATTTAGAATTTGTAGAAAACTTAGATTCAGCATGTTGTCATGGAAAGAGTACACACAACCTTATCTCTGAAGGCCTAATTCTACTCTTGATTCATCCACTAGCCATTCATCAGCAAATGCTCACTATATACCTTTTTAAAAAATATATATTTATTTGGTTGCACCAGGTCTTAGTTGCCAACATTGGGGATCCAATTCCTTTTTTTTTCTTCTTCTAAGTCACTTCGGTCGTGTCCGACTCTGTGTGACCCCATAGATGGCAGCCCACCAGGCTCCCCCTTCCCTGGGATTCTCCAGGCAAGAACACTGGAGTGGGTTGCCATTTCCTTCTCCAATGCATGAAAGTGAAAAGTGAAAGTGAAGTCTCTCAGTCATGTCCGACTCTTTGCGATCCCATGGACTGCAGCCTACCAGGCTCCTCTGTCCATGGGATTTTCCAGGCAGGAGTACTGGAGTGGGGTGCCATTGCCTTCTCCAGTTCCTTTACCAGGGATAAGATCTGGGCCCCATGCATGGGGAGCACAGTCTTATCCACTGGACCACCAGGCACATCCCCACTGAATACCTCTAAAAGACACAGTGCAGTTAAAGCCAAAATCACTGAAGCAATCTCAACCTCATCTCTCAATTTAGATGGAAAGATTAGATCAAGTGAAGAATGAAGATTTGCTTGGTAGTCAAGTGGTTAAGGCTCGGCACTTCCATTGCAGGGGACTCAGGCTTGATCCACAGTTGGGAAACTAAGGTATCTCATGTATAGAAACCCAGTCAAAAAATAAAAATAAAAAAGTAGAATAAGCTTATGCAACCACCATTCTGCCTACTCAAAATTCCATGAAATAACCTAAAAGTTTCTGAAAAATGAAGTAAACCTGCATTAGAGTTTGTTGTTTGGGTACTATTTGCCAGATGAAAAATTCTGCATTTAAAGTGTTCGTGGGCCAGAAACACTAGGACTTCTTAAATATAGAAAGCATACTGGAACAAATCTAAGGAGATACAAAGCCTGGGGTGGGAGAAACAGACAACAATGTGTCGTGAAGACAACTGACAAGGAAATACATGTGGTTCAGAAGTCTAAATCCAAGGGTAATTAATATACAGAACATGGGTGAGAAATGAATCAGAGTGGTAAACAGATTCTGTCATATTTTACTCTGCATACTTAGATCGTTCTTAACTTGATTACATGGAGAATATATTTGAGTTATTTTTGCCTGTAAACAACACTGAAATGAACATACTAATAGAATTGAAGGATGACTCATCCCAACTCTTTCTTTTCTACTAAAGGTAGAGTCATAAGAAAAGCAGAAGTGAATTTCCCAGCACTCTTCAACTCATCATCTAGAAAAGAGGTAGCAGATGTAGTGACAGGATGCAGGAAGGTTATACATTACCATGTTTTATAATCAGAATAAGAGACTCCGTGTCTCAGATTCAACACACTTCTCTGTTGTTGCTTCTTTGAAAGAGCCCCTTTACAATCTGGGCAGACTATGCAGACCTGTCTCTCTTGCTCTGAGTTTAATTAACATCAGCAACGGAAGACTCTCGAGAGTCCCTTGGACAGCAAGAAGATTAAACTGGTCCATCCAAAAGGAAATTAACCCTGAGGCAATGGCGCCCCACTCTAGTACTCACCTGGAAAATCCCATAGATGGAGGAGCCTGGTAGGCTTCAGTCCATGGGGTCGCGAAGAGTCAGACACGACTGAGTGACTTCACTTTCACTTTCCACTTTCATGTATTGGAGAAGGAAATGGCAACCCACTCCAGTGTTCTTGCCTGGAGAATCTCAGGGACGGGGGAGCCTGGTGGGCTGCCGTCTGTGGGGTCACACAGAGTCGGACACGACTGAAGTGACTTAGCAGCAGCAGCAGCATTCATTGGAAGGACTGATGGTGAAGCTGAAGCTCCAATACTTTGGCCACCTGATGCAAGAGAGCCAACTCATTGGAAAAGACCCTGATGCTGGGAAAGATTGAGGGCAGGAGGAAAAGGGGGCGACAGAGGAGACATGGTTGAATGGCATCATCGACTCAATGGACGTGAGTCGAGCAAACTCCGGGAGATAGTGAAGGACAGGGAAGCCTGGTGTGCTGCAGTCTCTAGGGTCACAAAGAGTTGGACACAACTTAGCAACTAAACTGCAACAACAGGGGTCATGGGACTTTTCCTTAGGAGATAGTTGGTATGAGGCAAAGCAGTAAAACATTTCTTGGTCTTCCTCCACTTGAGAACATGGCTTTCCAAAGGCTGGCTACCCTTAGCTCAAGCAAGTCTCATTTCAATTAACATCTCTGATTATAGGTCATTCTTCTCTGTGGCTCCCACATAGCCTAAAAGAGGCACACCAGAGCAAGAAAGCTCGTATGCATAGGGTTAGAAATATGAAAATCACAGAGAGGGCAGGTGGCAGAGTAACAACCCCACAGTATGGATTTATTCACTGAATAACAAAAGGTCACTTTTCCTAATCTAAGTGCTCCAGAGTGTCCCATCCACTACTGAGCCATTTCAAATTCATCCCCTAAAATAAACCAGAACAAGGCTGAATGTAAACTGCCACCTGAATGCCTTTAGTCTTTTGTTAAAGAGTAAGAAAATCAAGAGTTAAGGCTGGGGACATTGGTACCTTGTCCCTTTCACTGAATACCTTCCACATCATGGCTGTGGCTGTATTTCAACAATGTGGTGAGTCTCCTGGGAAATCAAAAATAAAATACAGGGTTTCAAATATAAAATATGTCTCCATGCTAGAGTGATCAACCAGGGAGGCAGGCAGGAAATGATGTTGGGACATTTGTGTCTCAAAGGCAGGATGGTGAAAGTTGAAAATCAAGGAAGGTAAAGAACAGAGCTGGAAAGGGGCAGAGAGAAAGGAGCTTATTGCAACTTCACCAGCTTGCTATCGGGAAAGGGGAGACACAATGTCCCCCCACAAAAAAACTCTCTTTAATGATGCTGCACACTCAGAGCAGCAGAGGCAGTTAACAAAAAGAGGAGGTCTCTGACTCATCCCTCCTGACTAAGACAGTCCCTTTACCAGTAAGACTTAGGATCTATTTTATCCTACATTAAATTGACCATATAAATGTGCTTCTCCATAGAAAAATCTCCTCTGTGCTCACTTTCTCCAAATAAATACAGAATTCTAAGCCCAGGGATCCTGTTTCCCACAAAGCAACTACCAAAGACCTTGGCTCACAATATGTATATGTATATTGAGTAGACATAGTTGCATATATATGTCTATGCAACAAAATTATGATTATTGGTCCCCTGTTCTTTTCCTCTCAGTACACCCATCTTTCCTGGGCAAAGGTAAGGGGAAAAGCACACAGAGCAATCTTCTGAGATTGCCCTGAACCCCACTAACCTCCCCAAAGCACCAGAAGACACCCTTTCTCACTCTGCATTTCCTTAATATCAATAACAGTCAATAAGTAGAAGAGGAAAACACAGACAGTTTCATGATTTATTACCTGTGCTGGCTCTAGTAAAGTCAGCAAGTCGAGGAAGAAGTTAGTTGTATCAAGTGGTTTAAACACACAATGTTTTTGTTTGTAACTCCAATGACTTCCTGCAAGAGCTCATTCATGGTTTGGCCTTATATCAGCCCTCCATAACAACAAATGTGGAACCTGCAAATACCAAGAGCCAACCAAAGATGCCATCATATAAGGGACGCAAGCATCCTCAGAATTTGGTATCCACTGGGGTCTTGGAACCAATTCCTTGTGGATACCAAGGGAAAAATGCACTTCTTCCACCCCAGACGATTCCCACAAGGTGGGGCCAACTCAACCACACTTAGCTCCTTCTGTCATTTTGATTTCTTCTATCAGTCATCATTTTTTTTTAATAGAAGGATAATGACAATATTGTGTTGGTTTCTGCCACACATCAAAACACAGATCAGCCATAGGTATACATGTGTCCCCTTCCTCTTGAGCCTCCTTGCTACCTGATTCCACCACTCTAGGTCATCGTTTTTCTTATTGTAACATCATCATCATAAGTTGGGGCTCATGCTGACAGGGCAGCCAGCAGGGAAACACTGTCCCAGGGCACCCATGACAAAAACCTCTGACTCTGCTTTGTCGCGTTCCTGCTATCCCCTTGTCCCTCTCACACTCCACCCTTGCGGTTGGTTCTGTGGTTCTGAGTCTGATCTTCTCTCCTTGCCTTGCCCCTGGTTCTCTGCTCAGTGTGGCTGTCCATCAGTGGCTCTTGAACTTACTAATTCATGTTCATTTTTATTTCTATCATGTCACTTTGATTCTTTCCCTCCCAGGCATACATGATTCCCCCTCTAAGCCACATTTTCCATTAAGTCATTATAATATGTATTAAAATTACTGTACCTTTAGAATAACTGGAGCTTATTAAGCACTTCCTTTGTGTCTGGCTCAATGCTAAATGGTTTATATTCCTTCCTGATGCTATTTAACCTTCATAGTCAAATAAGAAGAGTCCTAGTATTGTCGCCATTTGACACAAGAGAAAACTGAAGCTCAGAACAATCAGTTTCCCGCCATTTGTCTGACTCCAAGAGCAGAAATATTAACCAACACTGAACAATCCATAGCAACCATAGGCTGAGAATTTTATTGTTTTGTTTTTTTGTTTCAACAAAAGCATTTCATCAAATATTTGTTATGAACTGCATATTTGAGTTCCCCCCAAACTCTTATATTGAAACTCTAACCCTCAGTGACACTGTATTTAGAAATGGGCCCTAGAAGGTAAGTCAGTCATGAGGGTGGGGCTCTCATGATGGGATTAGTGCCCCTTTAAGAAGAGACCAGAGACTGCTTCCTTCCTCTGTCTGCTCCTCCAGGTGAAGGCACAGCTAAAGGTGGCCATCTTCCAACTAGGAAGAAGGTTCTCATCAGGAATAATATCAGTACCTTGACCTTCACGCTCTCAGCCTCCAAAACTTGAAAATAAATGTCTGCTGGTTAAGCACCCAGTTTATTTTATTTTTGTTTAAGTAGTAAGAACCAAGGCAGTATATGTAGAAGGTGATTAAACTTTAATGTCCTTGGGATATAAATGTCCTTGTTCATATAACATATACAAATCTGAAAATAATTTTTAAAACATATCCTGACTTAAAGTTTTAAAATTTTAGTCACCATAGACTAAGATGTGCAGGAAAATTGTGGTATATAGGAGGACCTCAAGAATTATTCATTTATGTATAATTTCAACCTGCAGTGGCTCATGTTCTACAATTCCTGAGATTCATACTGTATTTTTTTCTTACCAACAGGCTTTATTTATGGGCACATACCACTTACTAGTTAGAAAAGGAAATGGCAACCCACTCCACCACTCTTGCCTGGAAAATTCCTTGGATAGAGCAGCCTGGCAGGCTACAGTCCATGAGGTCGTACAGAGTCGGACACGACTGAAGCAACTTAGCACCACTTACCAGTATTCAGAGAATGGACACAGGAAGGCTTCCAACCTACAAACACCAAAATTCTCCCCATTTTAACACCTAAAATGTCACTACTGGCAGTTAATTATTTAAGGCTAAGCTACATCCTTTTTCTAGATAGTCTTTTAAAATATAAATTTATTCACTGGGAAAAGTAGCACTAAGACATTGACAGCTTAATGTGAGTAAATGTCCCAAATGTTTCCTGACAAAAGGAACCAACAAAGGTAATTCTTTGGGAGGAGAGCGAGAGCCCTGAAATGGAAGAGGTTTCCCAAGGAGGATGCCTGATCAGTCAAGACAAACTTTCCCCCAATATGCTGGGCTGGATCAGTCCTGCATTCCTGCATCAAAAAGCTCAGTCATGCTGTGTAAGAAGAGTTCCATTTACTGAAAGAAAACTGGTCATAATCCTAGCCACCGGGAACTATTTGGCCACACTGTAATAAATCAAAAAACTAAGCTGAAAGATTGTATGGAAAAATGCTGTGTGTGATCACTTTCAACTGGCCAAGTGAGGGCCACAACTCTAATAAACTCAATTTAAAAGGAAGAAGCATCCAAGTATCACTTGTGTTGAATCAAAGGGATGAGATGATTTTCTTAATTGAAATTATACATCCTTTTTTATTCATGAAACTTCAGTAATAATTTAAATTGCCTGAGTCTTTAATCATGAAACTGTTTGCCTTTCAGAATGGACAAGTAGACAGTTCTATTTAAAATGCCACCTCTTTCAACCATCTGAGTTGAGTGCTACTCATTTAACCTAAATCTTCTACTGCCACATTTTACTAAATTACTTCTGACTGCAATGTTCAAAATATTAGATACCCAAAGGACTCAGAAAATCAAATGTCTTCTTTCCTGTTCTAAAGCTAAAAATTCACCCACACCAATGGCAGATTCAGCTTCT
Organism: Bos indicus x Bos taurus; assembly: GCF_003369695.1. Classification (NCBI taxonomy): domain Eukaryota; kingdom Metazoa; phylum Chordata; class Mammalia; order Artiodactyla; family Bovidae; genus Bos; species Bos indicus x Bos taurus. The sequence continues at coordinate 39,776,778 of NC_040097.1, read as the reverse complement.
GGAGAAGCTCACTTCCTGGTTCATAAGACACCCATCTTCTCACTCTGTCTTCTCATGACTGAAGGGGCATGGGAGGCCTCTGGGACCTTTTATAAGGACATTAATCCCATTTGTGATGGCTGTGCCTTCATGACATAGAGACCTCCTAAAGGCCCATCTCCTAATCATATACTCAAGATAATGTTTGTAGAATACAGTGGAATAGAAGTGGAATGCAATGCAGAGCAAGGCATGGAAGTCATGGAGCAGAGAGGACTGTAGTCCCAAAGGTACTTCTTATAGCAATATTACTCCCCAGATCTGAATCTCTTTACCTATGAAGTCATACTTGCGCAAATAAGGAGTTGTATCAGAATCAGCAAACAAAAGTTAAGAAGTCTGATTGCATTAGACTTGGAGAAATGATGTGACCAACAATGCAATATGGAAAATAAACAAGAACAATATTGCTCTTGCCAGAGACAGTAGGCTGTGGGCATGAGTACGATAGCAAGCAATCCAGTAGTTCCTTTGCCTTACTCAAGTAATTAGGCTTTTGATCCCTTCACATTGAAAGCACTTCTCTGGGACTTCCCTGGCAGTCCAGCAGTTAAGACCATGAGCTTCCAATGCAGAGAGCACGACTTCGATCCCCAGTCGGGGAACTAAGATCCTACATGTTGCACGGCACAGACAAAAAAAAACCAGAAAGCAAGCATTTCTCATGGACCCTCTTACTGTCTACACATATTTTCCAAGTACATACCACATAGCCCCCTCATGCATTCACCACCTTCCCCAAAGTCTATCAGCCAGTCACACAACCTATACAGAGAATCACTCATGCATTCTACAATTATTGAGTTTGTAGGATGTTAAAGGTCCCTTGCTATTGTGAGACAACACTACTCAGAAGACAAGGCTTGAATGACAGAGAAATGGATCTGAATTCTGGCTCCAGCCCTAACTAGCTCAGTGTCCCTAACGCAATTTTGAACCTTTTTGTATCTCAGTTTTCCCATCTATCAGCTGAGATTGAAAACCACCTACCTCAGGGACAAGCCACAATATGTATTTTTGGGCATAGTGCACAGCCCTCTTCATAGAGGTAAAGGGAGGAACACGTGAAACATCAAGTACCTGACTCCAGGTTAGCTATCCCAACTGTTAAATGATGGTATCATTCCAGGATGAGTCAGCTGTGGACCTGCCCTCCAGGAGCTTACAGTCAAGAATGGGAAATGGCACATCAGTAGACAGAAAGGAAAGCACGTATGACAATTGTCAGTGTAGGTAAGTGATAATTGAACCTGGGAAGGAGGGAGCTCTTCCAGCTCAGAAGACCACCCTGCAACTTCTTATTTACCATTGAAACATTTCTGAGGCATGAGGGATTCTGAGTAGCTACATACCAGCCTGGCGGCTGCCAAAATCCAGGGGGAAAAATTTAAGAGGCTGAAATCAATCATTGTGAATCTCTACATTCAGCACAAAGTTCCTCATAATGCAGATGCATGAGCACTCTGCCATGTTCTGATGTCCATCACATGGGGACACATGCAGCAACGTGGTCTGAACACCCTTTGGTTAAAACTTAATTTATTCCTAGAGACTCACAGACACAGAAAACAAATTTATGGTTACCAAAAAGGGAAGGGGGATTAGGAGAGCCGTAAAGTAGGAGGTTGGGATTAACATACACACATTACTATATACACAATAGATAACTAACAAGGACCTACTATATAGATTGGGGAATGCTACTGGTATTTTTTTAATAACCTATAAGGGGAAAGAATCTGAAAAATAGATATAGATATATGTGTAAGCAAATTGCTGTGCTGTATATATAAAACTAACATGATATTGTCAATCCACTGTTTCAACTGAAGACAGAAAACTCTAAGGAAAAAAAAAACTTAAAAAAAAAACTTACTTTATTCTTATTAAGGACCATCATAACATGCCTGACTTTGTATGTAAAACTCTCTGCCCATCAGAATGAGGACTCTCCTAATGAAACTTCCTCAGTAGAGGGACCAGGTAAGTCAGGATGGTCAGCTTAGAAATGCAGTTGCCTAATCCCGCTTCAGGGTGACAATCTCAGCCTTCCTTGAAGGAAGAGTTCTGAGGAATGACAACAGGGCACACAGGAAAACTCAGAGATAAAGCATGGCTTTAAACTCTAGTCCATGGAATTAGGCTCCTTTGACTCTTAACAGACTGGCTTAAGATTTATTTCAGCAGAATATGGAAGGATATTGCTCTATTTTCATTCTCCTCAATATGGAACTTCTTATGCATTACTAAAATACAAGAAATCTAACTGCATGACAAAAATATTTCACACAGCAACTGCCCTTAATAATAATATGCTTACGGTTAGCCATTTCATTACCTGATAATTACCAGATCATTAGAGCAAATAATATATCCTTGTGGGATAAACTTATGGCAATAATTTCACAGAAAAGAATTTTAAAAGCTCCCCAAAAGTTATCAGTAGGCCAGGTGTAGAATTAGCTCTCAGAGGAAATGAATATAAATGTACTTTCAAAAAGTAAACATGAGTGCAATGACATGTATAACTAAATCTGGATCATGAAATCAGAAAGAAAATGGCTGGAAGGATCTGGTGCAACCTCATTTTACAAGTAAGGACAATGAGACCCAGATAGTCAAGGGAGCCTTACAGCTCAACAGAGAGAATTAATTTAAGTAATGTCAGCACTGCAATGGATTTTTCATCCCTTATCACAAAGCTCTTCCTTTTTATTGTTGAATCTTCTCAATGCAACATTAGAATTGATTTTCAAAAACTTTATTAACTGAACTATTGAGGAAATGCAGAGAAGTGGTTAATTAGACTCTCAAACTAAAGCTGGATTTGGACCAAAAACTAATTTTTCTTTTTTTGGCCACACCACCCAGCACGTGGAACTTCTCCAACCAGGGATCGAACCCGTGCTCTCCCTGCAGTGGAAGTGCAGAATCATAACCTCTGGATACCCAGGAAAGTCTCCAAAACTAAATTTTCTGACTCACAATTTTATATCCTGTCTGATCTCCGTTCACCTGATTCTAAGCAGTGTGTCAGCCTAGAACACATTGCCATCATTTCCACTGGGCTCTCTCATGTTTCTGATGGCAAATTAAACATTCCTTCCTGCGGGACTTCCCCCGTGTCCACTGTGTCCAGCCAGACTGGACACTGTGGGTCCAGTGGCTAAGATTCCCTACTCCCAATGCAGGTGGCCCAGGTTTGATCCCTTGTCAGGGAACTAGATCCCACAGCTAAAGATCTTATAGGCTGCAATGAAGATCAAAGACCCAGCGCAGCCAAATAAACAAATTTTAAAAAATTAAAAAACATCCCTTCCTCAAACAGGCCTTTCCTACACTCCAAGTCACAGAAGCTTCCCTAACTTCCTGGAGCTCTGACTCCCTGGTGAAATACCACATCTTTAATTATTCATTTAGTATTTGTTTTTCCCCACTAGACACTGGTCCTCAAATTCAACCATCCATCCGAATACCCTGGAGAGCTTGCTCAAACAGAGTCCAGTCAAACGTTGCTGGACTCTACCTCCTGTAGGTTCTGAATCCGATATGGGCTGGGGCCTGAAAAACTGCATTTCAAACAAGGTCCCACATGATGCTGATGGTATGAAGACCCCTTTAAAAACCATGAAGCTATAATTCGTTATTCCTTTCATGTTAAGCTTGTATACAGTGTTTGTTGGCATTTGCAGCTTTTTCCCAAAGTACTTGTTTTTATAGCTCTAGCCCACTACTTTGTCTCCCATTTTGTATAAAGCCTTTGCTATACATACATACATACATACCATCAAGCTAGACTTTCAGACCCCACGGAGGGGCCAGGGCTGTCTCACTCACTGTAGTATTCCTAGTGCCTGGCACATAGGAGGTTCACAGAAAAGAAGTGATAAGCAAACAATTTTCCTCTTTGGGGCAAAAATGTTATGACTCCATAAGTCTAGAATACAGTATGAACGGTACCTTAGTCAGGTCTATAGGGACTTTAATATCACTGCAATTTTTCTGTAAGTCTAAAATTATCCCAGAATAAAACATTATGTTTATACACACAGTCACCAAGGATCAACAATGATTCTAGGGTGAATCAGGCAGGACCTTAAGACACATGCTGGATATTTCCCTTTTCATTCAGTTTCCGATAGAAATTGATTAGAAACTGATGGCTTTTCCCAGGTTCTCTTCTTGCTGGAGAAAGCAGGCTGCAGTCAAGTGCTGAATAATTAAACATTCAGGGTTGGCTGGCTTTGGGTAAATAGCTGTGTCATCCTTTACCTGTAAATGTGGCTGACTCCTCTGATTTCCACTCCCCAGGACTAAATCAAGAATGGATATGCACCTAGATGAAGCTTTCTGTCTTTTAATGGAAGTATTCTAATCACCAGCAAATGACTACCCCAGTGCCCTTTGAGAGCGTGCAGGGCCTGGCAAATGCAAAAGCTGAGACAGCAACCACCTGTTAGATGATGTATAGCAGCAGTGCCCAACATCTGGGATTTAATGGTTGATGATCTGAGGTGGAGCTGATGCAGTAATAAAAAAAAAATAAAGTGCACAATAATGTAACGTGCTTGAATCATCCTGAGACCATCCCAGTCCATAGTAAAATTGTCTTCCGCGAAACCAGTCCCTGCTGCCAAAAAGGTTGAAGACCACTGATTTAAAGGCTCTAGGAAGGCCCCTTGGCTTCCAAATATCCCAACCCTAACCTGCCACAAAGGTGGGATTTCCTCCAGGAGAGAAATGATCCTTAGCTTTTCAGCCTTGCCTCTCCCCAAGACCTCTGGGAAAAAGCCATCATTGCAGCACTTCCAAACATGATCCATCATTCTGGCCCCAATTAGAATTCATCAGACTCCTTTCTAGTATGACAGCCAGTGTTAGGAGCCATGACAAAGCTGTGTTTGGAAACGGGGACTGCAACCGGCAGCCTCAGGGCAGGGGACAGCTGTGGGAACTGGGTTGCTGGGGAAGAGGCCTGTAGAGGTCCTGCAAAGGAGGAACCAGCTACATGATGCATATCTGATTTTGAGCCAGCCTGGGGACCCACCATGTACTTTCAGTGGATCTCCTCCACAGAAAAGATATGAGCCTTGCTCTCTTGGGCTTTGCTGGTGGCTCAGATGGTGAAAAATCTGCCTGCAATTCAGGAGACACAGGTTCAATCCCTGGGTCAGGAAGATCCTCTGGAGGAGGGCATGGCAACCCACTCCAGTATCCTCGCCTGGAGAATCCCATGGACAGAGGAGCCTGGTGGGCTACAGTCCATACGATCGCAAAGAGTTGGACACAACTGAGTGACAAACACACTTTTCTTTGCACTTGCTCTCTTGGTCCTTTTCACACTACTTTAGCAAAATACCAGAGACTGGGTAGTTCAGAAGTAACAGAAACGAGTTTCTCACAGTTCTGGAGGTTTGAAGTCTGAGGTCAGGTTGCTAGCATGGTCAGGTTCTCTGAATTTTGAGGGTCTGCTTCCCCATTCAAAAATAACCTCTCTCTGTGTCTTCCCCTGGAAGAAAATGCTCCCCCATTTTTATATAAATGCACCAATCCCATTCATGAGGGTTCTACCTACCTGCATGACCTAATTGTCTCCCAAAGGCTCCATCTCCAAATATTATCACCTTGAGGATTAAGTTTCAATATATGAATTGTGGGTAGACAGACATTTAGACCATAGCATTAACCTTCAACTCAGACAGAAGGCGAAGCACGGAAATATTCTTAATTATAGTCAAAGAGGGCCTGAGGCTATGCTAGGCATAGTATCAACACGTCCGTGCCTTTACCACTGTGCATATGGTCATGAAATCATCTTAACACCCCTATGAGGCAGCTGTGAAAAGGGAGCTGAGAAACCAGGGCTCAATGAAGTGATTTGGTCAAGCTCCCCCACGGGTAGGAGGTGTAACTGGAACCTAAACCTGGGCCAATCACCACGCACTGTGTTTTTTTCTTCGCTACTCTCCCCCTAAGAGGGGAAGCCAGCAAAGGAAAATGAGGAGGAATGTCTCAAAACGTGTGGCATAGCAGAGGCTGAGGAAAGAATGATTCGAGAGGGGAGATAATGCGGACAAGTCACCAAGCAAGACAGAAAAGGGCCACTAGGCCTGGCCCCTTGGAGGTTGTTGAAGGCAAGTCCAGTTTTCTTGGCTGTGTTAACACTGAAGCCCAGCTGGACGTGTTAAAAGAAACGGGGGAGGTAAATCCAGGGTGTATGACTCTCAAGATGTTTGCAATCAAGTGAGTAAGATGCATAAGGTGGTGGCTGGAGGAGGCCTTGGCATGAGGGGAAGACCGTTTATTTTTAAAATGCGTGATAGCTAGAGTTCATTCATAAGCTGCAGTCAATAAGCCAATAACAGAGGAAAATGATGCAGAAGACAGAAGAGAGATGCAGGAGCATTCAGGGAGAGGTCAGCCTTTATTAGAAGCGGGGACATTCCTTCCAGGGGAGCACAGTAAGACAAAGTCGGTGGGTAGGGATGCAGGTAGGTTTGAGGGCTGGGTAATAAATGGGACCATCAAGCCTTCGAAGACTTTTTAAAAGTCGTCTTTTTCTGGTGTCCCGAGATGTGATGACTATATAAACAGTAGAACCACAAAACACAGAAAAGATTATTTTTCTATCTGTGAAACACATTAAATCTCAAATGGTCCAAAGTGCTCCTTTCACAGAAAAGGTCCAAAGAAGCTGATCTGCTCCCAGCACAAAGATTCTTAGTTAACAGTGATGATGCTAGAAACCAGGGTATCAGGATATTAATCTTTTTGTAAAACAACAAGCTGTTTCACTCCCTGCCTTGGATTTTCATAGCTGAAAAGTTCTCTCAGTACATTTTAAATAGATAACATATCAACTTATAGTCCTCAATTCTTATCCCCACATTCCTGCTGTAGATCAAGTCATGGGGAATTAACCTCTGTACATAAATGCACCAAACTATGCAGCTATGATGGGAGAAGGTGGAGACACGAAAGACGACAATCTGCAGGAGATCTCAATTAAAGTTCCCAATAAAGGGTAACTAGGTGTCAGTGGAGCTGTCTGGATGAAAATATTGCCAACACGGATTTTTTTTGCACTCTCCCCACAGACTCCTTAATAGCGATGTTGTGAATATTTGACTTGAGAAACAATATGGGCTGGAAATACAAGCCAATATAAAAAGAGGCAAAATTGGCCACCAGAGAAATGATCCCTTGATTCTTCTGAAAGCTGAAGCTATCTGCCCCCCAGTAACACAGCAAGCCAGCGACTTCACCAGCTGAAGCTAAAGTGAGGGATTTGACCTGTCCATACCCACCACTTCTGACAGGGCACCTGGCATATAGAAGTGCTCAGAAAGTGTTTGCTATTGTGCTGAGTGAGAAAGAAAAGAAAAAAACAGTTTCAAAAGGTTCTACGCAGTATGGTTCCATTTATATAACATTCTCAAAATTACAGAGATGGAGAAGAGATTAGTGGTATCCAGGGCTTAGGGCTGGGGGTGGGATGTATTATGAAAGCGCAGCCTGAGGGAGTTACCGGGTCAGGAGCGCTCTGTACCTTAATTGTGGTGGTTACCCAAATCTCAACAGATGATACAATTGCATACGTAACAATGCATGCACATACACATACATAAAGGCATGTAAATCCTGATGAAATGTGAATAAATCCTGAAGAATCTACCCATGTCACTTCCTTGGTTTTGACGTTATGTTGCTGCTACTGCTACTGCTAAATCACTTCAGTCGTGTCCGACTCTGTGCGACCCCAGAGACGGCAGCCCACCAGGCTCCCCCGTCCCTGGGATTCTCCAGGCAAGAACACTGGAGTGGGTTGCCATTTCCTTCTCCATATGTTACAGTTATGTAATTTGTTATCATTGGAGCTGAAGGTACACAGGTCCTCAATGTACTATTTTTTTTTTCAACTTCCTGTGGGTCTGTAGTTAGTGATGAAGAGTTTTAAAGAACAACTAATTTTCATTCTGTACATGTGTTGCCTTAATTCTTTTAACTAGAATCCTCATAAAAATTCCGTGACAGGTATTTTAAGCCAGCTCACTCAACACTTAAGGAAACTGAGAAATATTTCATAGTGGTTAATAGAAGAATCTCTGGAATCTAACAAACTGGATTCTATCTAGCTCCACAACCACTTATTAGCTATTTAACTCTGGGCAACTGACTTACTCCTTCCGAGCCTTGGTTTCCTTGTCTAGAAAACAATGACATTACATATTCAGCTCAAGGCGCAAAACCAAGGATATGATAGTTCATCAACAAATGTTAGAGGCTATGATTCACTTTGCTGCACTGCAGAAACACAACATTGTAAATCAGCTATACTCCAACAAAATTTTTTTAAAAGTCACCTGCATGGACATAGTACAGCTGAAAAATCAAATGTAGATCTGATTCCTAAGCCTGGATCTAAATTACCAAACAATACTGCCTCCTGCTTAAATGGAAAATGAAGAAATGAATGAATGTGGTGGTTATCCAATATTTCAAACCTTCTTCCCCAATACGCATGCATTATTTGCCCTCTGTGAGTCACAAACACCTCTGAATTCATTTCCTAGGGCTGTCACAACAAACTATGACAGACTTGGTGGCTTCAAACGTAAGTTGATTCTCTCCAACTCTGGAGGCTAGAAGTCTGAAATCAAGGTGTTGGCAGGGTCATCCACCCTCCAAGACCCATGGAAGAATCCTTCCTTGACCGTTCTAGCTCTGGTGGTGGCCATCCATCATTGGGCCTCCTTAGCTGATAGTGAAGGAAATGGCAACCCACTCCAGTGTTCTTGCCTGGAGAATCCCAGGGACGGGGGAGCCTGGTGGGCTGCCGTGTCTGGGGTCGCACAGAGTCGGACACGACTGAAGCGACTTAGCAGCAGCAGAAGCAGCAGCTGATAGCTGCACTGCTCCAGTCTCTGCCTCACCTTCCATGGCCATCCTCCCTCCATGCCTCTTCTGCTTTTCTCATAAGGACACCAGTCAGACTGGATTAAGGGCCCACCCAACTCCAGTATGGCCTTCTCCTAAGCTACATCGTAGTTACATCAGTGAAGACCTTACTTCCAGGGACTTCCCTGGTGCTCCAGCGGCTAAGACTCCGCACTCCCAATGCAAGGGGCCCAGGCTTGATCCCTGGTCAGGAAACTAACATACATGTTGCCACAACTAATCGTTTGCATGCCACAACTTAAGATCTTGCATGCTACAACAAAAATCAAAGATCCCACCTGCTACAAGTAAGACCCAGTGCAGCAAAATAAATAATTCTTTTAAAGATTCTATTTCCAACTAACATCACAGATACCAAGAGTTAGGACTCCATCATATCTTTCAGGAGGAGAAACCATTCAATCCACAAAAGCCTCCAAGATGGTTTCAAAGCAATTTCAGACACCATCTGCCCCCTTCTCCATCCAGCATTTGAAACTTCAGCACCCCTACTCTGATCAACATAAGCTTTCTGCAGTCCACTGCTTATTAAAACATTGAGAGTGTTTATGAAAGTTTTCAGTACAGATGGGCACTTCTCTTCAAGAGCAGGTTCAGCTTTCTAGCACAGGCATGAGGCAGGGAGGGGCGGGGGGAGAGCATTGTGTCCTGTTGTCATTTCAAACCACTTAAGTGATCATTTATGGCAGGACATAAAAATGATCACTGTTTTGAAAGACAATAAGCTAGTATTCCAGGTAATGATACCTCCAGGCTAACTCATTCTTTTTCAGGAGTTTTAATTATCAGGATGGGCACACCGGTGTTTATTCAATTCTCTGTATACTAGAGATGGTGTCTGGGAAAGATGAATGCCACCCCCTTTTCGGCTATGCTCAGCTGAATGGATTGTTCTCATTTTCCCTCTTCCCTCATCAGTTGATAAAATCAAGAACAGGATCCAAAACAATATGTACCCACACAGGACAATGTATCCTGGTGCCTGTGGGCAGGAACAGGGCCCCCACTTACAGAACCCAGGTTCCAAGCCAGCCTCCATCCCATTCAGCACATCGCACCACTACTTCTGGGATTCTCGTGTCCCACAGAGGTGACAATAATAACTATCTCCTTGGGGTTTGTCTACAGGCGATGTGGCATAAGGACTGATGTTAAGATCTCAAGTTCAAAGACACTTAAAGACAAAAAGGAGATGTAGCCTCAGAGAGCTGATTCATTTCTCCCATCCAAGACTTGTAGACAAGCCTTTCCAGTCTACTTCTGTTCAGAAACAAAAGCAAACTCCTCACGTCAACGTGGCAGGATCACTGCCCTAGGGAGGAAAAAAATGGTATTTCTACAACCTACATCAACTTAGCAAACACTTTCATGTCTTCGGAGGGGCCCAACCACCTGGGAAGCAAGTATTACTGTTCCTCCCTCAGGGACTGAGTTCAGTCTCACATTCAGGACTGAGCTTTCTTTCACCCATCCATTCTTAGTATCTAGCACCATGCCTAGCATCCAATAGATGCTTTACAAATGGTAGCTCAATTGGTAAAGAATGTGCCTGCAGTGGAGACCTGGGTTCGATCCCTGGGTCAGGAAGATCCCCTGGAAAAGGAAATGGCAATCCACTCCAGTAATCTTGCCTGGAGAATGTTATGGACAGATGAGCCTGACAGGTTACAGTCCATGGGGTCACAAGAGTCAGACATAACTTAGCGACAAAACCACCACCATCCAAATAATTATGCAAACAATACATGAAAACTGGAAGCCCTATTTACACAGCAGGACATAAACTACAATGGCTACCATCATTAAGCACTTGCCACATGTCAGACACCACACCAAGTGCTTTTCTTGTGAAGTCATGTAATCCTCATGCCAAATCTCAGATCCAGGCACTATTATCCTATTTTGGACAGGAGAAAACTGAAGTTGAAAAGTTAGAAAATTGCCCCAAGTGACAGAAGTGACATGTAATAAATTGCTGAAGTTCAATCCTTGGTTTGCTTACTCAAATCCTCTGTGCATACTTACTCTCTACTCAGTAGTTTAACATTTTCAAAAAGACAGAAGTTCCTATGTTTCCCTGTGGTTATGTGCTTCAAGGGGCTTCTCTTGTGGCCCAGATGGTAAAAAACCTGCATTCTGCATTCCTTTTACTCTTGTGTCCCCTGATAAAAGAACCTAGGTTCAACCATCGCATAAAAACCCGTTCAGTTTACCTCAAAGCTCCAGGTTTGCCTGGATCCACACTCTGCGAACCTTGCAATTAGCCACATAAAACAAACAAAACAGTCTCATCACCATTTGTCTTTTCAAATGACAAGATGCAGAGTGACAACTGTCGGGTCTGCCTTTTGCTGCAGCGAGTCAGGTACCGGTAGAGGGACTGACTGACGACCTGCACTAGCCGGCCTATTCTTGGACAGATTTTTTATAATAGTGATTGACTTAGGGCAACCTAACAAAGTGGATACCTGGCATTTTAGAAATCAAATTGGGCATTTATTCTGATCATTAATATGAGGTCTCTTTTATTTTTTTGCACATAGATTTAACACAAATCTTTCCTGTAGATGGATGGGTCTACTGTATGTTTCTTCTAGGATTTCCTCATCCCTACCTGCTCCTCCAACATCAGCCCCTGGCTCAGTGGAACCCTGCCTGCTGCTACCTCCACCTCACTTTGTCCACTGCCTCCTATTTCAGCGTCCCCCAGATGGAAAAAGACCAGTCTTGCGTCACTCTTAGAAGAACGTCACCAAGGAGAACTACGTAGCTAGCATTAAACTATAATGTGGTTACCTTGTTTTTGTAGCATAACACACGGTCGCTTAAGTCCACCATCACTTCACTTTCCTAAGAGCCAGAGAAAGGCAGTCTCTATGATGTCAACTAGCCCCTGAAATAAACTGGAATATGCTGTATCACACTGAGTAATCATCCCCTGAGGTAACAGAGTCTTGCATGCAAACAGTCGCACTATATCCCGGGAATATTAACCTGTCCTGTTAATGGCAACATCACCCCTTCAATTAGCCTTAGTTTCCCCCAGAAGTCTTCCTTGGTGGCTCAGATGGTAAAGAATCTGCCTGCAATCCAGGAGACTCAGGTTCAATCCCTGGGTCGGGAAGATCCCTGGAGAATAGAACGGCAACCCACTCCAGTATTCTTGCCTGGGAAATCCGTGGACAGAGGAGCCTGGCAGGCTACAGTCCATGGGGTGGCAGAGTCAGACACGACTAAGTAACACAACGCTTTCCCGTGAAGCAGGCCTAAGGCAAGGACTCAGATGAATTCATTCACTTGGGAACCATTGGTGATGGAGTAGAGAAGAGAAGCAGGAATGAAAAGGAAGAAGCTCAAGGTGCTCTTGGGAGCCAGTTACTGCTGTGGACAACTGGAACTCAAGTTCATGGCCAGCTCTGGGAGTCAGGAAGGAACAGGCCTCAGACTTTCCCAAACAACAAACAGGGCTGCTGGGCACTTATTCACCTACTCTTAATCATGCATTGAAGATGGCTTCCAGACCACCCCTTCAGCACTGCTGGCTTGCCCCCTGCCTCACCACACACACAGACTAAGCAGACACTCTCAACAACATGCCCTCCAGGTAGAGTCATAGGTGTGCACAGGTGTTCTGTATGTAGAAGCTGGCACCAAGAGTAGACGTGTGAAGCACAGATTATGTCAGCTCCATCCTCAACATGTCACCTCAATATGTCACCAGCAAACACAAACCTAGGCTAACAAGCTAGGAAGGCTCTTTCCAACCAGTGTGGTTTATTGTTTCCTCCAAATAGGACATGTTGCCTCCTACTATTTTAAATGACCTCAACAACTCAGGTTCCACATCACAAAGACAAAACACTGTGGAAGGGTACCCAGTTCCCATCCCGCAGCTATACATTCAGTTAGTAGCGCTCACCTCAGGTCTCAGCCTCTAGCATTCTTGGTGGCCATTCAGGAGATGCCTTACAACAGAATTCTTTGAGAGCACATTTTCTGATATTATGTGGCCTTCAGCGGGGCAGCAGCACCCTGAGGAGAGGCTATTCCTCAGAAGCAGCAGGTACATAATCAACAGCACTTCATTTTCTGTTTTGAGGGTTTTCTCAACAAGTCTCCATTTCCGTAATGAACTGCCTAATCCTGATCATTTTCCCCACAGAGCAGTGATTAAGTCTGTAACCCTTATTATTGTAGGAGGGGTGTCTTATTCCCATTAAAATGACCTCATTGCTGTGCCTCACAGGCCACTGCAATTACATGCTGAGTCTTTGTGAGCTGAAAAGCCAAGTGGAGGTAACTTCACCTTTCTTTTCTACTTGTGAGTAAATGCAGAAGTTTCCGGAGAAGGCAATGGCACCCCACTCCAGTACTCTTACCTGGAAAATCCCATGGACGGAGGAGCCTAGTAGGCTGCGGTCCATGGGGTCTCTAAGAGTCGGACACGACTGAAGTGACTTAGCAGCAGCAGCAGCAGCTTCTGGCCAAGTTCAAGAGTCATTGGTCTCTCTGGAGCTCAGCACTGATGTGTTGGTGAGGGAGGAGCTGAGAATGTATGGAATTATCAGCACCAACTCTAGTTTTAATGAGAAAACTCTTTGCACACCTATAACTTCTCAAGCTCAGCCAACCAGCTACAGAGAGCACGGGAGGGTCATTCTATTTTTCTAATGTGAGTATTCAAGGTGCCCTGAGATGGCTTCCATAGTTCTAACTAGATAATTAAAACAAAAACATTAATTATTTGCAAGCGTAGGGACATGCCTGACCAGTACCATCTCAGTAACACTGAGAATTACCATCAATTCATGGCTGCTGGGCCAGCCCATATTGGAGAGCCATATGGATGACATTACAAACACTAGCACTCATAGACAGTTTAATTTTTGATAAAATTATCCTCTTACTTTAAAAAAATGGGGGAGGGGTGTTTAATGATCTTATTCTCTGGAAATATGTCAGCTAACTTAATCCTGCCACATACAGAATGGAGGGTTCAGAGGGAAAAAAGACCAACAGGATGAGCCTGACCCTAACAGCCAGAAGAGGCAGCCAAGAACCCAAGTCACATGAGCTATGCCTCCTTGACAGCTTTGGATTATTAATAAAACAGTTGCCAAGACAGAAACTAGTGGGCCAGACAATGCACTGTCTTTCCAATGATTAGAGTGTCCCATGAAAAGGCCACTTGACAGAGCCCCTCTCTTTCAGTGCTGATTTACAGAGCACCATTCCCAAGGAAAAAAGCAGTTAAGTTTAATTTATAGTAACCAAGGGCTAACCAAGGAACAGGAGTCAGCAGCTAGCTGGCACCAGAGTGAAAGATGCACTTAGCTATTCATGTAAATCTTTCCATTTTATTAACCACCAAACATCAAAGACAACCAGCTGCCCGGCAGATTATTACTACTTTGCCATCCTATCAAAATGACGTAGCCATTCAAATCCCCCATGATCAAATGTCTCCTGTCCTTGCTGAAAGGGACTCAGAAATCACGTAGCCCCTTCCTGTGGGTTCACACATAGGAAAAATGATGTTCCAAATGATCAAGTCATTATCCAAGATCAACAGGCTAGTTTGCAGTGAAGTACTATTAGAACTTGGGGCCCTAGCTTTAGCTTAGGTCTCTTTTCCACCACTTTCAAAGGCCAAGAACTCTGAATTTGGGGAGATTACTACTGACCACACCAGCCAGAATTTATGCCTCCAAATTGTGGTGCTGGAGTAGACTCTTGAGAGTCCCTTGTACTTTAAGGAGATCAAACCAGTCAATCCTAAAGGAAATCAACCTGAATATTCATTGGAAGGACTGATCCTGAAGCTGAAACTCCAATACTTTGGCCAGCGGATGGGAAGAATTGACTCATTAGAGGAGACCCTGATGCTGGGAAAGATTGGAGGCAGGAGGAGAAGGGGATGACAGAGGATGAGATGGTTGGATGGCATCACCAATTCGATGGACATGTGTTTGAGTGGACTCTGGGAAATGATGAAGGACAGGGAAGCCTGGCATGCTGCGGTCCATGGGGTTGCAAAGAGTTGGACGTGACTAAGCAACTAAACACCACCACCACCACCAGCCAGGGTCATCAGTAACATATAATGAGCCAGATCTCAAGCCACATCTTGTGGATAAATTAGGAACATCCAGAGGCTTCGTTAATAACACTCAGATCCCCAGGGTTCTCCTGGGTACACTGAAGAAGTAACTTAATAAGCAAAGTCACTGTGAAATAAACATCCATTGATCTTTTTCTCATCAGTGTGGTAATATACGAGGCTACTGAGGGAGACTCTGGCTGCCTTCCAGGAGAAAATAAGTCTTGGACTTTACCTGTTTGCGAACAGAGACAGGACCCAAGTGATCTCCAGACATCTCTCCTGGTTCTAAAGTTCTCTAAATTGAATTTATATATTTCAAGGCTGAATCAGAGTAGCATTCTTGTAATATAACTTCATAAAAAATTTACCTTCTATCTCTCTAACTTTTCACTGGTTACATAATATGTTCACTTATATAAAGTCTTTACCTTCTAGTAACTCTTTGAGGGTACAAAGGCAGGAATAAAATATTTTGAACAACTCTAGGAGGGAGAAAAATACACAGTTGAAGAATGCCAACTCAGCCAAACTAACCAGGTTAGAACCCATACCGCCAACCACCACGAGAGCACGTGGGACTCTCACTTCAGGACACTAGCCAACTTCTCTGATCACCCCAGGCTCAGGTACCAGGGAACAGAAGACAGCTCTGATGCCCCAGAGCCCCTGAAAATTATTTAAATTGGCCACCTCTAAGCCTGCCTACCCTGCCTCACCTGTTCCTTTTCCCAGAAACCACAGTCAAAGTGTCAAAGTTTTCACAATAGTTCCTTCCTTTCCTTCTGCCCCGACTGACCCTGGTGCTTCCCTGTGTTCCCCACACACACTCCATGGCAGGACAGGCCCCTCCTCTTAGGGGTAAGATCAGTAATAAACTATTTTTTCAGTGGCAATCATCTCTTGGTCTGTTGGCTTCACTCTACCTCAAATTTTTCTATTCCTAATTCATAATTTAGGGCACCTCCACCACCTTTTACCCACCCCAGCCCCAGCAAAGGTGAGGTCACACAGCAGATGCTCAGTAAGCAGCTATCATAGTACAGACTATGTGTCAACCTGGTTAGACCACAGTGCCCAGATATTTGATCAAGTGTTGTTCCCGATGCTTCTATAAAGGTTTTGATTACCATTTAAATCAGCCAACTTGGAGTCAAAGCAGATTTCTCTCCATTATAGGTGTGGGCCTTGTCCAATCAGTTGAAAGCCTTAGGAAAATACTGACCTTTCCAAAGGAAAAATAAACTCTACCATCAGACCATTTTTGGATTCAAACCCACAGCTCTTCCACTGGTCTCCAGCCTGCTGAACTCCCCTGCAGATTTTGGATTTGCCAGCCTCCACAAACACAGAAGCCAATTCTTCAAAAGAAATACACACATACCTTTTTTCCCCCCAAATCTCAAGAGAGGCCAACTTGACTGATTATAAGCTTACAATTAGTATTACATAGAAGCGCTTCGGGGCTTCCCCGGTGACTCAGATGGTAAAGAATCCACCTGCAATGCAGAGGACCTGGGTTCAATCCCTGGGTTGGGATGATCCGCTGGAAGAGGGCATGGCAACCCACTCCAGTATTCTTGCCTGGAGAATTACCATGGACAGAGGAGCCTGGCGGGCTGCAGTCCATGAGGTCACAAAGTGTCAGACACAACTGAGCAACTAAGCACAACTGAGAATCACTTTTATATTGGTATTTTTTTAACTTTTTATTTTGTATTAGAGTATAGCCTATTAACAATGTTGTGGACAGCAAAGGGACTCAGCCATACCACACATATCCTTCTGATTCTCTGGACAACTCTGACTAATACAGTAATGTTGAGATTTAATGTACAAAATGATGTCTGCTGTGAATAAGAATGCTCATAGCAGCACTTCTTATGATCAGTAAAAAAAGACCCAAATGGTCATTCATGGTGGTTTAGATAAATAAATACTGCTGCTCTCATCACATGGACTATCAGAGAGTGAAGAAAATAAATGAGCCACAGCTACAATCAACATAAATACATCTTTTAAAAAAAAATGGAAGTCTTGGTACTCCATGACAACCCAGTGGGGTGGGATGGGGTGGGAGGTGGGAGGGAGGTTTAAGAGGGAGGGAACATATGTATACCTATGGCTGATCCATGTTAATGTATGGCAGAAACCAACACAATATTGTAAAGTAATTATCCTCCAATTAAAAATAATTTTTTTAAAAATAAAATAAATCACAAGCAAAAAATAATGGACATCTTGCAAATATATTACTGACCAAGTCAATATGAATCTACAGTGCTAGAAGTCAGGACCTGATCACTTTAGGAGGCTGTCCAGGAAGAACTGGGGACCCCTGGGTTCTTTTGGAGTGCTCCCTGCAATATTGTTTCTTGATCTGGGGTTCAGGGGTCAGCAACACTTGAGAACCAAACAGTGAAAAATGTTATTGAGCTGCGTATTGATGATGTGTGCCCTTTCCTGTATATACGTGACCTTCACAAAAGGTTGCAAAGAAAGAATAATAAATTAAAATGATTTTTTAACATTATTCCATTCTGTGACCGAGATCCAAGATATAGTAGGCATTTGTATATTAGAAACTCAGCAATGTAGACGATAAATGTTAAGCATGAAAATAACCTTATATAACTGAATATGTTAGATGTTTTGTAAATGAAAACATGTTATAGCATCTAGCTCATGTCTCTGGAAGTACTGAGAGAGCTCAGACTCTTGAGCCGCTAGAATCATCCCACCAGGTACATGACGTGCTCTCCCCACCCACCCATCCACAGGGCACAGAGTCCCACAGCAAACTGGCAGAATCACCCTCTTAGCATCTAGGTTTTCTCAGGAAATGGAATTCCCCACTGTAATTATCTCAAGTGTATCTGGCTGAGTTGAATAAATTAGACATGCAATCTGTACCTCATATTTCAAGAACTGTGAGTTATTCCACAAATTTAAAAAAAATTTAAAAAAAATAATGCAAAGAAAAGAAAACTAGAAAATCACTGTATAGCCCAGACAGTGACAGCAAACCTGCTTGGATTTGGGACTTTGAGGCAGGGGAAGTGGTTTGGGTGTTCTCTTTTTTAGCAGCTGCATGTTGAGAGTGGGTTCACTCAAGTAACAGTGTTGTTACTGTTCAGTCACTCAGTGGTGTCTGACTCTTTGCAACGCCATGGACTGCAGCACTCCAGGCTTCCCTGTCCTTCACCATCTACCTGCCTTTGCTCAAATTTATGTCCACTGAGTCAGTGATGTTATCCAATCATCTCATCCTTTGTCACCCCTTTCTCCTCCTGGTGGTTGGGTTGAAAACACAGCCTTCAGTTATCCAGTGGGAAAAGGGACTTGTGAGCCAGAGGTGTGAGCACCAGTTAGCCCTTATTCAGACCCAGGGCTCGGCAGGGTGTGGGGGATGCCTAGCACCTAGACCCGGAAACGCTAGCACTTGGCTGGCCAAGTCTCTTAGGATCAAGTCTACCTGGCTTCAGCTGTCCCCACCCAGCCTGGTCCAGCTCCCACTTCTCCTCTGGGAGACACGGTGTGCACCTCAGGGAGCTATGGGGAGGCACCGTGAGTCCTGACCTTCCCATGTTGGGGCACCCTGTCTTCACCTGGAAGGCTAGAACATGGCAAACTCCTGCTCAAGACTCAGTTCTCTAGGAGGTGTTTCCAACCCTCCCCAGCCTCCACCACCCCAACTCCCTGCTCTGAGCACCTGGAGGGCTGACTTCCGGGTCTGGATCCCCCACTCGCTTTGTCTGCCTCTCTGTCTGGGTGGGTGGGTCGGTGGATGGGGGTGTGTGTGTGTGTTGTGTGTGTATGTGTGTGTGTTGTGGGTGGGTGTTGTGTGTGTGTGTGTGTACATGTCCCCGCATCGGTGTGTATCTCCTCCCCTTCTTGGTTCCCTCTAACTTTGCCTCCCTGTCCCTCTCCCTCCGCCCTTCTCTGTCTCTCCCCTTCCCTCTTTCTGTCCCTATGTCTATCCCTCCCACTCTGTACCCCGGCCCATTAGATTCTATCTCTCCCTTCCCTCATGCGTCCCTCTCTCTGTCCTTGCCTCCCTGCCCCCATCCCTCCTCTGACCTTGGATGTGTCAGAGTCGTGGCTGCCACTTCCTCAATTTCCACATTTATTCATTGAACATTCTGTTCCCATAACATCTGCAAGCCACGGAACAATTTCCACCTAAGAATGATCTGTTAAGTACTATGAGCTCCTCGGCTGAAACACAATCACTCGAATCGCACGTCCCTCCCATACCTGCATCTCCGCCTACACCGTCCATCTGTCTGTCACCCCACATCTGTCTGTCAACTCACATCTGTCTGTCTCCCCAGCCCATCTCCCTCGCCCCCTTCTATTCTTCTCCCATATCTCCCTCCTCTTCTCCTAGGCTCTTCCTTCCCTGCTCATGTCAACTCCCCGCCATGTATCCCCACTCTGCACTGCCCCCTCTGTGGCTATGATCACCTCCTTCTGTCCGTCTCCATTGGTCAGCTTTGAGCTCTCAGAATTCACTCTTCCTACAGCCAGAAACATAGATCTGTAGTCTTATATCCTTATATAAGGATCCTATGTCCTTTACCAGCGAGGAAAGAGTCTCCCTCTCTTGAATTCAGTAAGAAAAAAACCTAGTGGAGAATTAGGATTGCTTCAACCCAGACCAAAGTCCTTTCCTTTAGGCCAGTTACTGTGGCTGGAGAGGGGATATCCCCCATACCCTCATTTAAATTTTAAAATGTGTTCAAATTAAATGCAAATAATCTCAAGATGACTTGGCATTCTTATTAAATTTCAAAGCTACCCTATATAGAACAAGCTCCAGATGGAGTTTATTTACCCTTATCTGTGTGTCTTGCAAAGACACAGTTCACAAACCCATCAATCTATTGGACTGTAGAGCCCATAAGACAGGGCTGTGCCTGTCTGCTTCTCTGCTATAACGCCAGCACACAGCCCAGGGATGCTTATTACACCTCTGAATAAAGAAATAAATACATGACAAATGATGGGGTAGATAGATGATCAACGATACTTTCTTAAGACAATTAATGTCTCTTCACTAAAAACAAACTTCCTTCTCTACTCACAGATACATCCCCATACTTCACTCAACCAAAGAGAATTGGAACTTAGCACTTCTCCATTTTTCTATCAACCACCACTCCCAGATGCAGTGCATTCTGGGGACCTCCCATGGCATGCTAAGCCACAGGGAACCTTGCCCTCCCTCCCACACCTGCAGCCCTTTCTTCTGATTCTTTCTAGGACCATCTTCTACAAGAAACCCCAAGTGTCAGACCTAGAAGGTCCATGAATGAAGGAACCAGCCCTGGTTTCCACCTGCCCACGCTGACCCAGCTGAAGAAGGCTGAAGCTCACAACAAATGAAGCATCTCCCGTCTGATTGCTTCCTCACTGCCTGTCTGACCCAGGCTCAGGAAACAGATGAAAGTGAGGACAGGATCATTAGGAATCAAATCTGTACAAATGAGGTTGCTTACAGCAGATTAAAAAAAGCAACTCAGGGTCCTTTTTCTGGGTATTGCATCATTTCTCACAAGGCGCCTTTGCAAACAGCCCCTAATGATAGAGCGGGCCTCAGAAGGACCACATGAAACTGAATAAAACATCAGCGCTGGGCCAACAGGGTTGATCATGCATTTTAAAAACCCCAGTGTGCAGAGAACAGAGAATTGGCTCCGATCAGCCAGACACATACAGCCTTTTTTTTTTTTTTTTTAAGCTAGATGAGACCTTCATCTTTCAACTCACCTCAGGGCTTTTGTATTTAAAAACCAGGCAGGAACACAACGAAAACACAATTTGTGCTCCAACACCAGATCTTTTTGATGCCCCAGCCAGTCCTGTCCTTGGATGTGTCAGAGTTGTGGCTACCCCTTCCTCAATTTCTACATTTATTCACTGGAACATTCTGTTCCCATAACACCCGCGAGCCATGGAACAATTTCCACCTAAGAATGATCTGTTAAGTACTAAGAGCTCCTCGGTTAAAACACAATCACTCAAATCATGCTCTTGAACGAGTCATCAAACATTGTGAAGCCTCAGTCTTCCTGTCTATGAAACAGGAATAATACTTCCTACATTGCATGGTGGCTCATTTTCATTAAATGAAAACAAATGGGTGAACCACCTCACCCAGGGCAGTGTATCACTTATACCATGTATTTAAATAGTATTAGTTTCCTGTGTATCCTAATCAAAACAGAGAAAACCAGAACCCCCTATTTTGTGATTGCCTTTCAACACAAATGCACACACTGCAAGCCCTAGAAGACAGCCCCCCAAGTTGGAGAGATGGACCTTCAATACAGACCCTGTACATGGGATTTCACTCCCCACACCAGCTGCATAGAGATTATAGCCAGAACACATATACCAGGAACTCCATTATCCAAAGTCATGGGACATATTGATGAGGCAGTCAAAGTAGAGCGAAGAAGTAACAGAAAATGGCAACCAAGACAATGGATGAAAGAGCCAGGTCACTTTTTTATTAAAAAAAAAAAAAATCCAAAAGGCAAAGAAAACAGGAGGACAAAAAAGGACAGGGTACAGGGAAGTAATTCTCCGTGTGTTAGTCCAGGTCCTCAGAAAGGCAGCACCAGGATGGGAAGAAGCACCAAGATTTCTACGAGGGGATATGACTTATGTGAGAAAACAGGGAAGGGGGCTAGAGAAGACGGGGGAATTGCCAGACTGCATCACAGAGAAGGGGAGAGGGCAGGAGGATTGGTGTGCCACGTCTTAGCCTCTCAGGGAGGTTCAGCAAGGTCAGAGGTCACTCTACGAGAAGTCGGGGAAACATTCTCACTTCCATCAGTCAGCATTTTGACCAATAATAGATAACAGCGTCTCCCTCCCTTGCACACTGGCCTGTCTCTACAGTGCAGGCCACACTCTGAACAAATGGACAAGAAATAGAAATATACCACAAAGGGACTTGGAAAGCTTATAAGCCAGGTTAGAAACCCATGATGCTGGTTCCAAAAGAAATGGTGAGGGGAGGTCCAGGGACACCAGTGAGAGAGGCCTGGGGAAAGAGGCAAAGGGGCCAGGGTGTGCTCCTGTCTTGATCTGGGCCCCTCAGAGCCTGAGACAGGGATTGACTGGCAGTTGATTTATTTGGAAGATGAACCAAGGAAGTTGGCAGGAGGGTGGGAGGGGATGAAGGTAGGAAAATAGGAAAGAGACACGAATGTAAGGGTGCACTATTGAGGTTGCTAGAGGCAATGGAATCTCAACTCCCCCAGGACCTGAATACCCCAAAAGTGTCCCCTAAAGAACCAGAGTCTAAAGCATCTACCCTCGGGCTCTCTTCTCACTGTTTGAGTGCTGTCTTGAGCAGTTACTCCTCCAGTCTTCCAGGCTGGAAAAAGCCTACACAGAAAGCCAACTCTTAAGCGAAGACAGTGCCAGGGGTTTGCAAGCCTGAGCATGCCTGAGACCGCACATCACAGCTTCAGGGCAAACCAGAGATGGGCCCAGAGGTGAAACCCAAAGGCTACAGCTCCAAAGGCTGTCCCACCAGTGCCAATCCTACGATACCACATTTAACCCTTTAGTTGTCTGTGCGCTCCCACCCTGATACCGCAGAGCATTTCGATTCTGCCCGATTTCGAGGTCCATCAACCCAGAACTCAGAGGAGGGGGAAGGAAGTAGAACAAAGCCAGGCCTTTCCATCTCCCAAATCCTCCCCCTCCCAGTCAAGCCCTCCAGAGGCAAACTCACCCCGCTCCATGAAGGATGACTCTCAGAGACGTGGACCTTCAGGTGGGACAGGCTCACAAGTCCTGGCTGACACCACAGGGACCTCTCTGCTGCAGGTAGGGTCAGGTAGGGTCAGCTATTGTCGCAACTCAGCAGCTCAGGTCACTGGCCAGAAAACCTACATCCACATTCCAGCTTCACGCCTGTCTCGCCGCCACAACTTTCAGACTAGTAGAGTTTGCCTCCACCTGATGCAAATATCTAGTAATTAAGCCAGCAGTCTTCAGCCCAAGGTGTGTATCGGAATCACCTGCAGGGCCCAGGAAGCATCCAGAGACCTCTGCTTGCTGAAATAGGAAAAGGAGGACCTGAGTCCTGATTGGTCCCCTCAGGAGATTCTGAGGCCCATTGACGTGTAAGAACCACTGATTTCAGCCTGGACCACAGCGTCTTAACAGTGTCTGTGCATTCAGCTCTCCTGGGGATCCCGTTCAACTGCTTCAGCAGCCTTGCTGTGAAGGGCAGGTCTTCACCAGGTGGGTCTATGGCTCCGATAGGCATCCAGGTGAGACCAATACCACCGGTCCATGGTCCAGCTTTGAGGAGTCAGAGTTCCGATGCAGAACTTGCTGATCTCAAGATGGCTTCACAGAGGATCTGCAGGAGTTCCTGGGATCTCAGGATCTCAGACTCTCCTGGGTCCTGTTTTTCCCTGGTCTCATGGTTCCCCACAGAAACCAATCCATGCAAGCATCAGTGACTTTTCGGCTATCAGTGGAGAAAAGAAAAAAATCTTGCTGTGCTACGGCCTTTTTTGGAAATTGAATAAGCTATAGTATTTAAGCTAACATATCCCAAATATTATCGTTTTATCAAGTAATCAGTATAAAAACTATTAATGGGAAGATCCCCTGGAGAAGGAAATGGCGGCCCACTCCAGTACTCTTGCATGGAAAATTCCATGGACTGAGGAGCCTGGTAGGTTACAGTCCATAGGATCGCAGAGAGTCAGACACAACTGAGAGACTTCAGTTTCAGTGATATATTAAACTCCTTCTTGTTTGGTTTTCATATTCATGCTCAGTCGCTAAGTTGTGTCTGTCTCTTTGCCACCCTATGAAAATGATGGACTGCCAGACTCCTCTGTCCATGGAGTTCTCCAGGCAAGAATACTGGAGTGGGTTGCCATGCTCTCCTCCAGGGGATCTTCCCAACCCAGGGATCAAACCAGGGTCTTCTGCATTGGCAGGTGAATTCTTTACCACTGAGCCACCTGGGAAGCCCTTTTTGGTATTATTAATACATCTTAGAAATCCAGGGTATAGTTTGTAATTACAACCTGTCACATTCCAAGCAATAGCTGCATGTGGCTGGTGGCCACGATATTGTATAAGGCAGTAAGTACCCTCTTACTCTCTGGCTTATATCACAATCGAGAAGTTCCTTTTCAGTCAACCTATGTGCTTCCTTTCAAGCATCACACAGTCCTGGTCCTTAAGCCAAACCTCAGCTAAAGAGAGAACAAGAGCTCCAGATCTCTGAGACACGTTCTTTTTTTGCATCTGGCTTTTCAGTGGCTTCCAAGGAAGTCCAGGGTGACCAACCAGCCCAGTTTGCCTGGGACTGCCCCAATCTTCATGCTAAAATAGCTAAATCCCAGAAATACCCTTAGTTCAGATAAACTAGGAAAACTGGTAATTCTTTAAGTCTGTTTCTGCACAGATCACCCTCTAACCTTAGAGGACTTTTTTCCATAGGTAGGATAACTGCCTGGTTCAGCTGTTAAGAGCTTAACATGTACATATAAGATCTGCAGTCTCTGAGTCCTGGACAACTAGCACAGTTTCTTTCCATTTCTATCTCTCTGATTCTGTTATTGACTCTGAACCATGATGTATCTCACCACATTTCAGGGGTATTGTAAGAATGAGAAAGCACCTTGAAAACTGAGAAATTAAGTACATGTGTCTACTACAATGCTTTTTGAGCAAGTATTATATGCCAAGCCCTGAGCTAGAACTTTACCTTCATTGTGGGCTTTACAACAACCCCATGGAGGTAGACAAGTACCATTGTTGTCTTCATCACACCTCTGAGCCAAATAAAGCTCCAAGAGGCTAAGTAACTCGCCTACAGTCACATCATTCATTAAATCTCAGAGGTGTGCCTTGATCCTACGGCTCTGAGGCCAAAGTTCACTAAAATAACAAAACAGAAGAGAAATAACTGAGAGAGGGGAGATCCCTACATGGCAAGATTGATCTCCATGCTACAAGAGAAATGCTTAAAACCATAGGCCCTTGACAAAAAACAACAAAAATTTCCAGGGATATTTGAGATAAGATCATACGGTATATCTTCAAACACATTTAAAGAAAGGATTTATGGAAACTTGTGAGTCCTAGTCACCCCTCTACATCCAGCTCTTAGGGGGAGCACTTGCTATTCCCTTGACCTGAGACACCACGGCCCCTGATGGAGCTCTCTGATCACCCAGGTCTCAGCAGCTTTCTCCACGAGGGCTCCACTTACTAACTTACCTAAACTTTCACCTCTCATCTCACTCACATGTCACCTTGGCCCATAATCTCGCTTTATTTGGATTGTAACACTCCCCAGGAATCTGCCATTAGCAATACCTTATGTTTGCATGTATCAGCTTTGTGTGTTAATTTCTCCCTTCCCATATAAGCTCCATGGGCCAGGGACCTCATTAACCCTCTTTATCCCCAAGTCATGGGGCCTTGAGAGCAGAGTCCAGTACATGGCAGGCACTCAAACTTCTGTGATTGTTAAACAGAAGACCTGAAAAGTTATGGAATATATTGCCAATATGGGGGAAATAAACTATGTGATTGTTTTTTAAATGGTCTGCAATCAACAAGCAAAAAAAGACTTGGTCAAAGGACTTATCTTCTTGGGACTGATTCATCGCCATTGGCAAAGTGACCAAACCATAAAAGCTATACTGAAATCTTCTCTTGCTGCAATGAGTTCTCACTCTCTGCTTAAAGACTGGAATCTATTGATTACAATTACCCAAAGTGTCACCACTAGTGACACCCACTCAAATTCCCTGACTCTGGCGAAGTTAAAACCCAAGTTGGCCAAGCCAGAAACACCTTCACCAATCTGGTTGTGTTCTGAATCATTTCTGTAAAAACTGGACAAATTCCCAGCAGAGACTTCCAAACTTCCAGCAATTATCCTAAGGTCTGATTAGCATTTTAAATGTCACCTGTATAAATTAAAACCGTTTACAGCTCACAATGTCATTATTTTGTGATTCACGATTTTGCCGCCACTAGCCAAAGTGCACTTTTTTGAAAATCACATCCTAAATGTTACCTGCTGGATTAGGCCTGGCAAAAAAAAAAAAATATTTCTGTTGGTTCAAGTACCTAGCTTCTCTTTTTCTTCTTCACTTTGGTAATCTCAGCTTCCTTCCTTGGAACATTTTAAGGATTGAGAGTGTCAAATTTGCCAGAGAGACTATTTGAAAACAGTTCTTTGGTGATGTAAGTTATTCAACATCACTGACTGCTGACTTGAAGAATACAAATGAGGATTTCTGAATATATCCCACATCAATCAAGCATCATTCATCATCATCTATCTTGTTGGTGCTCACATTACTTTCCCATAGATCGGAGGATGGGATAATGATGTTTGGAGGTCATCTCTACTCCTGGCAAATTTTTTTAACCAAAAGTAATATTTTTTAAAATTCCCTTTTATGTACACTTTCTCTATGCCACCAGCATTTCACTGATTTACCGCATTTTGTTTGAGAATTATAGAGCACAGAGGCATTTTGTTTCTATGATCAGAGGCAGCTGGGCTATGAAGTCAGTGGGATGGGAATTCCAAGCTCCTCCTTCAAGCTTAGGACCTGAAACAAGTCCCGTAGCCTCTGTTTGCCCGAGTTTTCTTCTGGCCCAGCCCTGCACGGGGAACAGAATAGAGCCCAGGTCTTCAGTCTAGCCGGACACTCAGGCCAACACAGGGGACAGCTAGAGGGTCAGCCACAAATACTCCACCTGGGGCCATGGTGATCTTCCTAAACTTCCACTCCCCCGCTTTCAAACTTCTAAGCAGAGATCAGAAAACTTTTTCTGTAAAGGGCCATATAACAAATAATTTTGATTTGCCAGGCTATTGGGTTGGCCAGAGAAGGCAATGGCACCCCACTCCAGTACTCTTGCCTGGAAAATCCCATGGACGGAGGAGTCTGGAAGGCTGTGGTCCATGGGGTCGCTGAGGGTCAGACACGACTGAGCGACTTCCCTTTCACTTTTCACTTTCATGCATTGGAGAAGGAAATGGCAACCCACTCCCGTGTTCTTACCTGGAGAATCCCAGGGACAGAGGAGCCTGGTGGGCTGCCATCTATGGGGTCACACAGAGTCAGACACGACTGAAGTGACTTAGCAGTAGCAGTAGCATTGGGTTGGCCAAAAAGTTCACTGAGGTTTTCCTTGTTCAGGTTTTTCCATAACATGGAAAACCCAAAGGAGCTTTTTGGCCAACCCAATATGTTACTCAACTCAGCCCTAGTAGCATCCATGTAGCCATAGACAATATGAAAACACATGGCCAGAGTTGCATTCTGGAATGACCGCTCACCTCTCCAGCCCCATTGCCTACCAATATGCCCCTCCCCATCACACTTCAGCCACACAGACCGCTTCTTTCAGTTTCTGGAGAATTTCAAGATTATTCCCTTAGGGCCTTTGCACTAGCTATATTTTTGGGGATCCGTTCTGCTCCTGTTGTTAGCACATGCCTGGTTTTTCCCTGACATGTATCTGTCCACTTATTGTCACCAATTTGGAGAGGTTTTCAAGACCACCACCTCTTCTTATTAATATCTTCTGCTTCTGTTACATCCATACCATTTCTATCCTTTATTGTGCCCATCTTTGCACAAAATGTTCCCTTGGTATCTCTAATTTTCTTGAAGAGATATCTAGTCTTTCCTATTTTTTGTTTCCATCTATTTCTTTGCACTGATCACTGAGGAAGGCTTTCTTATCGCTCCTTGCTATTCTTTGGAACTCTGCATTCAAATGGGTATATCTTTCCTTTTCTCCTTTACCTTTCCCTTTTCTTCTTTTCTCAACTATCTGTAAGGGCTCCTCAGACAATCATTTTGCCTTTTTGCATTTCTTTTTCTTGGGGATGGTCTTGATCACTGCCTCCTGTACATTGTCACAAACCTCTGTCCATAGTTCTTTGGGCACTCTATCAGAGCTAATTATTAAGAACAGGTGGCAAGAATACACAGAAGAACTATACAAAAAAGATCTTCATAACCCAGATAACCATGATGGTGTGATTATTCACCTAGAGCCAGACATCCTAGAATGCAAAGTCAAGTGGACCTTAGGAAGCATCACTATGAACAAAGCTAGTGGAGGTGATGGAATTCCAGTTGAACTATTTCAAATCCTAAAAGATGATGTTGTGAAAGTGCTGTACTCAATCTGCCAGCAAATTTGGAAAACTCAGCAGTGGCCACAGGACTGGAAAAGGTCAGTTTTCATTTCAATCTCAAAGAAGGGCAATGCCAAAAAATGTTCAAACTACTGCACAATTGCACTCAATTCACACGCTAGCAAAGTAATGCTCAAAATCCTCCGAGCCAGGCTTCAACAGTACGTGAACTATGAAATTCCAGACGTTCAAGCTGGATTTAGAAAAGGCAGAGGAACCAGAGATCAAATTGCCAACATGTGTTGGATCATTAAAAAAGCAAGAGAGTTCCAGAAAAACATCTATTTCTGCTTTATTGACTATGCCAAAACCTTTGACTGTGTGGGACACAACAAACTGTGGAAAATTCTTCAAAAGAGGGGGATACCATACCACCTGACCTGCTTCCTGAGAAGTCTGTATGCAGGTCAAGAAGCAACAGTTAGAACTGGACAGGTTCCAAATAGGGAAAGGAATACGTCAAGGCTGTATACCGTCACCTTAACTTATATGCAGAGTACATCATAAGAAATGCTAGGCTGGATGAAACACAAGCTGGAATCAAGATTGCTGGGAGAAATATCAGTAACTTTAGATATGCAGATGACACCACCCTTATGGCAGAAAGAGAAGAACTAAAGAGCCTCTTGATGAAAGTGAAAGAGGAGAGTGAAAAGGTTGGCTTAAAACTCAACATTCAGAAAACTAAGATCATGGCATCTGGTCCCATCATTTCATGGCAAATAGAAGGGGAAACAGTGGAAACAGTGAAAGACTATATTTTTGGGAGGCTCCAAAATCACTGCAGATGGTGACTGCAACCATCAAATTAAAAGACACTTGCTCCTTGGAAGAAAAGCTATGACCAACCTAGGCAGCATATTAAAAAGGAGAGACATTTCTTTGCCAACAAGGGTCTGTCTAGTCAAAGCTATGGTTTTTCCAGTAGCCATGCATGGATGTGAGAGTTGGACTATAAAGAAAGTTGAGCACTGAATAACTAATGCTTTTGAACTGTGGTGTTGGAGAAAACTCTTGAGAGTTCCTTGGACTGCAAGGAGATCCAACCAGTCCATCCTAAAGGAAATCAGTCCTGAATGTTCATTGGAAGGACTGATGCTAAAGCTGAAACTCCAATACTTTGGCCACCTGATGTGAAGAACTGACTCATTGGCAAAGACCCTGATGCTGCGAAAGATTGATGGCAGGAGGAGAAGTGGACGACAGAGGATGATGGTTGGATGGCATCACCAGCTTGATAGACATGAGTCTGAGTAGCTCCAGGAGTTGGTGATGGACAGGGAGGCCTGGTGTGCTGCAGTCCATGGTGTCACAAAGAATCGGACATGACTGAGCAACTGAACTGAACAAGGACCACCAGTCAGTGCATCTCTTTTTAGCAGATGCCCCTGCTTTATTTTTGCAAGGCACCCAGCACTCTCTGATAAGTGATACAGAGGCGTCAGTTTCCCCAGTGATGGTTTTGGAAATAGACTACTGATATTTTCTCAATCTTATGTGGAATGTTTTGCAAACTTTTTCTCTTATCCATGTATTTGTTTTTTAAGTATTATTTTTAACTGTGGTAAAATTCACATAAGGTTTACCATCTTAGCCACTTCTAAATTTTTTTAATTGCACTATAGTTTACTTACAATGCTGTGTTAATTTCTGCCATACAGCAAAGTGATTCAGACTTTATATTCAGACTTGATATATATATATTCTTTCTCATATTCATTTCCATTATGGTTTATCACAGCATATTGAATACAGTTCTCTGTGCTATACAGTAGAACCATGTGTTTATCCATGGCTTCTGATCTTGGCCATTTCTAAGTATACACTTCAGTGGCATGAAGTATATTCACATTGTTATACAACCATCACCACCTTCCATCTCCACATTAATCTTGTAAAACTAATACTCTGAACCCATGAAAAACTCCTGATTCCTCCCTCTCGCCAGGTCCTGGCAACATCTTATCATTTTTTAACATTAAACCTTACCAGGTAAAATCAAATTAAGGACATGTCACTGCCTTATAAACAATTTTACCATCAAATGTCCACCACTGAGCCCTTAGATGTAGAGATTCTGGAACCATCTTTGAGATCTGATGTTTTCCAATCTACTTTTTATTTCTCCTTCTCTCCCCTACTACAGTATAAGCTCAATGAGAAGAGGAGCCTCATCCTTGTCCTCAGTGAATGGCAAACACCTAACACAGACAGGTGCTTGGCAATGCTTAATTAAATAAGGGACCAAAGATGTGAACAATTGCTTCCATGGTTGGGTTAAACCAGTGGTCCCCAACCTTTTTGGCATCAGGAATTGGTTTTATGGAAGATAGTTCTTCCATAGACTGGGGCAGGGGCATGGTTTCGGGATGGTTTCAGGATGATTTCATCCCACTACATTTATTATGCACTTAATTTCTATTATTATTACATCAGCTCCACCTCAGATCATCATGCATTAGATCCTGAAGGTTGAACCTTGAGCTGGAGTCTCCAAAGGCTTTGGATGTGTACAGAAGAGAGGGGATGTCAGCTCAGGGTAACAGCGGGAAAGCTTAGCTCCTGGAGGCCTGGGTAGGATCTAGGTTGTATCACCAGGGCCAGGTACCAGCAGGCAAAGGAAAGAAAGGAGAGAGGACAGGAGGAGGGAGGCAGATAGGTATGCAGGAAAAAAAAGAGAATGAGAAAGCTCTAGAATTACTGCAGAGAGTATGCATTTAAGAGTCTTGCAAAAAGGAGGCTGAGGAATCACAGAATTAGACCATTAAAAATCTAGGAAGTGTGGTCCTGTGAGCCTCTGGTCCTTGATCAGGAAATGTCATGATGCCAGCTGATGTATAAAGAAAATGTCCCTTGCAGCCTAGTGAATATCAAGGTGAGGGGTTGTGTCCAACTGTCATGTCCCAGGCAAAAACTTTACTTCCAAAACATCAGCAACACCTGGAGGCAAATGTTAACATTTCCAGGGCAGAAGCCTCATCAAAACTAATCTCAGAAAGGGGAGGGAGGCAAAGGGTAGACCTGCCAGAAGTACAGAGTGACTGATCTTTCCTACTACCCAAGAAGAAGGGAAGAAGAGCTTGTCCATGGGGCCAGCATCTGCTCAATACCATTCTGACCTCTGTTCTGACCTCCAGGCACACAGTCCCTGTGACTCGTGGTCTTGATGAGATAGTTGAGATGCTGATCAACAGTGCGTGGGCTGAGGGCTGTATTGTTTCCCTGCCTGTGAGTGATCATTCACAAAGGATGTGATTCATCAAGCATCTCTGATCGTGATTTCGTGCATCAGCCCTCTGGGAACCCTGACTCATTCACGAGCCAGGAAGAGAGTGTTTCAAAGTGGTTGAAATCACACAACAAATGTATACAAACAGAAGTGGGTTGGGCGTGGGATGTACTGATGTAAATTGGGCTTACTCATGGATTCAGATAGTGTATGTCATAATTGCCCCAACATGTTATATCTACCTGGAGGCACTGTTCCCGCTGGGGTTAATGATAACCTTGGTGGAAAACTTACTATGTGTAGCTGATCCTACAAGGCAGCTGGGTTGGATGACTATACATCTAAGCTGCAAGTTCTTGAGGAATTCACAAGGTCAGAGGGGAAATTTTAGCTCTATTCAGCTGGGATTTATCAGAATGGTGTTGGCAAAGAATGTAGACTTGGATCCCAACTATTAATTTTTGCAAATGAGGAAACTGACTGGCTGAGATCAGTTAAAGGAAACTGGCACACAACTGGATTATCTGACTCATGGGACTGGTGTCTTTGAACACTGGTTATTATTGAATTGTATTCTAGAGAAGGAGGGACTGTATGAAACAGAGGTCCCTGCCTTCACTGAGGTTAAAAAACTTTCAAAGAGGTTGGACAGACACACAAGATTGTTAGCACAAGTGAGTGATGTGGGTGATAAGTGAAGAGTATGGAGAAGAGGGTACCAGGGGAGGGTAGGAATATTCAGGGAGGACTTCCTGGAGGAGATGATGTTTGGTCTGGGTCTTGAAGGAAAGGCAAGATTTGATAGAAAGGAATGAAATATGACAGCAGAAAAATGGCAGAGAGCTGCATAGAAGAAGTCTGAAGCCAGAAGGGCAAGAGCTAAGAGCTAACCAAAGCATACCCACTTTAGAAAAATATGATCCATTGAGACCACAGCTTTGAGCAACCCTGGGCACCTTGCTGGTGCTGTGCTGTGCTGTGCTGCTGCTGTGCTGATAAATGCTTAACAACCAGCTCTTGGTGACAGAAGCCCTGGACTGTAGCCTCTGCCAACTGTCATATATGGTATAAATACTCCCTCCACAGCTAATTTCAAAGATGGCTATGTTTAACAACAGGCTCATGAATTTTCTGAGAGTTTAACTCTCAGTTTCTGTGGGCAACTCCAGCAACACCTCTGTTTGGGACTGTCTTTGTTTACAAGGATTCTTCTCTTCTAGTCATTTCCCAATGGCTGCCCCCTTCCTGAGCACTTACAGGTCAGGGTCTATACTAACATACATTATCATGTTATACTAACATGCATTATCACTTTAATTCCTTACAAGAATTCTATGGGGTGATTTTTAACAATATTGCCATTGAATCAATGAGGGAAAATGATATTTAGGAATATTAGTAAGCCTGTCAAACTAAAACCTATACTTTTTCTGGCTGCACAGTGAGACATGCAAGATATTAGTTCCCTGACCAGGCATTGAACCTACACCCCCAGCAGTAGAAACAGGGAGTCTTAATGACTGGACCACCAGGGAAGTCCCTAAAACTTATACTCTTGACTTTTATACCATACTCTTCAGCTTCCTCTGGCCACAACTAATATTAACATTCTCTTTATCATCACTCTTGGATTGTTCCTTTAATTCCTTAAATTCAGAATTCTTCTGGGAAAACAGATTTCTGCTGGGAAAACAAACCAAAAAAATGATTGGTCACTGGAACCATGGGCCACCTACAGATACAAAAACAGTGAGGAAAGTTGCCTAACTTTATGAGTACATTTAATTGCTTAGATTTTCAAGCTCATATTTTAATAAAAAGGTTAATGAAGCAAAACCATTCCTCAAGAAAACATCAACATGTGACTAGATAAAATAGAAAAAAACAAACTTAGACTTTTCTTAAATTTTACATTTCATAAAGTTTTCAGTGACAAGTTAGTTGACATACCTGACTGCTGAATTTTTTTTCCTCTCAACTCTCAAAGTTATTCTAAGACAATGTCTTTGGCAAGGTTCCCTGGAAACGAGCCTAAAATGGGGATTCTTGCACAAATGATTTTTTTTTTTTTTTTTTGACAGAAAAACCTGTAAGAAAATGAGGGAATGCGGAGACAGGGCAGAACAAAGAAGTGGTTTCAGATACAGTTCAACCCCAGCCTGATCCCACAGGGAGCTCTAGAGCATCATAGCCCTGTCTTCCCTTAAGGCAGAAACACCAAGCTTTATATCATATCATTGGCTGTGGGACCATAACCTCCCAAGTATTTCCCATTGAAGTGACTCTTAGGGACCAAAGCAAATTCTTTAGAGCCATTTACAGCCAACATTCACAACAGGTAATTTTACTATCAGATCAGATCAGATCAGAGCAGTCGCTCAGTCATGTCCGACTCTTTGCGACCCCATGAATCGCAGCACTCCTGGCCTCCCTGTCCATCACCAACTCCCGGAGTTCACTGAGACTCATGTCCATTGAGTCAGTGATGCCATCCAGCCATCTCATCCTCTGTCGTCCCCTTCTCCTCCTGCCCCCAATCCCTCCCAGCATCAGGGTCTTTTCCAATGAGTCAACCCTTCACATGAGGTGGCCAAAGTACTGGAGTTTCAGCTTTAGCATCATTCCTTCCAAAGAAATCCCAGGGCTGATCTCCTTCAAAATGGACTGGTTGGATCTCCTTGCAAGGGACTTTCAAGAGTCTTCTCCAACACCACAGTTCAAAAGCATCAATTCTTCGGCGCTCAGCCTTCTTCACAGTCCAACTCTCACATCCATACATGACCACAGGAAAAACCATAGCCTTGACTAGACGGACCTTTGTTGGCAAAGTAATGTCTCTGCTTTTCAATATGCTATCTAGGTTGGTCATAACTTTCCTTCCAAGGAGTAAGCATCTTTTAATTTCATGGCTGCAGTCACCATCTGCAGTGATTTTGGAGCCCAGAAAAATAAAGTCTGACACTGTTTCCACTGTCTCCCCATCTATTTCCCATGAAGTGATGGGACCGGATGCCATGATCTTCGTTTTCTGAATGTTGAGCTTTAAGCCAACTTTTTCACTCTCCACTTTCACTTTCATCAAGAAGCTTTTTAGTTCCTCTTCACTTTCTACCATAAGGGTGGTGTCATCTGCATATCTGAGATGATTGACATTTCTCCCAGCAATCTTGATTCCAGCTTGTGTTTCTTCCAGTCCAGGGTTTCTCATGATGTACTCTGCATATAAGTTAAATAAACAGGGTGACAAGATACAGCCTTGACGTACTCCTTTTCCTCCAGCCTGTAAATGGAAACCAAGTAAGGCATTGATAATGTCTATTTCATACAGGTAACCACACTACATTTCTTAATTAAAAGAACTTCATTTCTCAAGTCAGACAGAGGAAAGAAAATATCACATATGATATCACCTATATGTGGAATCTTAAAGAAAAATGATACAAATGAACTCATTTACAAAACAGACACAGAGTTGCAGACAGAAAAAACAAATTTATGGTTACCAAAGGGGATAGGAGGAAGATAAATTAGGAGGTTGGGATTAACATATACACACTATTATATATATATATGCTGCTGCTGCTGCTAAGTCGCTTCAGTCGTGTCCGAATCTGTGCGACCCCGTAGACAGCAGCTCACCAGGCTCCCCTGTCCCTGGGATTCTCCAGGCAACAACACTGGAGTGGGTTGCCATTGCCTTCTCCAATGCATGAAAGTGAAAAGTGAAAGTGAAGTTGCTCAGTCATGTCCGACTCTTCTCGACCCCATGGATTGCAGCCTACCAGGCTCCTCCACCCATGGGATTTTCCAGGCAAGAGTACTGGAGTGGGATGCCATTGCCTTCTCCATTATATATATATATGCTATATAGTATACTATATAGCACAGGGAACTATACTCATCATCTTATAATAACCTATGAAAGTGAAAGTGTCTGTTGTTCAGTCATGTCCAACTCTTCCAACACTATGGACTGTAGCCCACCAGGCTCCTTTGTCCATGGAATTCTCCAGGCAAGAATACTGGAGTAGGTTGCCATTTCCTCCTCCAGGGCACCTTCCAGACCCAGGGGTCAAACCCACATCTCTCGCCTCTCCTGCACTGACAGTTTCTTCACCACTAGCACCAACTGGGAAGCACTATAATAACTTATAGTGGAAAATAATTTGAAAAAGAATATATGTGTATAATTGAATCACTTTGCTGTACACTGGAAACTAATACAACATTGTAAATTACACTTCAATTTTAAAAAAGGAAAAAATACTCTAAAAAAAAAAAAAGACTTTATTTCTTCCATATCAACCAATCACAGTAATTGTTCAGCATCCCTAGATGCATGGGAAACCTTAAAACCCCATTTCCTGCTTTGAGATTTCACATCAGCCAAAACTCAAATGTTTTGAGTGAAACTGCTATGAATGC
This sequence comes from Bos indicus x Bos taurus, assembly GCF_003369695.1. Classification (NCBI taxonomy): domain Eukaryota; kingdom Metazoa; phylum Chordata; class Mammalia; order Artiodactyla; family Bovidae; genus Bos; species Bos indicus x Bos taurus. Next base: position 39,740,799 of record NC_040097.1, on the reverse strand, counting down.
TCATAGAGGCACAGAACTTACGAGGGACTGAATTTCTCTTCATGACTCTAAGATCTTCCTGGGAAAAGACTACGTCTTATACATTTATGGAGACTTAGTCTTGGAGTCTTGGAGAAGGCAATGGCACCCCACTCCAGTACTCTTGCCTGGAAAATCCCATGGACGGGGGAGCCTGGTGGGCTGCAGTCCATGGGGTCGCAAAGAGTCGGACACGACTGAGCGACTTCACTTTCACTTTTCACTTTCATGCAACAAAGAAGGAAATGGCAACCCACTCCAGTGTTCTTGCCTGGGGAATCCCAGGGACAGGGGAGCCTGGTGGGCTGCCGTCTGTGGAGTCGCACAGAGTCGGACACAACTGAAGTGACTTAGCAGCAGCAGCAGTCCTGGAGTCTAAGACAATACTGGGCAAATAGTAGGTTCTTGATCAATGCATTGATATATTGGACACTTAATACCTCAAGTAGGATGAACAGTTCATCACAGTCTGCCTAGAACTTCCCAGTTGTATTTGTTTGTTTGTTCAATTTTCGCTAAGCTGGGTCTTCATTGCATCACACGGGCTTCTCTAGTTGCGGCACTTGGGCTTCATTGCCCCAAGGCATGTGGAATCTTACTTCCCGGACCAGGGACTGAACTCACATATCCTGCATTGTAGGGTAGATTCTTAACCACTGGACCACCAGTGAAGTCCCCCAGAACTGTCCAGTTTTAAAACTAAAAGTCACACATCCTGGGCACCTTCTCAGTGCCAGCCTAAATGGGACAACTGGTCACCCCATCCTTAACATCTTTCTGCTTCTGCATCATGGGTACATTCACGTCAATCCAATCTCTTCATTTTTCCTAAATGTCTCCCAAGAGAGAAACTTTTGAAATTCCATGGGTAATACATTCATAGAAGCTTCTTCAAAATATCTAATGTAAATGTTCCTGCTGCAATTTGCATCATTTTCACTTTTCTTGTCTGCAATAGAAACATCACCACAACTACTTACAAAACTTTGACCTAGGAAATATTAGCTTATACAGTCCTGCCATTCCACTTTCCACCTCAACCACTAGGGTAGTCAATATCCTTGGGTTGAACTCTGGGTGCTTAAAGCTTGAAAAAGGCTGACTACACCTACAGCTCTAGAATCTTTTCTTCTACATCCTCTGTATCAAAACTTACCTGTCCTCTGTCATAGGGCCCTATTTGGATAGTAATGATTTGGTCCTCAAAATCACAAAATCATTATCTTAAGTATAACAGTAGAAGTGTAAGCAGTGGGGCAGTTTTTGTCCCCATTTGACCCTGAAACTCTGCTCAACTCACAGGGACTCTTGGCGTGTATAACAGTACTTTGTGGTTGTTCAGTCGATAAATCATCTCTGATTCTTTGCAACCCCATAGACTATAACACACCAGGCACCTCTGTCCTCTACTCTCTCCTGGAGTTTGCTCAAATTCACATCCATTGAGTGGGTAATTCTATCTAACCACCTCATCCTCTGCTGTCCCCTTCTCTTTTTGCCTTCAATCTTTCCCAGCACCAGGGTCTTTTCTAATGAGTTGACTTTTTGCATCAGGTTGCCAAAGTAACAATATTAACTCAGTACAAACAATGTTAAGGAAAAAATGAAGTGATATGGTGATGAGGTGGGGATTCTTGGTTCAGATAACCCAAGAAATGGGGCTCTCCTCTGCTTTGCCATCTTTTAGTTCCAAATAAACACTCTTTTGGGAAGTGGAAATACACAACAGGTGGGTCATTATCATTGCTGCCCACAGGCACAAGAATAGAGACTCCTTCATCCCAGAATCCATACATCAAACGTCTCACAAGGACTTGGGGTATCCCCCCTGGGTATGTGCTGCCCTGAACCAGTCATTCTGATTGAAGATAGCACAATCCTCTAATAGGTCAGGTTGTGGGGTCACTTGCCCTCCCAGGTGTGAGAAAGAGAAAAGGAGAGAAAGAGGGAAGGATTAGGCATGGCACTGGTAAAGACTAAAGCTGTGAAAACCACAGCCATCCAGTTCCACACTTGACCCACCAACAGGGCTTTGCCTTGTCACCATCCTTATTCCATCATAAAATACTCTGGGCTAAGGCGCTAGAGCCCAATTTAGAATCTTTTAATAGGGGATGGCATAAAATGTGCTATTAAAAATCATAGTAACTATCTGTGAAGAATTTTGAAAGTCAAATAAATACAACTGTTCAGGTAATATGCCCCAAACAGGGGCAACGTCTAACTTAAAAGTGGGAGGTTTTGCTGAAGCAGCCCAGGGAAGTTTACAGGTGGTTTGGCAAAGCTTCCCCTGGTTGATGCCAGAAAGACCTGCCTCCACTCAGCTGTGTTCCCCATTTATTCAGAGCCTTCAGTAGCAACTCACTCTCTAATTGCCTATAGTTAGTCATTACGTCTCAGCTGCAAGACTGGGGGATGCCAAGAAGCTAGCTCACCCAGAGGCCTTTTGTGTTTTTAATGTTTGGACCAAAAAAGAAATTTGCTAAGGAAAGTTACCACTTCGACTTATACTGGCTAAGGGGCTCTGATTGGAAACATTTCCGGGCAATCCAACTTTGAAATAAATCCCTGAGGTTCAGAGAAGAAGCTTAGAGCGGCAGTGGACACAGAAATGAGAGGTCACTATCCTTTGCCCTTATGCTTGTGCATGGCACAGACCACAGAGTAAGTTGGTCAATCAGTTAGGGGGATTCGATCCTATGAACGATAACTGAGCTCTGTTCCAGTTTTATAACAGCTGAAAGAGCCAATTAAAATTGGCTCTAAATAATAGGAATTAATCACCTCACATAACAAGAAGTTTGAGAGATGCAGGTCCAGAAGTTGGTTAATCTAGCAGTTAAACAATGCCAGAAATATGGGTTGGAGTTTTTGAGATTCACATAGAAATATAGGCATGATTTCAAGATGGCTACCACAGCGTCAAACAACATCCTCATATAACAGCATCCAAAGGCAGGAAAGAAGGTGGGATTTCTCCAAGAGCATCTCTTCGTGTTTCTAGAATAGGAAATATGTTCCACAATTCCTCGAAACACTTTCTCTTACAAATCTTTGGGGGAGAATTGGATCACATGACTATTCCTAATTCAGTAAACCAGGAAAAAGGAATATGAGGGCCATTGATGCTTTAGATAAATCATGATTCATTTCTTACTTTTGAGTCTTGCCTCCTAAACAAAGTGAGGGATTTGTTGGTAAGGAAAAAAGGGTGAAACAGTGGCTGTTAAGAAGGCAACGGCGTTTGCACCCAGGCATCTTCCTCTGGGGCTCTGCACTGGTTGTACAAAGATTAATAAATCTCAATTAATCTTCTCAAGGAGCCTACTGATATATAAGAATCCATTCAACAAATTTTATATCACCCTGCTAGATTCTAAAATGGATTTGCAGTGATAACTTGCCATATCAAATGTTTTCTCAAAATTTCCACAACAACATATCCCATCCCATATGCTTTCCTTACAGTGTGACTTTAACACTGCTCCTTCAAGAGGCGGGGTCTATATTCTCTCCATTTGAATTGAGGTAAACTTGTGACTAGAGCCGAAGCGACACCACTGGACTTCTATGGCTGAATCTTAGCTCAATATTGGTGGGGGGATTTTGCAGAAGCTAACGTCTGTGGCCAGTGATTTTCATTTTGGCTGGGCAAAAATTAATTCTGTTATTTCACTAATACTTTGCTGTTTATTACATTCAGTAGTTATACCTGACACACCTCTAAAGTCTTCTAATTTTCATGAAATGTTGTCTTCAATCCACTCTTCTGTGGAAGCAAAGCAGCATTCTCCAGCACTGTGAGTTTCCTTTTTACTTTGCATATCGGAATCAGTCACCAAGGTATTTTGTCTTTTTGTTGGTCTATTACTCACACTGTCTGAATCAGAGCTACACTCTGAAGAACTATCATCTTCTGAGACACTAGTACATATGTCACTCGGACAATCAGAGAAAGTATCTGCATAATATTCACTGAAAAACTCTTCTTCACGCAAACTATTGTGATGCATCATTTTTTTAAAAAATTAACATTCATAATATCCACAATGGAATGAAAACCTAATGGAACAAAATGTGAATGATAATGCCAATCACAAGTTGTATGATGAATCCTTGATCAATTTTAAACTCAAACAACTCTGAATGGTGACATTAATTGTAACACTCTCTAAAAATGTATTGATAACATCTCTGGTCAGTAACATTCAGGTAATAAAAATCTATCAATAGGTCTGCAGTCAACAATGAGTTAAAAATCAACATGACTGTCACCTGACTCTCTCTGGATACTCTCTTCTGTAACCCAGCCACCATGCTGTGAGGAAGCCAAAACTGCCCTGGGGAGAAGCCCAGCTCCCACTTGCCACCACGTGAGTGAACCTTTAGACCCATCTGGACCCTACTGACCCACTGTAGCTGATATCTCATGGGCGAGACACAGCCTGCCCCATTGACCCCTGGCCACATCACAAACACAGGGGAGTAGGATAAATGATTACAAATATATACGTGAGTAATATAAATGATCATTGTTTTCATAGGTCGCTGGACTTGGGGGTTGGTTCATTGAGCACAACAGATAACTAGCACCGTGCTAACTTCAGAACCAGAAATACATTTTCAAGCTGCCATAAATCACCTGCTGTTGGAACACAGAGGAAGGAAAAATCAGTATTTGCTGGGAAGATGAGAAAGGGCAATTACAGAGGAATCAGATACAGAGGAAAGGTCTTTAGGGCAAGGTCTCAGAGGATGAGTAGATTACAGAAGATGAATGACGGGAGTATAAGAAAAGTAAACAGATGATGTGACGTTGGAAAGCATGGCATATACGGTGGACGTCTGTTCAGTTTGACTCCTGGGGCAGATTGTACGGGTGCTCACCAGGATTTCTGGTTCTCCTCTCCCTCCAGACACACAACTTCTTCAACGTAGGTGGGACCAGCTAGCATCATAGGAAGTATCATGAGTCTCTTTTGATGAAGCATTTAAAAGCCAGTATACCATTCTGCATTCTCTTGACAATAACCAGCCCTGAGGCACCACGTTGAAACGGTAGAATCTCTGGCAGCCTGACTCTCTGACTATAATATTATTTGTTTGCTTGGATGACCCAGGCCCTAGTGAAAGACCAGTCAATTCCCCTTGTGGAACAGCCTACTAGGTCCACACCCCTAACGATCTCCCTTATTGGGCCTTCACATTCCAAGCCACCATGGACCCATCCTAATGCCCAGTCCCAGACAATGAAGGATAGCCCTATGTTGCAGAACCCACCTATTCCAATTAGCCAATCCTGAAACCCCTCTGCATGCCTCCTCCTGTCCATCACACAGAAACCACAATGAGGGGATTGTCCTCTGTCCCCTCCCCTCTCTCTACCCATGACCCACCCTGGTGCTTCTGGAGTCTAGCCCTGCATGGGGCTCTGTGTTCTCCCTCAAGGAGCAGTGAGGATAACAAGACAGAAAAGGCTTTCCCCTCTCTCGCTCCTGGCCTCCACATACCTAACGTCCAGGTAGTATGGGTAACACACCAAATTACTATCACAAGCACTGAGTCCCTGGTAACCTGCACTGGACATGCAGCTGGCGCAAAAAGTACAACTTTATGGCATTAAACTACTCGGGTTGTTTTTTACTATAACAGAATCTGGTCTGTCCATCTTGACTGAGAAGTGCCCAGTCACTATTCCCTTCCTCTTGTGGGAGTACCTCAAGTTTTCATTAAGAAAACATTTCTCTGACTTCCATGCTGCTGAGATGTATTGACTCCACTTTTCTGGCTCCAGAAAAAAAAAAAAAAACATGTGTCCCAAAGAATGGAATGGATACATTTATAATATGTATGGCCTGGTAGCTCAGATGGTAAAGAATCTGCCTGCAATGTAGGAGACCTGGGTTTGATCCTTGAGTCAGGAAGATGCCCTGGAGAAGGGAATGGCAACCCAATCCAGTATTCTTGCCTGGAGAATCCCCAGTGGACAGAGGAGCCTGGCGGGCTACAGTCTATGGGGTTGCAAAGAGTCGGACATGACTGAGGGCCTAACATTTCCACATGTCTGGCTGACTCCCTTCGCTGTTCATCTGAAACGATCACAACATTATTAATGGGCTATACCCCAATACAAAATCAAAAGCAAAAACAAAAAGTTTCTCAAGAGTGGTTAATCAGCATAATTCATTTTATCTTCAAAATATACCTAAAATCTGGCCACTTCTCTTTCCACCTTCACCATCCTGATCTATGTCAACATCATTTCATCACTGGGTAAATACATTTGCCTTTCCCGTAACTTTCCCAGTCTCTTCTGTCATCTATTTTCAACAGAGTAATCAGAGGAATAACTTTGAAACTTAATTCACATCATGTCACTCCTTTGCTCAAAACCCTCCCAAAACGACCCATTTCATTGTGTAAAAGCCAAAGTCCTTCCAATGGCCAGTGAAGTTCTACCTGACATGCCTTCTCCTAAGCCTTTGTCCTCTCCTCTTATTTCTTTCCCCCAAGCTCACTCTTTTTCAGTCACACTGGCCTTCTTGCTTTTCCACAAAAATGCCAGGCTTGCTCCTGCCTGGAAACTTTGTACTAGTCATTCACTCTTTCTAGAGCACTTTTCCCCCATATCTGCATGGCTCACTCCTTCATCTTCAAGTCTTTGTTCAGATGGCAACTGCACAGCAAAGCCTTCTGTAACACTCAATCAAAAATTCCAAGACTTCCCTGGCCATCTAATGGTTAAGAATCTGCACTCCCACCACAGGGGGTTTGGGTTCAATCCCTGGTCAGGGAACTAAGATCCCCGTATGTCACATGGTATGGTCAAAAAAAAACAATGCAACTCCCCAGTGTTCTCTACCCTCCTTCTTACTTTACTCTTTATCGTAGCACCATCTAAAATGTTTCAGGAGTTGGTGATGGACAGGAAAGCCTGGCGTGCTGCAGTCCATGGGGTCGCAAAGAGTTGGACACGACTGAGCAACTGAACTGATCTAAAATGTTATATATTTAAATTGTTTATCTGGCATCACTATAAAATATAAGGACTGTGATCTGTTTTCCCAGAATTGAGAATCATGTTTGGCACATAATAGCTGTCATAAATATTTATTGAATGAAAGACAGAATGCATGAATGAATTTCATCTTCTTAGACGTTGTTATTAATTCAAGAATAAGGATATGACCCAAACTCATTTAAGACTTAATTTCAGAGAATTTGGAAGTTCCTAAAAAATTAAAAACAGAAGTGCCATATGATCCTGCCATTCCACCTCTGGGTATATATCCAAAGGAAATGAAATCAAGATCTGGAAAAGATATCTCTACTCCTATGCTTATTGCCGCACTATTCACAACAGCCAAGATGTAAAAACAAGCTAAATGTCTGCTGACAGAGGAATGGATAAAGAAAATGTGATAGATATATATATAATATGAATATTATTCAGCCATTAAAAATAGAAAGTTCTGTTTGCAGATGAGTGAAACTTAATGACATCATGCTAAGCTAACTAACTCAGACCAGAAAGACAAAGTGCTGTATGGTCTTACTAAATGTGGAATCTAAGAAAGTTAAACTCACAGATGTAGAAAGTAGAAAGGAATGGGGAGATGTTGGTCAAAGGGTAAAAATTTCTAGTTATAAGGTGCATAAGTCCTGAGGGTCTAATGTACAGTATGATAACTATAGTTAGTAACATTGTATTGTTTATTTGAAACTTGCTAAGAGTGTGGCTTAAGTGTTCTCACCAAAGGGAAAAGCGAAGTCACTGTGAGCTGATAGATACATTAGTTAAGTTCACAAGGTACACAAATGTTAAATCATCAAGTGGTACACTTTAAGAAATCACATTGTATAGCTCCCCCCAAAAAAATCATAACACCTTTCTACTATGGGGAATTGATTCTAGGAAGAAGTTAGTCAGTGACTACATTTTTCATCTTTCTTTGTGCCCGCATTTAGTCATGGGGCCAATTCTTGCTGCAAGAAGGTGAGGAGATGTAGAGTAAACATTCTTTAAGTATCAATGAGGTTTCTCCACATTTTCTTTACCCTCTTGCTGACTAAATGAAGAGGACTGTGCGCCCTAAAGGATGGTGAAGAAACCCCTCACTCCATGGAAAAAAAGCCACTCACCCGTTAGGAACACCAGCATCAGACTGTCATGTGAGAGAAAAATAAATTCTTATGTGCAAGACAGCTAATTGTCGGGGGTTGTTTGTTATAGCAGCTTACATGATGTTAGCTAATTCAAATGCAGCAGCTTTGACTGTGTTTGCTGAGAGGATGGGTTGCAAGTCTGGAGGCAGTCAGGGCTACTGCACGGGAGGGGCCTGCCTGAACTAACTACTTACTGAGGAAACCAGATCTGGAGAAACACCAGATTCACAACGACATCACTGGAGCCCCTGGGCAAAGTCCATCCTCCCAGTGAACTTTTCCCACCATTGCCACCAACACATTCTCTTTTGTTCAAGCAGGTTTGACTTGGGTTTACTGTTACTCAGAAAATTCCAGAGCCAGAACATCCTGAGTGATAACAGATGAGTGGAGGAATGTGGGGAAAGGAGGAATCAAAAGGAGCAGGAGGGAGTTCCCTGGTGGTCCAGTGGCTAAGATCTCATCTTCCAGGGCGTGGGGTGTGTGTTCGATTCCTGGTCAGGGAGCTGAGATCCCACATGCCCCAAAACAAAACAAAACAAAATGAAATGTAAAACAGAAACAATATTGCAACAAATTCAATAAAGACTTTAAAAATGGTCCATATCAAAATACAAATCTTAAAAAAAAAAACAGAGTTTGAGACAAGATGACAAGATGGTGGCAGCCTCCACCACCCAGGGACTTTGGTACTTAGAACTACTTACGTTGGTCAAGAGGGCACCAGATCAGGATCTGAGACTCTTCAACATCACATTACATCACCAACCAATGTTCTCTTCCAACAGTGTAATCCACACCACAGTTCCCACTGCTTTCTCACCTACTAGAAAGAATGTTTTCTCCCTTCATGTACCCTTCTGGACCTGTCCTGCAAATCTATGGCAGTACACCTCTACAGCTTTCCTTTGTGACTGGGAATCTCTAAACTTTGAAGGATGAAGAGAATACTGACATCTAATTTTCTTCACGCAGTAGGGATCCTGTGTATTTTCGACTGTGTCACTGAAGAGAACGTACTCTGCCATCAGCCCCAAGTCAATTACCTTCCTGACATCTGTGAGTCACTGTGTTATACACCTGTAACTTACATAACACTGTACATCAACTCTCAGATAAGATCAGATCAGATCAGTCGCTCAGTCATGTCCGACTCTTTGCGACCACATGAATCGCAGCACGCCAGGCCTCCCTGTCCATCACCAACTCCCGGAGTTCACTGAGACTCACGTCCATCGAGTCAGTGATGCCATCCAGCCATCTCATCCTCTGTCGTCCCCTTCTCTGCTTGCCCCCAATCCCTCCCAGCATCAGAGTCTTTTCCAATGAGTCAACTCTTCGCATGAGATGGCCAAAGTACTGGAGTTTCAGCTTTAGCATCATTCCTTCCAAAGAAATCCCAGGGCTGATCTCCTTCAGAAAGGACTGGTTGGATCTCCCTGCAGTCCAAGGGACTCTCAAGAGTCTTCTCCAATACCACATGGGGGGAAAAAGTTTTTAGTGTTGTTTTTACTTTGACTCAAACATAGCAATTAAAGTAGGAATAGGCATAATGTTTTTCAGAGCTTAAGAGCTTCAGCAGTCTAAAAGACCCAACACAGCAGAGAGAGGGAAAGAATCTACTTTTAATAAGAGATAGTCCAAATTATTTTACTGTCATAAAAAAATGCTTGAAAAAAAAAGAAAACGAATTGCTTGAAATAACTGGTTACTTAATGGATTTTGGAAATCTTAATAAACATAGATTTCTATTCTAGTGGTACATTCATCTGGAAGCTGCCTACCCCTTCAGCAGACAAGAAAAAAGCCAAGGGGCACTTCATAGGAACTGTTTGTGTCTTTAAGGCTCTACATACACAAGAACATCACCACCTCAGTGGATGAGTTTGAGCAAACTCCTGGAGATGGTAAAGGAGAGGGAAGCCTGCTGTGCTGCAGTCAGTGGGGTCACAAAGAGTCAGACACAACTGAACAACAGCAACAACAAATACAGGAGTGAGTGTTTATTCTCTGGGAAATTTGATGCACATTACTTAACAGGAAAGATTATGAAGGTAGACTAGATGAGGGGACTAAGCAGAGACAAAAACACTTCCCCAAAAGTTGCTTCACGTTTTATATCATTAGACTGAAGGAAAGCAACACTTATATCTTCAGTTTCATAGGGGACAATCCAATTCATCTAATTATCATTAAGGTTTAACTGGAAATTCAATGCTTTGTGCAAATGAGCTCCTTTACACACTATGATATCAAGCAGGTACCAGAATATAGCTGTTGTTATACGGAGTAGATGATATACTGGTTCTCTTCCAGAGACACTTCAAAAGTGATACACAAAGCTCACCGGTCTAAGCACAAAAGAATAAATCTCACTAGAGCTGTTGTATCATTACCATGATGGCTTTCTCTTGGGAGTAGAGTGGTGCAGAAGAAGGAATCTCAGCCCTCCTCAATCTAAGAAAATTGAGCAATGGATTACTGGCTGCTTCCAAGAGTGACATGGGACTTCGCTGGTGGTCCACTGGCTAAGACTCCATGCTCCCCAGGCAGGGGGCCCAGGTTCAATCCCTGGTCAGGGAACTAGACCCCATATGCCACAATTAAGAGTTTGCATGCCAGAACTAAAGATACCACATGCTGCAACTAAGACCCGGTGCAGCCAAATACATAAATAAATAAATATTTTAAAAAGAAGAAGAAGAAAGATTATACACAATGGAATATTACTAAGTCAGGGAAAAGAATGACTTAGCAATTCTTTTTATTAAGGGGTGGGAGGGAGGCTTAAGAGGGATGGGATGTATGTATACTTATGGTTAATTCACATTGTTCTAAGGCATAAACCAACACAATATTGTGCAGTAATTATACCTTTTTGCTGTTTAGTCACTGAGTCATGTCTGATTCTTTTGCAACCCCATGGCTGTAACCTGCCAGGCTCCTCTGTCCATGGGATTTCCCAGGCAAGAATATTGGATCGGGTTGCCATTTCTTTCTTCAGGGGATCTTCCTGATCCAGGGACTGAACCCATGTCTCCTGCTTGGCAGGCAGATTTTTTACTGCTGAGCCACCTGGGAAACCAATGAAACACACAGCAGCAACATGACTTTTTGTGTCACTTGTCTGGAACAAGTATGTAAGGAGACCACTTCCCACTCTCACTGGAGGATAAAGAAACAAGAACTTGCCAGAGAGGACTGAGGCCAGGGTAAAGCTAAGGACTCTAGAAATAAGACCGACTTTAGAAACAGGCTGTAAAACAGATGATATCCATGTATCCCACTCCCTTAATGCCCCTCCTCCCTCCACACACTCACACACATCCCAGACTGCAGTGGCTCTGCACACAACAGGCCAGGCTGTTCCCACCACTTGCAATGAGCTTCTGTTTTCTGTCCTTGCAAACTCCAAACTCCTCACTGTGGGAACCTGGGCGAGTCATTTAACCTCTAGTAAAAGTGGTATAATCACTACTTGACTGGCTTAAATGTTGTATTTATGTTCTAGTACATTGCCTAGAGCACAACCATAAACAATGTTTATATTAATAACAGCAAAAAGTAATTAAAACTTAGAGAGCTTGGGCCTCCCAGTGGCTCAGCAGGTAAAGAACCCACCTGTGAGTGCAGGAGACACAAAAGACGTGGGTTTGGTCCCTGGATCAGTACAATCCCCTGGAGGAGGAAAGGGCAACCCATTCCAGTATTCTTGCCTGAAAAATCCCATGGACAGAGGAGCCTGGTGGGCTACAGTCCAAAGGGTTGCAAAGAGTCAGACACAACTGAGCAACTATGCAGAGAGCTTACTATATGCCAGGCACTGTTCAAAAGGCTTTACATTACTAATTTATGTAATTTCAAATCATTAATCATCAGGGAAATGTAAATCAAAACTACCTCACACCTGCTGGGATGTCTATTATCAATCAAAAAGAAATAGGGAAACTGTCTAAGCAGAGAGAAGTCCTGTGCAAACGGCCTGTGGTAAGACAAGTCAGCTTGCATACAAAGAACTGAGAAGGGCTGGTAGGGCTGGAATGCAGAGACACGGAAGAGTTTGCAGAACATGGATCGTGGAGAGTAAAAGCAGGGACCACACATGTAGAGCTTTGCTAGCCGTGTTGAGGAGCTCTATTTAGTCTTGGTTTCCAGTGGCTGGTCATTTACACTTAGCCCATTCTATTTGTGTTAGAAAATTCTCCTTCACATTGGCTTGGAATCACTTTTCCTTGAGCTTCCAGTTCTAAACTCCATTCCCTGGAGCCCTGCAGAGAAAACCTATTGCTTATTCTACTTGTGGAGCTCTATACCAAGGTCACAGGTGCAGAGCACCAAACCAAGGTCACCTCCAGAACTGACTGAGCCCCAGAGCAACCATTGCCATGAGCACCCTGATCTAAACCGACCAGCTCCCTGACCCCAGAGTAGGTAAAAATACACACCCTAACCAGTTACCTAATGCCACCCTTCCAGCAGGAAATTTCTTTGTCTTGAGGCTATAACAACCGGTTACTAACCCACAGAAGGGCTCAGCTCTCGCTTGTCTGCCAGGAGGTTGGCCCACTGTACTTTCAGTGCCCTCATGATCTCTGCTCTTTGTTCCTAGGAAACTCACTCCTTTCTGAAGTACTCTGTATTTGGAAATTCTTTTTGAACTCACACCCAGACCACAACTCTACTGTCTCTCCTGATCAGTAGTAAGAAACTTTTCTGGGATTTCCCTAGCAGTCCAGTGGTTAGGACTCCTCGCTTCCACTGCAGGGAGTATCTATTTGATCCCTTAGTTCTTGGTCAGAACTAGGATTCTGCATGCTGAGGGGCCCCCCCAAAAAAATTCCATCACTGTTGTCTTCTTTGAGATACATATTACTTAGTCAGTCAGTTCAGTCGCTCAGTCATGTCTGACTCTGCAACCACATGGACTGCAGCACGCCAAGCTTCCCTGTCCAGCACCAACTCCCTGAGCTTGCTCAAACTCATGTCCATCAAGTCGGTGATGCCATCCAACCATCTCATCCACTGCCATCCCTTCTCTTCCTGCCTTCAATCTTTCCCAGCATCAGGGTCTTTTCCAATGAGCCAGTTCTTCAAATCAGGTGGCCAAAGTATTGGAGTTTCAGCTTCAGCATCAGTCCTTCCAATGAATATTCAGGGCTGATTTCCTTTAGGATTGACTGGTTGGATCTCCTTTCAGTCCAAGGGACTCTCAAGAGTCTTCTCCAACACCACAGTTCAAAAGCATCAATTCTTTGGTGCTCAGCTTTCTTTATAGTCCAACTCTCACATCCATACATGACTACTGGAAAAACCATAGCTTTGACTAGATGGACCCTTGTTGGCAAAGTCAAGTCTCTGCTTTTTAATATTTTGTCAGTACCTTTCCTCAAATGCAATGCTCAGAATCAAACACTTGAGGGTGGGCCAAGTAGACTTTCACCTCCCTTGTTTAGGACACTTAGCTTCTACTGATGTGACTTTAAGATGAAGTCCTTTTTCGAAAGCCACCTCACGCTGCTGATTCATAATAAGCTTGCAGTCAACTAAAACCTTTAAATCTGTTTCTTATAAGCTGCTATTAAACCAGGTGTTTCTCATCCAATATGTATGCAGGCATTTATTTTTAATTTATACCTTATTTATTTCTAAAAATGACTCAGCCTAGAAACAGAACACAAGTATACATCTACACAGTTAAAAGAAAGCTCTAAGGGAGAGCAGAAATGTTACAGTTTTCACAGTAGCTTTTCTGAATTTAAGTGCGGGTATCTATATACAGTGGGCCATCCTCACAGTCAAAAATATGTGTATAATCTATAGTCCCTTCTTATCTGAGGTTCAGCATCTGCAAATTCAACCATCCACAATTCTGATCACGTAGGATCAAGTATCTACTATTGAAAAAAAAAAAAAATCTATGGGTAAGTGTATGTATCCAAGAAGTTCAAACTCATGTTGTGAAGGATCTGATGTATACCCTTATTTAATTTTCTCCTCTTGATTCAGGATTTTGGGCGCTGTTTTTTCAAATCTCTTTCTCTTCTAGGCAACGTAAGCCACTCTCAGCAACAGAAAATCCACCCATTTGCTCTTGTTCTCCATTCCACTTGGTTCCCTCTTTCATCTCCATTCCATCACTTGCTAGCTGTGTGACCTTGGCCTGGTTCATTAACCTCTCTGTTACCCCACTTTCCTCATTTGCATAACAGTGTCCCCTTCACAGAGGTGTGCTGAGGGTTAAAGAAAGAGGCTGATGGGGTTTCTCCATACTTTCCCCACTCGCTGGCTACCTGACAAGCTCTCTGAGTTCCAAAGATAGGTGGCGTTGAATCACTTTCTGGAGAAAACCACTCCCCATTCAGAAATACCCACATCAGACTGCCATGTGAGACACAGGCACCATGGTCTTATTACACCAAGACAATTAACTGTAGGTAGGGATTGCTTTCGCCCACTGTCTATTCTCCCCCAACCCTGAACGGCACTCCTTGCTTTCTAAATTCGGAAGAAGGCACCGCTAGAGCCTATCCCGAATCTGTTGGCCCCCACGCCTACCCCTCCCCAGCCCTTGCTCTGTTCTACAACACAGCAAAGTCTACAAAGTGGAGGGCACTTTGGCTTGGTTCTTGTGACTTCACTGGCAAGAGACTAAAAGTCAGGAAGAGATAGCATGCAGCAGGGGTTTCTCCCAAGCATCTCTGGCAATGCATTCAAGCCTCTCATTTACTCCAGAGAAGCCCACCACGCATCCAGCTTCCTCAGGTGTCCACTCCCTGGGCTCCAGCTAAGCCACCTCCTCCCTTGGTCCCCCCAGCCTGGGAGCACTAGGAGCTTCCTAAACTCTAGTTTCTGGTTGCCTGACTGCCCCTGCTTCACATGCTGCCACTACCTACATATCCAGCTGCATCAGTGAAAAACCTTCTGTATTAATTATTCAAGCAATTTCTGTTTCCTGGCTAAATGGATACCTAGGAAAAGGAATCATCATTCTTCACATCCCAATTAAGGAGTCATTTGCTAATAATGAGCTTGATAGCTTATGTTTCATCTCGGATTCAGTACATGGAATATGCATCTCCAACAGCCAACACCCTAGGTTGCTATGACTTCCAGATGGAGTTGGGGGTGTGTTTTGGGCTTGAATATAGGCAGACACCAAGAAGCAACCTTTTACATTTCCTTTGCCTCCCTTGATCCAAATATAAATTTTTTAATATTTATTTTTATTGATTTATTTGGCTGTGCGGTCTTAGTTGCGGCATATCGGATCCTTGTTTTGGTCTGCAAATCTTTCAGCTGCAGCATGTGGGATCTAGTTTCCTGACCAGGAATCGAACCCCAGCCCCCTGTTTTGGGAGCATGGAGTCTTAACTGCTGGACCACCAGGGAAGTCCCCAAATTTTGAGCCACTTTTAAGAGCCTCCTAACTCATCTCACAGCTCCTACTTTGGGCTCCCTAATGATCTATTTTTGAGAAGCAGCCAAAATGGTGCCTTTTGAGATGGAAATTTAATCACCTCGCTCCATTTTTATGCCTGCTAACGGCTGCCCCCTGTGCTCAGAATGAAATCCAAACATCTCAGGACAGACTACACGGCCCTGTGTCATTTGCTGCTCGCCTGTCTCTCCATCCAAACTTGCCACCTCCACCCCACCCTGACCCCTTCTGCTTTAGTCACATTGCTTCTTCCTGCTCATCACAGTCCCAGCTTCCTTGTGTTCATAGGTTTCTGCTGCCCCTGGGAATTCAGCCTGGCTCTCTCCTATTATTCAAATCCAATCTAAACTACATCCCTATCCTTTCAGTCATAACTTGTTTCACTAGTTAACAAAAATTAGCTGGTTTATTCATTTGTTTGCTTAAATGTGCACACGACCACACTATCTTATTCCCCTCTTAAGACATTTAGGTATATCTCAAGCATTTAGAAATTCAAGGCACAGAGACGTTTGTTGAATAAACAGCCAAATTGTCATTTCTCAGAGGAGGACTGAAGCCCATTAATGTTAAGTGACATGTGTACAAATGCCCAGTCCAAGATTTGATGCCGTATCTTCTCGGCCCTTCTGCCATGCTGGCCCAAATACACCCACCTTCTCTCCCAGACCATGTCTATATGGCCAAGAATTTAGAGATTGGATGAGAGCTTGCCGCACCCTCAGATGCTCCTTGGTTTAATAACACATAGCCTCTTGGCATTGTGCAGCTCAGGGAGCTTTGGCCTTTATGAAAACCAAGTAAACAACCACTACTGATTCCACATCGGTTTTCCTTATGAATATATTCATTGCTGAGATACGTTTTTTCCTGCTTTTAGATCCCCATATAAATGAACGTGTGTTTCTATCTATAAGTGTTTAAATAATACCTCCTTCTCCCACTCTCTTCCACTTGTCCTTGGCAACTGGCTCTTGAACTTTTACCTGAAAGGTTCACCCCAGTCCTCTATTCTGTTCAGAGATATTTCCCTAGAGGCTCTGCAGAGGTTCTTGTTATAATTCGACATTAATAATAAATAGCAAAGCATCCCTCAGCCAGCCCAGGATCCTACCCACCTCAGTGGGCTCTAAGCTCACACCAAGAATCTAAAACGTCTGAAAGAGCTCTCAGCCTATTTTTTTTAGGAAGTAGGGGAAAAAACTAAAAGAAGTGTATCCTACACATGCCAGCGGCCAGACTAACAGAGAGCAGGGCTGTCGCATTTCATCTGCCAAAGGCGGAAAGACCTGAGCGTGGACTTCAAGATCAAGTGCAACTTGTGGGACTGAACTCTGAAGACATTCCTGGAGGCACCTATGGGGAAAGTGTCTAAGGGAATCATATTTTTCCAGCCTGAAAATTAGGACACACAAGCATGTGACAGAATTTTTCTTTTTTCATTGTCATTGTTTTGCTTGTTTTGGTGAGTACATAGATGAGTGTGTGTGTGTGTGTGTGTTGATTCTGTTTATATAAGGAAGTCAGTAAAATTTAGAATTAGCCTCCAAATATTGGATTTTCCAGGATCCTGAGATGAACTGGTTTCTGGATGATGACTAGCAAACAATGTTTTACAGCAGGAGTATCTTTAAAATTGCTGCATATATACTGCTGTATCTACCTTTATTCAGTCAGTTCCTAAAAGAGGCAAATTTAAAAGTTCATGTTTCTTCTTGCAAAATAAAATATATATATAAAGCTTTCTGTGGTTCATCTTGCCTACAAACTACATTGGAAAATCGTTAGGCCAAAACTCAGACTTCTCTTTTCTATATATCTAATTTTATCTCCTTTTATAAACTGTAAAGTTTATATAGCCTAGCCTATGCTGAGGTAAGAAATAACCCCCAAATCACAGCTTCTTAACTTGGCAGAGGGATCCTTCTTGTTAAGCCACATATCCTTCATGATCTCCAGGAGACTCTGCTCCACAAAGTGACTCAGGATCTCGGGCCAACAAAGGCTCTGTGATCTTGCACGAGTATATGTAGAACATAAACCTGCCATCTATATCACCACTGAAATGAGGGGAGAGACTAGAGAATTGGAGATTTTCAATGTCTAAGTCCACTTCACTGCACAGAGGGGAATACCCAGAGCAAATGCAGAGTTGGGTAAGCACAACTGGCTCTGCCACCCAACTCCTCCAGCCCTCATGAAAAACTGACCGCTTACTTAAAAGCCACTTAGAGGGACTTCCCTGGTAGTCCGGTGGCTAAGAATCCACACTCCCAATGCAGGGGGCCCAGGTTCAATTCCTGATCAGGGAACTAGATAATGCAACTAAGATTTGGCACAGCCAAATACATAAATAAATAAAAAGTATATATTAAAAAAAAAAACTGCCACTTAGAATCTCAGACAGAACTAGGTTCAAGTTCTTTACTGGCATGACTTGTACAAGATCTGTTTTACCTCTTTAAGTCACCGTTTCTTCTTGCCTAAAATGGGAAGAATACATATGTCATCAGCTTTTTGTTGGAATTGAGCAGATTCACATCAACTGCTCATAACAGTGTCTAACACATAAGCCCTCAAACACATTAAGGTATTATGATGAGGGTGAATATGATTCTTCATTCTTCAAGTGCCTTCAAGAATTCATTGCTCCAGGTCTTTCTCGTCTCCATATCCCCAGGGCTAATACAGTATCTGACCTACGCTGGATGGATCAGAAATTCTAAATAAACGTTGACTTCGGCAGGTGCCATCTCAAAACTTTTTGATCAGCTGTTGCTATTGCTGTCTCTTCAACCAGAATGCCCAGCTTATATCCATCTGCCTTTTCAGTACTATTCATGCTTCAGGTCCACATTGGTCAGGTCCCTCCAGTCCTATATGCAACCATTTCTCTTATCTCTAAATTTCTTTTTCTTATTGTAAAAAAAAAAGGAAAAACCACCACACTGATTATTTGGCTATTTCACATTCAACACCTTGATTTTCCAACAAGATGGTCCATCTCATGAGTAGGGACCGTGTATTTTGTATTCCCAGCAACAATTCATAGCAGTAGTTATAACAATAATTGTTATAACAATTCATAACAGCAACATAACAAAAACAAAAGTGCTTTTATTTTGAGCATTGATAAGCTAATAATTGGGCTTCCCTGGTGGCTCAGTGGTAAAGAATCCACCTGCCAATGCATGAGACTCAGGTTCAATCCCTGGGGTGGGAAGAGCTCCTGGAGAAGGAAAAGGTGAATCACTCCAGTATTCTTGCCTGGGAAATCCCATGGACAGAGGAACCTGGTGGGCTACAGTCCATGGGGTCTCAAAGAGTCGAACTTGACTTGGCAAATTAACAACAAAGCGAATTATAATACCATAGTACTTCTCAAACTTTAGCATGCCTCAGGGCTACCTGGAGGGCCTGTTAAAAGACAGATCACTGGGTCCCACTCCCAGAGTCTCTGTTTCAGTGTTTCTGGAACTGGACCTGAGAATTTGCATTTCTGTCAGGTTACCAGGTGATGCAGATGTTGCTGACACAGGGACCTCACTTTGACAGCCATTGTTTCATAAGATGTTTTACTTTTGTCCTTACAACAATCCTTTAAGATAGGTGTTGCTACTTCATGTCTATATAAATATACCAATGACACTGAGGCACACAGGGCTGAAATGACCTGCCCAAGTTTACCTACTGGTAAGTAGCAGAGGCAAGAAAAGTGACTCTGCACCAGTAAACCTTTTCTCTCCGCCACATGGATAACTGTGGCATGGATTACATCCTGATAGACAACAGTGCATTACCTGTTGAAATAAAAGGCCCACTTTCCATTTCCATTCAACTTTGAGTCACACTCTAAAATTCAGAGTCCAGGCAAGTAGAGTGTTTGTTGCTTAAGGAAGTTGGCTCCAGCTCAGTATAAGGATGAGTCTTTGCTAGTAAGTGAAGCCCTAAATCAGAAGCATTGTATTGGAACGGCAAGGGATACAAAATAACAATGATGGAAGGAGAGCTGCAGCCACCACCCAGGGCAGCTGAGGTCAGCCCTTCTCTTCTTTGAGGCACTGCTGAGTCTTTCTTCTGGGAGCTCCGCCTTTCCTCAGGGCTTACCTTTATGCTCCAGTTGACATTTTTACTATTTCCTAAGGCACTCAGTGAAGAAAATTAAAATAAACTAAAAAAGTACAGCACTTCCCCAGAGCAGCATCTGGGTAGGCTCCATGCCCAAGAAGTCCTGAGAAATCAGACTGAAGTCTTTCCCTGTGACCACAATGCCCTCTAGAGGCCACTGGATTCCAGGCAGAGGGACAGCACCATGCTTTCCCTACCTGGATAAATACATTTTGAGGTCCAAACACCAGACCACCCCAAGGATCAAGGTGGGATTTTAAAAGATCTGTACCTTGAGGGACTTCCCTGGTGGTCCAGGCGTTAAGACTTCACCTTCCAGGACAGGGGTGAGGGTTTGATCCCTGTTCGGGGAGCTAAGATCCCTCCTATCTCTCAGCCAGAAAAAAAAAAAGTAAAAGCAGAAGCAATATTATAACAAATTCAATAAAGACTTTAAAAATGACCCACATCAATAAAATCTGTAAAAAATAAAATAAAAAGGTTTGTACATTGAGAATGTGGAAGGAGAGACTGGTCATGACCTATGTGACCCTTCCCAGTTCCACACTCCTCTTTCCACGAAAAACCGAGAGTCCCAGTGTGTCTATCCCACTGTAGTCCATCAGGCCACACCCAGAACTGTGTGCTCAAGTACAAATGAGACAAAAGCAAATATAAATGCGTGGGACATGTGAAAAAAAAATGATCATGATGGTGTAAGAGACTCAAAACCATGCAACACAGTTAAAGGATGATATTTAAATGGAAAAAGACTCATGGCACTGCAAAGCCTCATCTGATATGTCAAAAGTTGGCAGAGTTTCCAAAACAGTGCCCTGCAAGATGAAAAAGGGTTTTCCCTGGAACTTCCCTGGTGGTCTAGTGTCTGGGACTCCATGCTCTCACGGCCGAGGGCCTGAGTTCAATCTCTGGTCAGGGAACTAAGATCCCACAGCCTGCATGGCATGACAAAAAAACCAAAGGACATTCCCCAAAGAAGGTTCTGGAGGCACATACACATGAGGAACTTGGGTAAAACAAAGTTCAACAGATTTCTTTAAGGCAGGACTTCTCAGAACCTTGAACATAGTGTAGGCCTTGTGAATGGGCTTCCCAAGTGGCATTAGTGGTAAAGAACCCACCTCCCAGTGCAGGAGACATAAGAGACGTGGGTTCAAACCCTAGGTCAGGAAGATCCCCTGGAGGACGGCATGGCAACCCACTCCAGTATTCTTGCCTGAAGAATGCCATGGACAGAGGAGCCTGGCGGGCTACAGTCCATAGCGTCACAGAGATGGACACAAATGAAGCAATGTAGCACGCATGCAGGCCTCGTAAATGGCTAAGAGGACAGTGTGTTGGCCAAATTTGTTTAGTGAGAAGTTTTCCCCTCGCAATACCTTTCAACTCTTCACAGGATATTGCATGTACCTAGAACACACATTAGGATTCACAGATAATTACAGGATACTAGTTTCCTTGGAGAAGGAAATGGCAGCCCACTCCAGTATTCTTGCCTAGAGAATCCTGTGGACAGAGGAGCCTGGTGGCTGCTGTCCATAGGGTCGCACAGAGTCGGACACGACTGAAACGACTTAGCAGCAGCAGCAGTTTTCCTATGTCCAATTTTGGACACACTGGAGGATAACTATGTTGGAGGGCTAAGGTTTGTTCTGTGTAGCCCGTGGGACAATAAAAATAAGATAAATTACTAGAGAATTTTACAGTTTACCAAGCACCTCTTACCACCCTTTCATTAAATCCTCATAGCAATCCTGTGAAGTGTGCCCATCAGCAAGCCTGTTATTAACAATGAACAGACCTGAGGCTGAAAGGAAAGTCATCTCACTCCAAGCTTACTGGTGTTTTTCTGAACTGAAGGGAGGATGAAGCTAGCAAAGTCTCCACATCCCTTCCAAATAGTCAGGCAAAATCTGAAGTCTACCTGAGAGTCATAACTGCTGGTTTCTGTTACACCATAACTTCCTAAGCTAAGCTCATCTCATCAACTCTCACAAAAGGCATCCTATGAGGGGTAAATTAGCATTTATGGTTTGATCCCTGGGTTGGGAAGATCCCCTGGAGGAGGGCATGGCAACCCACTCTAGTGTCTTGCCTAGAGAATCCCATAGACAGAGAAGGCTGGCAGGCTACAGTCCATAGAGTCACACAGAGTCGGACAGGACTGAAGCAACTTAGCACACACACATATCTTCCAAATGAGGAAACTGATGCTCAGAAAGGTTAAGTGACCCACCCTGGGTCATACAGTAAGATTTGCTTGAATCCAGACCCATGTGTCTAAGCATGTGAAGTGTTCAAGGAAGCTCTAAGTATTAAAAGGGGACAGGTATCATATAAGATGTGATACTCTCTGAGAGTCTGCAGGTTTTCCTTGCCTGGGCCCCTGCCTATTCCCTTCCCTCCTTCTTTCCTCCTCCTCCAGTCTTAAAAGCAAGCTCATTCATTCCAGCAAAAGAACTCTCAGAAACAAGAAAGTCTCTATCTATCCGGAGATGGTTTGCAAAGAGTGTGGTCCCCTATCTAATTCTTCATGTTTTGTGTAATTGATGGTAAGCAAGTTAAAGCTCCTTTGGGGGACTGAATATAGAATGAAGCATCTGCTTCTTCTAGGAACACAGTGACAGCAAAAAAAAAAAAAAAAAAATTAAACCCTTCCTAGTCACAGGGTTTTTTTCAAAGAGACATTCTGTCAATCCCTTCTAATTATAATCTGAGGTGTTCATTAACCTTATAGTTTTGTTGTAACCTGTATTTCTCTCTTGTTCATCTGCTTTGTAACGAGCCAGAAACCTCAACTTCAATCAGCAGTTCTGCTTTACCTGCCTCATAGATTGCACTTCTGTGTACATTCTCTGAGGCTTCTACACCTAAAAAGCTTTGAAAACCAACTCATGACTCAAAAGCTGATTCCACTGTTAATACCCATGTTTGATGACTCTGTCCGCACACCAGGAGTCCCGGCAGATGGTGTCATTACCCATAGCCTCTCCAGGTTCAAGGTCAGAGATGGTGCTTCCCACTCGCTGGGCTGCACTTTCTCAATGATGGTTGACCTGAGCATACGTAGGGACTAAGAAAGCATGTCACGTGTCCAGGGACTTGGGTGTGGAGGGAATGTCACACGCCTAAGAAAATTACATTCCATTTGTTCTCTTAGGCTTTTCAAGCAGCCCTAGAATCCCCCCCTCATTAAACCTTCTAAATTTATTTCTCTTCTTCACCATTCAGAGCTGCCTGACACTTGGCACTGTCAGAGTCTCTCTGAATTGAGGAATCCCACACTGCTTTGTATTTTTAGCCTCCCTTGCTTACGTTTTCATTTCAGACTCAGCTGGGAGTTTCTCTCCTTCACAGTCTTAAATTGGCAAGAAGATCTGGATCTTCAGGCATGAGGTTTTAAGCCTGACAGTCTCTCTGAGTGAGACCTCTGCAGGGAAGCATGATAACCCCGCCATGTAACTCAGGAAGCATGTGTTAGGCACCTACTATTTACTCTGTGCAAGTCCCTGTTCTGGAACTCTAGAGGTTTCAAGAATGAATCTGAGGGACTTCCCTGGTAGTCCAGTAGTTAAAAATCTGCCTTGCGGTGCAGGGGGCTCAGGTTTGAATCCCTGGTGGAGGAAACTAAGATCTCACATGCCTCGGAATAACTAAGCCTGTGTGCCCCAACTACTGAAGGCTGCACACCAAAACTAGAGAGTCCAGGCACCTTAACGAAGGTCCCACATGATGCAACTAAGACCTGATGCAGCCAAAGAAGTGAAAAATACATATTGTAAAAGATAATGAGTCTGATATGAATCTTAAGTCTTTTCTAAAAACCGAAGGGCAAAGATAGGGGTGGAAGGAGTGATGAAGTAACCCAAAGGCTTCACTACAGTGAAGTTGGAAATTTCCCCCTACAGCCAACAGGAATGCAGTTAGTGAGAGACAAGCTTCCTAGAAGATCATCAGTGACATTAAATGCAAAACCATGGCATATTGTTCTGACCCCACCAGGAGGCACAGCACAGAAATTATCTCAGGGATTTTTTGCAGACTCCTCACCTCTGCAAAACTCTCCCTCATGCTCGGGGGAGCAGGGAGGGCAGTCATTCCAGTTTCTGATAGAATTATGCCTTACGTCACTTTGCAGAAGAGAGTTGAACACAGTAGGCCTGGGACTGCTATCCTCAGAAAGACCTGCTGGCCAAGGTGGCCCTCAGTTAGCATCTGGGAATACGGATTTCATCCCTATCTGATGGGAGTGGCTCGCTGCATCTCAAGAGTTCGTACAGACAATGTGATTTATGCCAAACACTTGTTTCCATTCTGGGAGCCTGGGATTTTGGCATGTTCAGGCCATACCACGTGACTAGCCTCAGTGAAACCCTGGGCACTGAGTGTCTAATGAGTATCTCTGGTCCACAACATCCACGCATGGGTAGCAACTCGATGCTGGAGAAATTAAGCCTGTCTTGGGCGACTTCACAAGCAGAGGACTCTGAGAAGCCTGTGTTTGGTTTCCTCCAGACTCTCTGCCACGTGCCTTTTGCTTTGGTGGATTTTCCTTTGTCTCCTTTCCCTGTACTGAATTTTACTTGTAAATACGACTTTACACTGAGTGAAGTCTAAGAGTGAATCAATGAAACCTGGGGACCCATAACAGTGACCCTATCTAGAATCCCAAAATTTACTGACTGCTCTGAACATCTGCCCTGAAATACTGCCTGGAAATGTATGCCACCCTCCATGCACACAAATGCATGCACACATTCTCTTTGGCAGCAGAGTCAGGACCTGTCTGTATCACACACTTTCCCATGGCTGGGGCCTCTTGTCCATCACCAGAAGGCTCAGGCTGCTCCCAGATGTAAAACCACTTCTTTCCCTGACCAGAGGAATCGTTAAGTCTCTGGTCCAACCAGTCACAAGATTCAGCTTGAAGCTCTACTTGCCAATAATCATACTCTGACTTTACATGGCAGTCTGCTCCAAAGACCAAAGCTCTACCCTGTCACTTTGACTTGTCACTGAAACTCTGCTTCATATAATAACATCCCCAATCCATCTGGGATTCTGCTTTGATTGTTCTACTGAACAGCACCACATCACTCTAACTATGCCTCTTACAACTCCACACTGTTTAAGCATTCCAACAGATTTGGAAGCCAAAAAACAGAAAACAACCAAACAGAAATACATGAAAACAAACCAAAGAGTTATGTCCACACTGGCCTTAAATTATTGATTTGCTTCAATTATTACTCATACATTTTAGCTTGAGTGGTTGCAATGTTGTCACTGACTTCTATGGAACAGAAGCACCCTATGGATTTAAAGCACTCTACCCTGCAACACCACAGTCTCTAAAATGACTACTTAGAGGTTAGCATACAATAACCTGATCATCTGGAATTATCAGGATGTGAGATGCAGAAAAGAACATAGCCTTTGGTCTTCTGTACTCACTTTATTCTGTATGATATCAGAATCATCCATCGTGCATGAACAAAAAAAAACCCACCCAGATTTAGCTAGGACCGAACCAAAAATTGCTAAAATTATATTTTCTTTATGCACTGTGATAGATGAGGTAGTGAATCAAGGGCGAAAAGAACGAGCAAAGATAGAAGAAAGGTATAGAAGTTGTGACATTGGCCAGATTGTGACCATCACTAAGTACACATGTACTGAAAGATCTCGAGAATGACAATAATAGATTATAGATAGCGAGAGAACAGAGATCATTTCCTTTGTGGATTATCACTACCTGGATTTCTATATCCTTGCTATGATTATTCAATCCTAGTAATTAAGTTAGATTGTTTTTTCTTCTAAGTAATCCTAAATTTTAAATATTCTGCTAGGCCATCTATTAGAAACAGGCATTAATTCTCAGTTCTTATTTGAGATATGGGATTACAGTGATGGTGGCTTTGTTAAATCCACCTATTTTGACAATCAAATATGTATATATGTATTCATATACACACACACACACACACACACACACACATATATTCCCTGACAGCTTAGTTGGTAAAGGATCCACCTGTAATGCAGGGGACCCTGGTTCAATTCCTGGGTCAGGAAGATCCCCTGGATAAGGGAAAGTCCAACCTTTGACTGTATGGAACACAATAAACTGTGGAAAATTCTGAAAGATATGGGAATACCAGACCACCTGACCTGCTTCTTGAGAAAACTGTAAGCAGGTCAGGAAGCAACAGTTAGAACTGGACATGGAACAACAGACTGGTTCCAAATAGGGAAAGGAGTACGTCAAGGCTGTATATTGTTACCCTGTTTATTTAACTTATATGCAGAGTACATCATGAGAAATGCTGGGCTGGAAAAAACACAAGCTGGAATCAAGATTGCCGGGACAAATATCAGTCACCTCAGATATGCAGATGACACCACCCTTATGGCAGAAAGTGAAGAAGAACTAAAAAGCCTCTTGATGAAAGTGAAAGAAGAGAGTGAAAAAGTTGGCTTAAAGCTCAACATTCAGACAACTAAGATCATGGCATCTGGTCCCATCACTTCATGGGAAATAGATGGAGACACAGTGGAAACAATGGCTGACTTTATTTTTCTGGGCTTCAGAATCACTGCAGATGGTGACTGCAGCCATGAAATTAAAAGACACTTACTCCTTGGGAAAGTTATGACCAACCTAGACAGCATATTAAAAAGCAGAGACATTACTTTGCCAACAAAGGTCCGTCTGGTTAAGGCTATGGTTTTTCCAGTGGTCATGTATGCATGTGAGAGTTGGACTATAAAGAAAGCTGAGCACTGAAGAATTGATGTTTTTTTTTTTTTTTTTTTTTTGGACAATAAGTGCACTTTATTTATTTATTTTTTTTACTAAATCTAATTTTATTTTATTTTTAAACTTTACATAATTGTATTAGTTTTGCCAAATATCAAAATGAATCCGCCACAGGTAGAATTGATGTTTTTGAACTGTGGTGTTGGAGAAGACTCTTGAGAGTCCCTTGGACTGCAAGGAGATCCAACCAGTCCATCCTAAAGGAGATCAGTCCTGGGCGTTCATTGGAAGGACTGATGTTGAAGCTGAAACTCCAGTACTTTGGGCACCTGATGTGAAGAGCTGACTCATTTCAAAAGACCCTGATGCTGGGAAAGATCTAGGGCAGGAGGAGAAGTGGATAACAGAGGATGAGATGGTTGGATGGCATCACTGACTCGATGGACATGGATTTGGGTAAACTCCGGGAGTTGATGATGGACAGGGAGGCCTGGTGTGCTGCAGTTCATGGGGTAGCAAAGAGTCGGACACGACTGAGCAAATGAACTGACTGACTGACTGACCTACTCCAGTATTCTGGCCTGGAGAATTCCATGGACTGTATAGACCATAGGGTCACAAAGAGTTGGACACAACTGAGCAACTTTCACTTCACATATATTATATAAATCAATGTATATTCAAAGATATATCCAAAAAGTTTTTCACAAATCAAATCTTAATTAAACACATATTCAATCACTATTTCAAAAGCAACTCTAAAGTTAGCCGACTCTAAAATAAAAATCCGTAACTTTCTTTCATGCATTTACTCTGACTAAAATATTTCTTTGTAACTTACCCTTGTCCAAAGCTCAGAGTCAATACTGCAGACCCTACACATCACTTAGGGATTAAAGGTAACCTTGTTTCAAGAACTCCAGAGTGCCTTCTCTTTGCTGCTGGCCAAGTCTCATTTATGGCTGAACGTTTTACCTTTCTAAACAGTCTGAGTTCATCAAAGGAGCTTCCTTGCATTGTGGTTCCAGCACACATTCAAACAGCAGCCTTAAAGTTTTTCCCTTTCCCTCCAGCTCACTCCTAGAAACCACTACCTAGTTTTTCCCTTTGGAGCAGAAAAATAAACAAAACCTCTCTCTCATTAGGTCAGGCCTTCTTTATCCATATCAGAAAGTGGTACTTCCCCTTCTTATTTGCTTAGGAGCTCACTCTAATTTCAATCCTAGCATCTTCCCCAATTCCTGTCTTTAAAAAATGATTAAATCTGAACATAACTCTGGGGTGGTACATTAGCTCATGACCTCGAGTCTTACTTAAAATCTGTTTCAAATATAAAATATTTCAATTAGGGATGAAGAATTCCTTTTATAAGAATTGGCTATTTTTCATGAAAATACTTTTAATGAATCAAATTGTGTTTGAACTTGTACTTCAGATTCTATCGAGTTAGACTGGAGTATAGATATTCCTCACTAGCTCTGGGACGTTATCTTAAAATTAAATTCACCTCTCTTAGCATTTGCCTCAATTATCTACAAAACAGGAAGGATGATATTGACCTTAAAGTGTTTTAAGAAGACATGAAACAAGTATTTAGTGCATGACTGAGCACACAGTGAACACAGAAAAACTGGTGGCTGCAAATAACATAGTTCTACACTGTCTAACGCATCTGAACTTTGGGTAAAAGGAAAAGGCTTTGTTTAAGAACATTCAGGTTCCAATTTTGCCCCTACACCAAGCACCAAATACAGGTCTTCCAAGTAAAACTAGAGTGATCATACATCTCCATTTGTTAGGAAGAGCCTGGCTGATACCTGTTGTCTGGGAGTAATTAATTTTTTAATATTTATTTATTTGGCTATGCTGGGTCTTAGTTGCTGTATGCAAGATCTTTAGTTGCAGAACATGAGACGTAGTTCCCTGACCAAGGTCGAACCTGGGCCCCTTATATTGGGAGTGCAGAGTCTTAGCCACTGGATCACCAGGGAAGTTCCCAGGTGCAATCATTAACAGTACCATTTTCACTCTCAAGAGATCCAGTTTTGGAGAATAAACTATATAGGCCTACTAGTTAAATACAGTTAAGTTGTTAACTGGGTGATTATTTATGGCTTTGTGCTTCAATTTTCTGTAAAACTGAGGAAATATTTGTCTAATACAGCTCATTAATTTATGATCCTACAGATCTTAGAAGTATTTTTATCATGAGGGCTACCAAGGAAAATTCATATTTTATGATAACAAATGAGGATTTGCTCTGTCACATAAAAGGATATAAGATTCTTATTTTCCAATCACTTCTTATAAATTTCTCCTCCTCCTAGCCAGAGCCTTCACACATTTTATGATGAACACAAGTGAAAGCCAAAACCAGCAAAACACTATGGTCCTTCTCTTGAAAACCAGCTATGAAGGATGACAGAATTTTCACACTCTTTTAGCTCATAGCATACTCACAACACCTATGTCTGTGCCTAAGGCAGACATCATTAATCAATCACAGAGTTTAACTCACAGCTCAAAGCTGAATGCAGGCTGTGGACAATTTAAGAAACTGCTATTACAGAACTAGTGTTGGTGCATAAAACAAATGTTCTCCCTCCTGTTTTACTTCAACACCTTAATTTTATGGTGAAGGACACTAAAACACTAAGAGAAATGACTCGGCTGGGGGTGAATCTAAAAACTGTACCCAGGTATTTGGCCACCTAATGCAAAGAACTGACTTGTTGGAAAAGACCCTGATGCTGGGAGAGATTGAAGGCAGGAGGAGAAGGGGACGACAGAGGATGAGATGGTTGGATGGCATCACCGACTTGACGGAAATGAGTTTGAGTAAGCTCCGAAAGTTAGTGATGGACAGGGAAGCCTGACCTGCTACAGTCCATACAGTCACAAAGAGTCAGACACGACTGAGCAACTGAACTGACTGATACTGACAGATGACTGGCCTTAACACAGAGGTTCTTACAGATGAAATTAAAGCAGACAAAAGTACATTTTGAGGCAAACAGCCTACTAAGAGTTTTGGTATCACTCCAAAATATGCTCATAAAACAAATAAGAGTCTCCGTTTCATATTTATTACTCAATGTTAAAACTAAGGTATTAGAGGGAGGAGAATATGTGTATACATATAGCTGATTCACCTTGTACAGTAGAAAACAACATTCTAAGGCAATTATACTCAAATTTAAAAATGCATTGGGCTTGTTGGGAGCATTTAGTAGTTATATCTGGATAGAAATATCTGGGTATCCATTTGATACTTGGGCATATATTCTACTTCTCTTATTTTTTTCTCAAGAGAGAAACAGTGTTTGAAATTATTACTATAGCAATTATAAAAACTGTTAAATTGACAAAAAAAAATTTAAACAAACAAAAAAACCCACTAAGACATTTACAGTGACCTACAAGGCTCTACAGGATCTTCTATGATACTCTCTCCTCCTGCCCCTCACTCCAGCCACTCTGGCCTCCTTAGGGTCTTCCTCACATGTGCACAGCACACTCTCACCTCAGGGCCTTTGCACTAGCTGTTCCCTCTGTCCAGAATGTTCTTCCCCGGATATCCATGTGTGTGTCCCTGTGTGTGTTCTCTCACTGTTACATTCTCAGCATTTAAGTGGTACCGGGCACACTGCTGGCTCTCAACACACGTTGAATTTCGTATGTACAAGATAGCAAGAGGCACCCATAGAGATATGGAAGATACATATGTTTGTGATGGTTTAGTAACACAGACCACCAAACAACTAGCTAGTGTATCTGTCTTGAGGAATGTCCAGAATTCTACAGCACTGACTCTAAAGATGATCAGTCCTGCATCAGCAGAAAGGAAGTCTGAATGTCTTTGCTAAGAAATGAAGCCTTTTCACATAGTAATTAGAAACAAGTTGAAAGATACACACATGTCTTTGCGGTCTCACAAAGTCAAGCGTAAAGACTATCCTACGAACAGAGGCTCTAAGTACCCTGTTGCTGCTGCTGCTAAGTCACTTCAGTCGTGTCCGACTCTGTGTGACTCCATAGACAGCATCCCAACAGGCTACCCCATCCCTGGGATTCTCCAGGCAAGAACACTGGAGTGGGTTGCCATTTCCTTCTCCAATGCATGAAAGGGAAAAGTGAAAGTGAAGTCGCTCTGTGTACGACTCTTAGCAACCCCATGGACTGCAGCCTACCAGGCTCCTCCGTCCATGGGATTTCCCAGGCAAGAGTACTGGAGTGGAGTGCCATCACCTTCTCCGAAGTACCCTATAATCTATGAATTTAAGACAGACAAAACTGACTGGTTGGCTGCTTTGAGGGAATTTATGTCACGAATGCAGCTGCATCTACACTGGGTTTTCTTAAAGGTGATTAGAGTCATTTCAGAAAATGCATTGTCATCCTTAACTGTGTCCGATTCCTCTAAATGCCTGAAGAACTAGCTTGCAAGTATCCATACAACCTAGCACTTGAGTTTAATCTTGGTTTATAGATAGCAACTTGGGGCTTCCCTTGTAGCTCAGCTGATAAAAGAATCCACCCGCAATGCGGGAGACCTGGGTTCGACTCCTGGGTTGGGAAGATCCCCAGGAGAAGGGAAATGCTACCCACTCCAGTATTCTGGCCTGGAGAATTCCATGGACTGCATAGTCCATGGGGTCACAAAAAGTCGGACACGATTGAGCAATTATAGTCACTTCAGAAAATCCACTGTCATCCTTAACTGTCTTCAATTCCTCTAAATGCCTGAAGAACTAGCTTTCATGTATCCTCACAACTAAGCACTTGACTTTAATCTTGTTTTATAGATAGCAACTTATTTTTATGTGTAGATTGCAACTTTCCAACTAAATTCTAAGAAACTTAAGGGTAAGAACTGCATCTGTTCCTTGCTTTGTGTCCTCCTGGTTGGTTCAGCCACACATTAGATGCTCCCAAACCGTTAACACTCCATTTGTGGAAGGGTTGTTTCTTCCTTGATCATATACCTAAGAATGGCAAATATCTCTGAAGGACATTCTTTCTCAGCCAGCATGGATAAAGGGGTGTGGTAAGGAACACACAAAAGAAAAAGATAAAACCCATCCCAGAGAAGGTCAGGATGAAGCTGGAAAGACAGATGTGAGAGCACATAAATATTTTGAGCATGACAGTAGAGAAATAATCAAGAGGAAACTAAACTGGCCTGGGAATTCAGGGAAGTTTTCCAAAAGTCAGAGGAGGAGATGGTGGGTTACAGATGTTAAGACTAAATTGGGTAACATCCTTCTCTGGATTTTTTTTTTTTTTTTTTCATTTTAAAAACATTTTATTTTTTGGCAAAATAGCACAGCTTTCAGGGTCTTAGTTTCCCGACCAGGGATCAAATCCTTGCCCCCGGCAGTAGAAGCATAGAGTCCTAACCACTGGACCACCAAGGAAGTCCCCAGATTATTTCTCGCTTCTAATCCATCATACATGTTTAAGTATATAAGTGTTAGTCCCTCAGTCATGTCCAACGCTTTGTGACCCATGGATTGTAGCCCACCAGGCTTCTCTGTCCATGGAATTCTCCAGGTGAAAATACTGGAATGGGTTGCCATTTTCGTCTCCAGGGGATCTTCCTGACCCAGGGATCAAACCCAGGTCTCCTGCATTGCAGGCAGATTCTTTACCATCTGAGCTACCAGGGAAGCACCCAGCTTATGCTTGGCCATTTCCAACTGGATCATGGAGAAAATGAACAGGTTGAAATTTACCACAGAAAGAACCTCACTGTACAGGTTGACACCCCCCCTCAGAAAAAATGAGAATTTTCTGGGCCACCAGAGCCCAGGAATTTCACCAGGAATTCTCAGCAACCATAACAGAGAGGAACTGATGGATCCAAATGAAAATAAGAAGACTCCAAGTCCTCCTTTTTTCCCCTACGTGTACCATACTCAGTCGTTTATCCATTTATTAAGCTAACAAATAATTAAGCAGCTACTATGTGCCAAGAGGAGAAGAGTGGTCAATAGGCCAACAGGATCCTTGAGTTCACAGAGCTTTCACAGAGCAGTCACTCCTAGAATGACTGGAAATTAGCCAGGAACTGGTCTTTTCAGCCTGCAAAAAGACTTGTATTATTAAGAGATGGGAATGTATTGCCCGGAAAATTCCATCCAGCTAAGTAGATGGATTTGAAGCTCACCATTCAATTCACCCAGGCCCTCAAATGTTGCAAACAGTAAGAGAAAG
Source organism: Bos indicus x Bos taurus (assembly GCF_003369695.1). Lineage (NCBI taxonomy): Eukaryota > Metazoa > Chordata > Mammalia > Artiodactyla > Bovidae > Bos > Bos indicus x Bos taurus. The sequence continues at coordinate 39,708,070 of NC_040097.1, read as the reverse complement.
TTCCACATCCGCAGGACAGAGGATATCCCACCTGACACCTAGTACAAAGCCATCTTGGTAACATCAAAAATCAGCCCCTATCTTCTCCTCGAAGTTTAAACATGTGTCCGATGCAATAGGCACTGTTTTAGATGACCACCAGACAGGCTCCTAACTATCCATGGCCTTAGAAAGAAACAGGCAGGAAGGAGTTCAGAAATCATCCAACCCATGCCTTCATTTCCCAGATGAGAGCTGACTTCAACGAAGAAACTGGGTAAGAAACAGCTTAGACTGAACCACAGGTCTCCCCACTCCATCCTCACTACCACCTTCCCCTCCCTGGGGTTCCAGTCTAACCTCAATCCTATTTTTAAAGTCGTCTAACAACCTGGAGCTACATTCGATATTCCTACTGAAGTGTGAGACAGAATAATTATTTCTAGCTTTGGAGGATGGTTTGCTATCCTCTCTGCAGCAGAGGTAATTGCATTTTATCGGGCAAACTTTCTGCAGCAGCCCCCCAAAAGGCGAGGGTCAGCAACCTGCGGCCAGCCAGTGCCCGCAACAAGTCCCCCTGGCAAAGCCTCAGATGCGCATCATGCCTTTGGAGAGTGCAAATTCAGAATTAAGGTGGCAAACTGAGCCTGCTACGGACATCGACTCAACATCCTCACACTGTATCACCTTGTAATTGCATCTCAGGTGGCTTTCCTCAGCACTGCTGGTTTCAAAATAAAAATTTTAATTTCAAGGTAGCACTGTAATTTATCGCGCCTGTTCCTTTTGTAGAGTAAAAAGCAGCGTAATCTCTCTTCAGGCAAACGAGCTCTTGTTGCTGTGATCAGCAGTGCCCTCCATCCTGGGGACGTGCTCTACCTTAATCAGGTTATAATTAGACGGTGACGAGAATGGTGGTGTTTACAAATAGGATTTGAGATGGAGGATGAGGCAGCCACCATGAGATCTGTCTGGAACTTGCAGCATCTGGCTTCATTCATCCTTCAGAAACAGAAAGGCACTATGTTACCCATGCCTGTGGCAGAGAAGGAACCCTTCCCTTTAGATCATGACATGCGGAGGTTGGATGCTAGATGCTGCTAGGTGTGCAGTGTAAGGTGTGTAGCGATAATTAATCACAGAGGCTGAAGGAGGTGAAGAGTCCTGCTAATACAATCACCCGTTTAGGGGAGAAAGGTCCCAGAGAGGTGATTGATAGAGGTGGGTTAGTGCCATGAATTTTAAAGCTTTGTTCCAGTCCTGCTCCCCATCAGGCGAACTCCAAGATAAGGCAGAAGTTCCTGCTGCACACAAACATGCAAGATTATTTACTGGGGGACTTCCGTGGAGGCCCAGTAGCTACGATTCTGAGCTCCCAATGCAGGAGGCCTGGGTTCCATCTGTGGTCGGAGAACTAGATCCCACATACTGCAACTAAAGATCCTACATGCCACAGTGGAGATCAAAGATCCAGTGTGCCACGACTAAGACATGGAGCAGCCAAATACATAAATATATAATATATATATTGTTTTAATATTTTTTATTGGACCTCTTCATACATTTGGAACTGTGCTAGGCAGTGTGATATTACAAGTAAAGACAATGGACAAAAGCCCTGCCCTCATTAAATCAACATTTTGTGAAGCTTAATGAACATGAAGGCAAGTCAATCAAATGAGAATTACAGATTGTGGTTAGGGCTCCCTGGCAAAGAATAAAGATGATGCAATAGAGAATAACTGGGCAGGGAGTGAAGGGAAGCCATCCTCAATCACGGACAACTTCTTGGAGCAGATGACATCTGAACTGAGACCTGAATGGTGAGGTCAAGCCATGTGAGAAGAGCCACTAGCACCATTCCTGTGTTAAAGGGGGACAATGTGCTTATTAAGTGCCTAGGATTATACCCAGTTTCAATTACGCCACAGTCCCCAAAAACTCTCCACCAGAGACTCTCTAGTTTGTGTTTTCTCTCTTTTAATTCTGATAACTCCAAGAGGAAGGTGTAGGTCAGCACCCCTACTTTATAGAAGAGTAAATGAGGCACCAAGAGTCTAACTGACTTTCCCGTAACCAAACATCTGGTAAATGGAGAAGCTGGAACTTGATGGGCTCACTGCTGAAATCTGCATTCTTATCTGGTATGATGCTACCTCTCAGGGATGGGTCTCAATACAATATAAAAGCCACAAGATTCAGGGTTAGACAGATATCTCTTAAAAGTTAGCAATGAAGTCTTAGACATGTCAGCCCATCTCAGATTTCTCAACTGTGAAGTAACTATAGCAGAAACTAGGTCTCACACAGTACCAGAGTATGCAAGCTCCTTGAGAGAAAGAAATCTCTTCAACTGTGAGGTGGTATCACTGTGAAGAGTCAGAGGAAGATAGCCATCCTTGAGAAGAGCCACTGCTTCATTTGCTGTCTCTACTGGTGGGCTACAGTCCATGGGGTCGCCAACAGTTGGAGGCGACTAAAAGTACACGCGCGTGCGCGCGCACACACACACACACACACACACACACACACACAGTTAACATACTTATTTTGATGCCTGAGATGGATGTAGAAACAGATGGAATACCTTCCGCCTGGGTTTTTTCAATTGGCCTTTCAAACTTTTGAATAGAAGGAGACCTCAAAAATCTGCCCCATCTTTAAGCCTTTTCCACCCTATGGAACCAGGAATCCCAGATTTGCTCACTTCTGACCCCACCCAGGTCTTTATGTCCAGGTAGCTCCTTGCAAATTACTGAACTGTAGCCAATTATATGAAAACTGTGAATAGATGAGGGGTTTGGGTTTTTTTCATCTTTCCATCTTCCTGTCAGTACCCCTGTGTTTTCTCCTTTGCTTCCTGTCTGTTTCTGCTTCCTTAACTTCCTGTATGCTGTCTGCCCCTGTAACAAAGATTACATGCATTTGTCCCCTCTCCATCAAAACTCATTTTGGGGGACTTTCCTGGTGGCCCAGTGGATAAGACTCTGTGTTCTCAATGCAGGGGGCCTGGGTCTGATCCCTGGTCAAGGAACTAGATCCCACAGGCCACAGCTAAGAGTTTGCATGCTGCAAAAGACCAGATGCAGCCAAATAAATAAATTAATTTTTTTAAAAAATTCATTTTTCCTGTGTCCAGTGATTCAAGCAAGCTGTACCTAAGTCAGGGGTCATTAACCTCCAGGATCTAATGCCTGATGATCTGAGGTAGAAATGATATAATAATAGAAATAAAGTACATAATAAAAGCAATGTGCTTAAATCATCCCAAAGCCATCCCCCTCTCTCTAGTTAGTGGAAAGACCGTCTTCCATGAAACCAGTCCCTGGTACCAAAACGGTTGGAGGCTGCTGGCCTAAGTGACTGTCAGGTTTCTCTAGTGAGCAGATACCATCATCTTCCATCCATCCACACAGCCCTTTAAAGTCTACACAGTTCTGTACACGAATGATCTAAGATAGCACGGCAGGCAGTTTTCTGTGTTAGGTAGTCATCCCATTGCACAGCTGCAGAAATCAAGGTTATGTATTTGAAACCATTTGCTCAACATGACTCAGCTAGTTTGAGACCATCTCAAACTTGAACCAGATCTTGGGATTCCAAGAACAGAGTTCTTTCCACTCTGTCATACTGCCTACCAACCAAGTATCGATAAATAAGATTTCCCCCACACAGGAATTTTCAAGATGACATTCATAAATATCTAAAATCATAGCAAAATGTTAAATGTATGATTTTTAAACAGACTTTTGGGGAGAGAAAGTGTCCTTCACTTTAATGTTCATCTGATTATGAAAGACATCAAGACTAAAAAATGTTTTAAAAAAAGTGCTATGAATCTAAGTCATGAGGTATTTGCTCCTATTTGTCCAGCCCAGGAAAGTAATGAGTCTTATTAACATTCCAGGGAGGTCAACTTCCTCTGTTCACCCTTAGCTGGGCTCTGTTATACAATTGCATGCTTAGATTAAAATTGAAAGCTAGGAATAAAGTTACTTCTACTCCTATTTAAAAAACTAATTTCTACTTTTTAATCATCACTCTTTAATGTATTTTAAGGCTGGGAGAGGGAAGGGATCAGAGAGCACAGATCTAAGATGGGTACTAGAACCTCATATACGAGTCCAGTAAATTGTCCTTCCTTCCCTTCCCCAATGCTCTCTCAAGGACTTAATAGTTTGCAGAGTTAGCTCTAAGGAATATAAAGATGGTACCCACTGTTGGGGTATAGTGGGGTGGGCAGGGTGGGGAAGGAATAAAGGATGCATTAGTCTGGGTTCTCCCAGAGACAGAACAATAGAACTGACACATAAATACATACACATATACCCGCCCCCCCCCCCCACACACACACACATACATACATAACCCCACACCCATATACATACATACACACGTATATAGTATATGCACACACCTATTATGTATATAATAGGATATATACAGAGAGAAAAAATTTTAAGAAATTTGCTCACACAATAATTATGGAGGCTGATAAGTCCACACTCCGCAAGGTGGGTTATCAGGCTGCAGACTCAGAAGAGCTGATGCTGCAGTTCATATGTGAAGGCTATCTGCTACAAAACTCCTCCTTGCTTGAGAGAAGTCAGTCTTTTTGTTCCATTAGGGCCTTCAGCTGATCAGATGGAGCCCACCACATCATGGAGGGCAATCTGCTTTACTCAAAGTCCACCTAATTAAAAGTTAATCCCTCCCAGAAATACCCAGAATAATGTCTGACTATCTGGGCACTCTAACTTAGTACATAAAATTAACCATCATAGTCAGATTTTGCCTACCATCTCCCCATCCCCACCTGAGCAAGGGCATCTCAATATTGTTTTCTTTTGAAGCTTAAGATTTTGTTTGAAAGTCAATTTTGCTACACAATAGTAAGAGTAGTCATTTTTAAAGGTTTGATCTAGTGTTTGAAAGGTTGTTCCTGAACCACAAAAGACGCTGGGATTCTTGGACTCCGGAGAAGAATTCAATCTGGGGCCAGAGACGAGGCTTGATCGCTCGGAGCATTTGTGTAATAAAGTTTTATTAAAGTATAAAAGAGATAGAGAAAGCTTCTGACATAGACACCAGAATGGGGATGGAGAGTGCCCCCTCGCTAGTGTTAGCAATGGAGTTATATACCTTTTAATTAGTTATTTCAATGAATCAAAAGAATGTCTGGAGGTTGTAAAGATCTTACTAGACCCACTCCCATAATTTACATTTTAAAATAACAGGATAAGCCAGAGGTTTTCAGGAAGGAGAAACTGTCCTCAAGCAGGATACATTGTTCTATAATCCCTAGTACAGAGTTTAAACTGAGTTGTGTAATTGACTGAGACTAAGGAATGTAGACAAAAAAAGTTTGTCCTTTCCTTCTCCTTGAGAATTCCAGACCCCTCTCTCCTTGGGGACTCCCGGACTTCTTATCAGCCTGCCTAGGAATTGACTCTCTCATGTTTTAATCCAAAGTAGCAGTAAACATAGAAATCTGGCTCTGCACATGAGTGTTACTGGGATCCTGACACCTTGAGGTATGAAGTAGCCTTTCTAACTAGTTGGCCCCACACATGTTCTTAACTCCCTCCAATCAGATCTCCAGAGAAGAAATGAGAAATCTTTCTAAACACAAATCTGATAGTGTCAGCCTTCCATGGTTTTCTCATTGATCTAAGGTAGCATTTAAAAATCATGTCTCTCACCAAAAAAGCATGAATGACTTCTACCTGTTCCCAAAACCTCATATCATGCTTATTAGCCTGCTACTGTTTTCATTCCAACCACGTCGGGTCTCTCTCCACACCTTGTTTTTTCCCTAGCTCCCTGACACCACAGAGCCTTTGAACATGCTGTTTCCTCTGCTGTGAGTATCTTTCCCTTCCCTTTGTCAAGTGCTTGACTCCTACTCAAACACCTTAAACACCACCTGCTCAGGAAAGCCTTTCTTGATGTCCCTGGCTAGATCAAATTACCCTATTAGAAGCTTTTATAGCGCCATGCGGCTAGCTTTTATAGTACTGCTGGCTCAGAGGGTAAAGCGTCTGCCTACAATGCGGGAGACTGGGGTTTGATCCCTGGGTCAGGAAGATCCCCTGGAGAAGGAAATGGCAACCCACTCCAGTACTCTTGCCCGGAAAATTTCATGGACTGAGAAGCCTGGTGGGCTACAGTCCATGGGGTCGCAAAGAGTCGGACACGACTGAGGGACTTCACTTCACTATAGAATCCTGTACCTCTTATCTATAGTACTTAGAATACTAGCAAATCCACATTTGTTGCTGTAATACATTTACAATGTCAAACACACTCTGCAGTTTATTCCCGGTGACTGCCATAGTATTTATACTCAGCAAATATTTGCTGGATAAATAAAGCACACTGCTCCATGATCAATATAGTTGTGGGTAATTCTGCAGCAGAATACTTCCATAAAATTTCCCTTCTCAATTTGATCATTCTAAGTCCAGATTGTCTAAAAAGAAAGACCTTGTTAAGGAATTCCTCATCTGCATTTTTCTGCCACTTACAATGCAAAGCTTAGGAAGCAATGCTCCATTGCAAACCATCTTCAGATGCCATGTCCTGACTTTCAGAGGCACTTTGCTCTACTAACATGTGGAGCAGATTCTTAAATCTTTTGTTCTCACTCTGAGAAAGGATCTCATTAATGAAATCTGTAGCCCTGAATTATGCACAAGCATTTGATTTCAATGCATACAGCATACTGGCTCTCAGGTTTAAAACACCTCCACTCCAGTAGTAATGTTTTTTGCTCTTTTCAAAAGGAGAAAGCTTTGTCTCTAACATTGAGTCCAAGCACTGACTCAACTGAAGCCTCTCTTTGTGACCCTGCAAATTATCTTTTAAAAAAGATAACTTAGAGCGCCCCCACCTGGCACCCGTCTCCTTGTCAAACAAAAGCCAAACTACTGAGCTCAGAATTCAAAGCCCTAGGATTAGGCACCAATCTGCTTTGACATCCTCCCTTCCTTGGTGTTACCCTGGTGGCTCAGATGGCAAAGAATCTACCTGCAACGTAGACCCGGTTCGATCCCTGGGTTGAAAAGAGCCCCTGGAGAAGGAAACGGCATAGACAGAGGAGCCTGATGGGCTACAGTCCATAGGGTTGCAAAGAGTTGGACACAGCTGAGCAACTATTTGAGCTTCCCAGGTGACACTAGTGGTAAAGAACCCACCAGTCAATGCAACAGATTTAGAGATGCAAGTTCAACCCCTGGGTCAGGAAGATCCCCTGGTGAAGGCCATAGCAACCCACTCCAGTATTCTTGCCTGGAGAATCCCAAGGACAGAGGAGCCTGTAGGGCTACAGTGCATGGGGTTGCAAAGAGTCAGACACGACTGGAGCGACTCAGTGCAAGCATGCAGTTCCTTGGTAGGATGTGCCCAGTGGGCAACAATACAGAGAAAGTGGTCCCTTGACATTCTCTCAACAAGTCCTCTGCTTTTCCGCATTCTCTGAAGTACTAAATTGATTTTTGGAAATAATTTTTATAAAATGTATACAAATTTTTTTCAATAGATTTTGACTAGTAAACCTCATCAAGTTCTCCCCAGCACTGTAATTATTAACTCTATTCAGTTACATAAGGATTCTGTTTTCCTAGACCATTTTATATCATCCAGGAGGTAAGCAAGACCTGTTGCCTTGGTGAAGCTGCTCATTATGATGAGTCCCCTTTTCCCAAGGGCTCATCAAGCAATGATGGTGGGCTTTGGCTGCTGCCTGTTTTGATTTCAGGGAGAAAATATGCTGGACAGTATGAGGGCTTCTCTAGATCCTTGGTAATTACTGGGCTATCCTGTATCTGTTTCAGCATTTTAGTACCTGTAAAATCAAGTAACTTTTCTGATCTCTAGTGACCCAAGCCACCATCATGTTAGCCTGTCCCTTAGGAAAATATCAAAACTTGCAGAAGTGAATGGAGACTTGGAAGAAACCCCAGAAACAACAGTTGAGAGCTCTTTTAATCCCACCCTCCCAAACTAAACATTTGGGAGTTCAGCAACATTCCTAAAGCTGGAGTTCATAGTCACCTTTGTAACTGGAGATCTGACTTAAAAGTCCATCACTAAAGGCTTGGATTTCATGAAATGCTTTATCATGCACACACTTCAAGGCACAGAGAACAATGCTGGGTAGAAAAACATAGACAATGAGACTTCTCTGGTGGTTCAGTGGTAAGACTCATGATCCCGATGCAGGAGGCCTGGCCAGGGAACTAGATCCTACATGCCTCAAAGAAGATCAAAGATCCTGGGTTCCACAACTAAGACCCACACAGCCAAATAAATAAATAAAAATCAAAAACTGTATTTAAAAAGAAAAACACAGACAACCATGACTTGGGGTCAAAACTTTATTCTAAGGGTTCAGACTCTGAATGAGAAGTTTAAAGAAAACCTAAAGCATTTTATTTCACCTTTCCTTTTATATATGCACAAGATCAATTTTTTTTTAAAAATCTGCATCTAATTATAAATGCAATCTTTCAATAAGTAAAAAATAGAAACTCCATGAGATTTCTTTTTAAACCATAAAGTACTAGTTTAACTGGCAGTCATGATATTGTGATCTATAATAAGAAATATATATTTGCTCTTCATCCCCTGTTCCCAGCTCAGAGCTCCAAAAACCCTTGGAATTTCCCAAGTGAGGAGAGAGATAAAGATGTCTTTTGTTATGTTAATGAGGTTGCTTTTGGAAAGCACCTAAGGGTGGGGGCTGGTTGCCAGGAGAGCCAACCTGGTGATTATTGCTCTTATGTAGTCACTTAGTCTTGTCCGACTCTTGCGACCCCATGGACTGTAACCCATCAGGCTCCTCTGTCCATGGGATTCTCCAGGCAAGAATACTGGAGTGGGTTGCCATTCCCCCTCCAGGGATCAAATCCATGTCTTCTGCATTGGCAGGCATATTCTTTACCAACTGAGACACCGGGAAAGCCCCAGCCAGGTGATGAGAGGACTGGAAATTTCATTTCCATCCCCCTGACCTCAGAAGAGAAAAGAGAGCCTGGAGGTTGAATCAATCACCAATAGCTAGTGGTGTAATCAATCATGCCTATGTAATGAAGCCGCCATAAAAAACCAAAATTATGAGTTTCCCAGAGCTTCTGGGTTGCTGGTTGAATAAGTGGAGATTTGGGGAGAGGTCACGCTTTGAGAGGACATGGAAACTCTACAGCCTTATTCCATACCTTGCCTTAGGAATCTCTTCCAACTGGCTGTTTATGAGTTATATATTCTTTTATAATAAACCAATGCTCTAATAAGTAAAATGTCTCCCTACATTTTGTGAGTGGTTCTAGCAAATGAATCAAGCTGAAGGAGGTTGTCACTGGAACCTCCAATCTATAGCCAGTGGGTCAGAAGCACAGATGACAACTTGGACTTGTGATTGGACTGAGGTAGGGGAGAGGGCCAGCCATGTAGAACTGAGCCCTTAACCTGTGGGATCCGAAGCTGTCTCCAGGTAGACAGTGTCAAATTGAATTGAATTGTAGGACATCCAGCTGATATCAGAGAATTGTAAAGAACTCCCACAACACACACACATACACACACACACACACACACATATACACACAAACACACTGCAATTGGTATGTACTACCTATTCAGTACTACCACCTATGGTATGTACTAACTATAGGGTAGTATGTAAAATAATAGTACTCCTTCATGGTGGGTTTTTTTTTTTTTTTAGATGTGATGAAACGTAACTTGTTTCTCATTTCAAAGTACTGCAATGATTTTCCAAGTTAGCTATTATCTGCGTTTACTGAGTTGGTTAACCAGTGCAGGCTCCCTGACTCAGCCCAAGCATAAAAAGAAAAGAGATAGTATAGAGTTTTGGGAAGTGTGAACATTAGGACTGACTTTGGGGTGATTCAACTCATTGGAGGGTTCACATCTTGTGAGAATCTCTCTCTAAATGAGACTCTTCTCACTTTGGCTGATGTCTAAGCTGTGTCCAGGGACTCCTTGAAATTGAACACTCTTGTATATTCACTTATATATCTCTCAAAATGCCCAACACAAGGCTCTACACACCTTGCACGTTCAATCAATGAGTGTGTACTGAGTTGATGATGCCCTCCATCGAAACTTCTTTTCCCCTCAGTCCACTCATCAAGTCCTGCTCAAAGCATACATCAAGTCACTGAGATGCCTAATCTTCCTTAAATTCTCAAGCCTCTGTTCAGATATTTGCCTGGGGTTCCTGTTAGCACCGCATGTCTGCTATTGCTGGTCTCTTTCTCTCACAACTGAGAAAACCTATGCTGGTTCTCCTTATCTTTCCTGCACAATATCAGTTTAATCATAGCCAGGATCTCTAAGGAGACTGCACATGTGTCACCTCTGGTCAGTGGATAGCAGCTCTCTAAGGATTCTGCAACTGGCTCAACAGGGAAAAGAGCTGTGATTGATTATTGATGTCTGCCATGGGACATGCAGGGACCACCCACCACACTTAACCAATAAAGTAAGTCATGCTGTTACACGAGTTTCCCTCACAGTCCCCCACAATGTAAGCCTTAAAATAATTTCTGTAAATATTCCTTTTGGTGTTTAAAAGTTGTTTTTCATAGATGTCTACACTGTTTTCTCTGTACAAAAATGTGTGTGGTTGTATGTGTATGTGTTTGGCTTTGTTAAATAATAAACTATGAGTTTTTCTTTACTGTTTCTGATGTATTTATTTTTATCATAAAAATTATCCTATTCCAGTATTACAGAAGCTTACGTCCATCATTTTAAGTAGTATTTTTAAGGTTATTTTTATATTAAAATTGGAGATCTACCTGGGATTTATTTTGGTGTAAAAAGTGAAATAGGGAAACACTTTATTTTTTTCCCATGTAAAAAATATCCTTTGCATAAATTATCAAATATTTCCCTCCATTAATTTAGGTGGCCTTTGGATCAATTATTGGATTCCATTACATCTCACTGTTTAACCTGCCCGTTTCTATACTATTAGCATAATAGTTCAATTACTGTGGTTTTATAATACATTTTAATGACTCATAGAACATGTTTTCTCTGTATTCCTCTCATTTTCAGCATTTAAGAGTGATCTTACATGTTTATTCTGGAATTTCCAAGAGACTTTGGAACCACTTGTTAAAATTGGAGTCTTGGGGGAAAGATTTCATGTGTTTATAGATTACATTAAGGATAATTTAGTTCTTTATAAAATTAAATCTTCATACCCCTACCCAAATAATTATCTTTTAATATTCCAAGGTGTCCTTTGTTATCACTCAGCAAAGTTTTATTCTTATTTTTATTAATACTCAGAGTATTTCTTCTGAAGTTTATACCTAGATAACTTATGCTTTCAACATGACTGGGGAAAAATAATCTTTTATCCAATACCTTCTCGAGCTGATTTCTGTTGATGTTTAAAAGAAAGTTATTTTTTGTACATTACTTTTGTTATTGTACACATTGCTAAATTTACTGTGTCTGGAGTTGTTCATATATTTTCATTATTGTTGTTTTGTATTAAAAGATCATATGATCATATAATTTCCCTTTTTATTTTCCAAAACCAATTCCTCTTACTTATTTCTCTTTTATAAACACATGGGTTATCATGGTCAGAATAATGTTCAAAAGCAGGGGAAAGAGTGAACATCTGGTCTCACCTCTGAGATAAAGGAAACTTCCTAGTGTTTAAAAGAAAAACCTAGGCTCATTATCTGTTATCTACAAGAAATCTACTATAAACATAAAGACTTTAAAAGTTTAACAATAAAAGGATGGAGAAAGATATGCCATGCTAATGCTAATCAAAAGAAAGCTGGAGTAACTATATTAACTTTAAGCAAAGTAGACTTTAGAATAAGAAAAATTATACAGGATGAAAAATAGCATTATACATGATTTAAAAGGTCAGTTTCCCAAAAAGACACAAAAATCCTCAATACACCTAACAACAGACCATTAAAACACATGAGAAAAAAAGTTTAGAACTGAAAGAAACAAATCTAATATAATACTTGAAGATTTCAACATCCTTCTTTCAGTAATTAACAGATCCAGCAGGCAGTAAAGTTAGTAAAGATAGAGTAACATACAGTAAACATACACAAAAATAGACCACATTCTAGGCCATAATACACATCTTACCATATTTAAGAGAATAGAAATCACACAAAGTATGTTCCCAGACCATGTGGAATTAAACTAGAAATCAATAATACATAGCTGAAAAATCTCCAAATACTTGGAGATTAAACAAAATACCTCTCTCTCTCTCCTTTTTTTTTTTTTTGAACCACAAAACACTTCTGAGTGACACATGAATCAAAGACTTCAAGAGAAATTAACAATTATTTGAACTGAATGAAAATGAAACTTCAACTTATCAAAATCTGTGAGATGTAGTGAAAGCAGTACTTAGAAGGAAATTTATAATATTAAAAGCATATATTACAAGAGGAGAAAACTCTAAAATCAATTATTTAAGCTTTTGCTGTAGGAAACTAGAGAAAATTTAAGCCTAAAGCAAGCAGAATAAACAGTAAAAATTAGAGCAGAAATCAGTGAATCTGAAAACAGAAATATAATAAAGAAAATCAACAAAACCAGAAGTTAGTCTTTTAAAAGATCAGTAACATTTATAAATCCCCAGCCAGACTAACCAAGAAAAATGAGACAAAAAATTTATAAATATCAGAAATCAAAGAGGGGTTATCCTTAATGAGCTTATGGAAGTTTAAAGGGGAAAAAAGGAGTATTACAAAAATCCTATGCCCCAAAGTTGATAATTTAGATGAAACGGACAAATGCCTTGAAAGGCACATGTTACCAAATATCACACAAAGCAAAATACATAATTGAAATAGGCCTATATCTACTAAAGGAATTGAATAATTAATAGCTTTCTAGAAAATGAAGTACCAGGCCCAGAACAAATCACTTGTGAATACCAAATATTTAAAGAAGCAAGAATACCAATTTTCCATAGTCACTTCCAAAAAAAAGAACACAAAATACTTCCAAACTCATTCTATGAGGCCAGCACTTACCCTGATACCAAAACTGGGTAAAAACGTTTTAAGAAAGGAAAACCACAGGCCAATCTCTCTCATGAACATAGATACAAAAATCCTCAAAAAAAATTTTGGCAAATTCAACTCAGCAATGCATAAAAAAGACTATGTATGCAGGATGGTCCTATATTGGGAAAAAAAAAATGTAAGCCACCTTATCAACAAGTAAAGAAAAAACTATTTGATTCTATCTATTGACATGCAAAAAAAAAATGACAAAATCTTATACCCATTCATGTTTAAAAAAAATAAAATAGAAACTCTCAGCAAACTAGGAGTAAGAGGAACTTCCCCAGCCTGATGATGAATGTCTATGAAAAGCTATACATAGTGGTCTAAGGGGGCTTCCCAGGTGGTGCTAGTGGTAAAGAATCCACCTGCCAATGCAGGAGACAGGGTTTGATCCCTGTCAGGAAGATCCCCTAGAGGAGGGCATAGCAACCCACTCCAGTATGCTTGCCTGGAGAATCCCATGGACAGAGGAGTCTGGAGGGCTACCACCCATAGGGTCGCAAAGAGTCAGACATGACTGAAGTGACTTCACATGCATGCATAAATGTTGTAAAACTGGATGCTTTCTCCCCTAAAATCGGAAACAAAGCAAGGCTGTCCTCTTTCACAAATCCTATCATACTGTAAGTTCTAGCTAATGTAATAAGACTAGAAAAAAATAAAATGTACACAAATTGAGAAAGAATAAACACTATGTTCATAGATGACATAATGGTACATGTAGAAAATCTCAAGGAATCAATAAAATATTCTTGGAACCAACAAGCAAGTACAACAAAGTCACAGAATAAAAGGTTAATGTAGAAGTCAGTTGCTGTCCTATATATCAAGAATGAACAAGTAGAGTTCAAAAAAAAAATGTTAAATATTACTCACAATGGCACTCCAAAAGATGAGTTAGGTCTAAATCTAATTGAATATGTATGGGATCTATAAAATTAAAACTACCAAGTTCTGATGGAAGATGTCAAGGAAGATCTAAGGAAATAGAGAAATATTTCATGTTCATAGAATGGAAGATTCAATATTGTTAAAATATCAGTTCTTCCCAGCTTGGCCTATATATACAGCACAACAAACTAATTCTAAAGTCATCAACAAACTGATTCTATAGTGTACACAAAAAGGAGAAAGATCTAGAATAGCCAACATAATACTGAACTAAAAGAACACAATTGGAAGCCTGATACTATATGATTTCAAGACTTGGTAATACAGCTAAGGTAATCAAGACAGCATGTTACTGAGGAAAGAATAGACATATAAATCAGTGTAATAAAACAGAAAGCCCAGAAAACATGTGTAGTCAATTGATCTTTGATAAATGAGCAAATGCAAATAGACAAAGAATAGTCTTTTCAACAAACAGTGCTGAAACAATTGGATATCCATAAGCAAAAATCAATGAACCTACACATAGACCATATATCTTCCACAAAAATTAACTTCAAACAGATCATCTGACACAAAACTACACAACTTCTAGAACATAGCAAGCAATCTAGTTAACCTCTGGTTTGGTAGTGAGTTTTTAAATAGAATGGACTTCCCTAATGGCTCAAACGGTAAAGCTTCTGCCTACAATGTGGGAGACCCGGATTCAGTCCCTGGGTCAGGAATATCTCCTGGAGAAGGAAATGGCAACTCACTCCAGTATTCTTGCCTGGAAAATCCCATGGACAGAGGCACCTGGTAGGCTACAGTCCATGGGGTCGCAGAGTCGGACACGACTGAGCGACTTCACTTCACTTTTAGATAGAATACAAAAGCATGATACAGCAAAGAAAAACTTGATAAATTGGACTTATTAAAGTTTTAAAACTTCTCTACAAAAGAAACTCTTGAGAGCATCGAAAGATAAGCAAAAATCTAGGAAAGCGTAATGGCAAAGTAAAAGCATGGTGAAGGTACTGCATTCAAAATGGACAAAACAATCTTACAACTCTACAGTAAGAAAACAAACAACCCAATTAACGAATCAGCAAAAGATTTGAGCAATTTTCAAAAGAATATATGTGCTACTAACAAATGAGCATGTAAAGGATGTTCAGTGTCATTTGTCATTAGTGAATTGAAAATTAAAATAATGATATACCACTGTATGCCTTCTGTTGCTGTTGTTTAGTTACTAACTCATGTATAACTCTTTGGGATCCCATGGACTATAGACCTGCAGGCTCCCCTGTCCATGGGATTCTCCAGGCAAGAATACTGGGGTGGGTTGCCATTTCTTTCTCCAAGGGATCATCCCAACATAGGGATCAAACCCTTGTCTTCTACATTGGCAGGTGGATTCTTTACAACTGAGACACCAGGGAAGCCCATATGCCTTTTAGAATGGTTTAAATCCAGAACACTGACAACACCAAATGCTGATAAGGATACCAAGCCATAGGAGCTCTCTTTCACTGTTAGTGGAAAAGCAAAATTAGAATATCTATCTTGGAAGAAAATTTGGCAGATTCTTAACAAAGCTGCTGCTGCTGCTAAGTTGCTTCAGTCGTGTCCAACTCTGTGCGACCCCATAGACAGCAGCCCACCACCCTCCCCCATCCCTGGGATTCTCCAGGCAAGAACACTGGAGTGGGTTGCCATTTCCTTCTCCAATGTATGAAAGTGAAAAGTCAAAGTGAAGTCGCTCAGTCGTGTCCTACTCTTAGCGACCCCATGGACTGCAGCCCACCAGGCTCCTCCATCCATGGGATTTTCCAGGCAAGAGTACTGGAGTGGGGTGCCATTGCCTTCTCCATTAACAAAGCTAAACCTAGTCTAATCATACAACCTGAGAATCAACCCCTTAAGTATTTACTCAACTGATCGAAAATGTACATCCACACAAAAGCCTGTACATTAATGCCTAAGCATCTTTAGTCATAACCACCCAAAACTGGAAGCAACCAACATGTCCTTCAATAGGTGAATGGGTTAACAAACTATGGTACATTCAACCAGTTCAGTTCAGTTCAGTCGCTCAGTCGTGTCTGACTCTTTGCGACCCCATGAATCGCAGCACACCAGGCCTCCCTGTCCATCACCAACTCCCGGAGTTCACCCAGACTCACGTCCATTGAGTCGGTGATGCCATCCAGCCATCTCATCCTCTGTCGTCCCCTTCTCCTCCTGCCCCCAATCCCTCCCAGCATCAGAGTCTTTTCCAATGAGTCAACTCTTTGCATGAGGTGGCCAAAGTACTGGAGTTTCAGCTTTAGCATCATTCCTTCCAAAGAAATCCCAGGGCTGATCTCCTTTAGAATGGACTGGTTGGATCTCCTTGCAGTCCAAGGGACTCTCAAGAGTCTTCTCCAACACCACAGTTCAAAAGCATCAATTCTTCAGCGCTCAGCCTTCTTCACAGTCCAACTCTCACATCCATACATGACTACTGAAAAAACCATAGCCTTAACTAGATGAACCTTTGTTGGCAAAGTAATGTCTCTGCTTTTTAATATGCTATCTAGGTTCATCCTTCCAAGGAGTAAGTGTCTTTTAATTTCATGGCTGCAGTCACCATCTGCAGTGATTTTAGAGCCCCAAAAAATAAAGTCTGACACTGTTTCCACTGTTTCCCCCATCTATTTCCCATGAAGTGATAGGACCGGATGCCATGATCTTCATTTTCTGAATGTTGAGCTTTAAGCCAACTTTTTCACTCTCCACTTTCACTTTCACCAAGAGGCTTTTTAGTTCCTCTTCACTTTCTGCCATAAGGGTGGTGTCATTTGTATATCTGAGATGATTGATATTTCTCCCGGCAATCTTGATTCCAGCTTGTGTTTCTTCCAGTCCAGTGTTTCTCATGATGTACTCTGCAAGTAAGTTAAATAAGCAGGGTGACAATATACAGCCTTGACATACTCCTTTTCCTATTTGGAACCAGTCTGTTGTTCCATGTCCAGTTCGAACTGTTGCTTCCTGACCTGCATACAGATTTCTCAAGAGGCAGGTCAGGTGGTCTGGCACTCCCATCTCTTGAAGAATTTCCCACAGTTTATTGTGATCCACACAGTCAAAGGCTTTGGCATAGTCAATAAAGCAGAAATAGATGTTTTTCTGGAACTCTCTTGCTTTTTCCATGATCCAGCGGATGTTGGCAATTTGGTCTCTGGTTCCTCTGCCTTTTTTAAAACCAACTTGAACATCAGGAAGTTCACAGTTCACATATTGCTGAAGCCTGGCTTGGAGAATTTTGAGCATTACTTTACTAGCGTGTGAGATGAATGCAATTGTGCGGTAGTTTGAGCATTCTTTGGCATTGCCTTTCTTTGGGATTGGAATGAAAACTGACCTTTTCCAGTCCTGTGGCCACTGTTGAGTTTTCCAAATTTGCTGGCATATTGAGTGCAGCACTTTCACAGCATCATCTTCCAGGATTTGGAATAGCTCAACTGGAATTCCATCACCTCCACTAGCTTTGTTCATAGTGATGCTTTCTAAGGCCCACTTGACTTCACATTCCAGGATGTCTGGCTCTAGGTCAGTGATCACACCATCGTGATTATCTGGGTCATGAAGATCTTTTTTGTACAGTTCTTCTGTGTATTCTTGCCATCTCTTCTTAATATCTTCTGCTTCTGTTAGGTCCATACCATTTCTGTCCTTTATCGAGCCCATCTTTGCTTGAAATGTTCCCTTGGTATCTCTAATTTTCTTGAAGAGATCTCTAGTCTTTCCCATTCTGTTGTTTTCCTCTATTTCTTTGCATTGATCTCTGAAGAAGGCTTTCTTATCTCTTCTTGCTATTGTTTGGAACTCTGCATTCAGATGCTTATATCTTTCCTTTTCTCCTTTGCTTTTCATTTCTCTTCTTTTCACAGCTATTTGTAAGGCCTCCCCAGACAGCCATTTTGCTTTTTTGCATTCTTTTCCATGGGGATGGTCTTGATCCCTGTCTCCTGTACAATGTCATGAACCTCATTCCATAGTGGAATACTTTTTTATTCAACCAGTGGAATACCACTAATCTCCAAAAAGGAATGAGCTAACAAGTCAAGGAAATATATAGACAAGTCTTAAATGCATATTGCTGAGTGAAGAAGTCAGTCTTAAAAGGCCACACCCTATGTGATTCCAATTATACAATATTATGGGAAAGACTGCAGGGATGATAAGAAAAAAAAATGGTGGTAGCAGGGGCTCCAGGGAAGCTGTAGAAAGCAAAAAAAAAAAAAAAAAAAAACTGTATAATGGGGGGATTTTTTAGGGTGGTGAAAGTATTCCCTGTGATACGGTCAAGGTGGATACATGACATTATGCATTTGTCAAAACCATGCATTTTGGGTTTTATAGCAAAAAGAGCTTGACTGTATGAAAATTCTTTTAAAAAACCAATTTAGGAAGTCTGGGGATCCCAGGATGGAATGCAGAATGTCACAAAAGAATCTAACCATATTGCAAATGTATAAAACAATTTCACTGAAAGCAATGAGAAGGTAGGCACTGACCTAAGTAAAGTTGGAAAAACTTGTCTATAACACTAAAGGTGAAAAGAACTTTATGGAAACACTGTACTTAATTTTCTAATGAGGGTATGGGCTAATAATTCTGATACTGAATATCTGATACATAATTCTGATACGGAATATGCATATGCTGGAGATGATCTGTTAAATAAATGAACGTCAAATGGTGAAAAAAAAATTTCAGTCTTAGAGTAAGAGGGTACAGGTAAGCAAGCAACAGAATCCATATGTATTATCTTAAACAAAGAAAGCTTATTAGAATTGTATACTAGTTTACAGAATCAAAAGAAAAATCTGAAAATTAAAGATTCAGAAACATAGCAATAGGGAAACTATAGGGACCTAGGTAGCAGAAACTAGGGATTCTAGTTAACAGAAACTAGGGGTTAGTCTCTTTAGACCTCGGCCACCCAAACAAGAGAGCACTTTCATTTCTTCCTCTTATATCACTAAATTCTAAATTCAAATTCCCTGAAGAAAGATCACAACTAGTTTGGTTTAGGTCAATGTTTCCTCCAATGCTAGGATCAGAGAACCAGAATAAGAGGGGGGGAAATGTATTTCTGGACTAAATTATGTCTGATCGTGGTATATTATTATCTTAATATCCTGCAGAACTCTGTGATTAGCTATTATTTTATTTAGAACTGTTTATATACTTTAATATCCTGAGGAACTCTGTTAGCTACTATTTTATTTGGAACTGTTTATGTACACATATAGAGCTTTCCGGGTGGCTCTAGTGGTAAAGAATCCATCTGCCAATGCAGGAGACAACAGAAATCCTGGTTGGATCCCTGGGTCAGGAAGACTGCCTGGAGAATGGAATGGCAACCCACTCCAGTATTCTTGTCTGGAGAATTCCATGGACAGAGGAGCCTGGCAGGCTACAGTCCATGGAATCGCCTACACTTTTCACTTTCAATTAAATACAGTTAGGAGGCCAGAAGAGGGAGTTTTCATGCCCCGTGTTAACAGCAGAGCCCAACAAGAAGAAAGATTACTTTCCTGGCCTGAATTCAGTCAATGAAAACCATGCACTCTGCAGTCAACCTCCCAAACTTCCTTTCCTTTGCTGTAAAAGTGTTCTTCCCTTGCTCTAACATGGCTCTCCATGATTGCAAACTCTGAATTCTGAATTCAGCAATTCTCTGATGATCTAGAATAAACCCATCTTCGCCAGAGAAATATATGTGGCTGACTGTTTATTTCAGGTCAACAGGAGTAAGAAGTGTCAGACATAGGACTCAGTGAAATGGTATCTGGACCCAAACTCCCACTTCTACCACAAGCCAGCTGTGTGATCTTGGGTAAGCCTCTCGTGCTCTCTGAACTCCAGCTTCTTCACTTCTCTTTAAAGAGACTAAAGCACTTGCCTTCACAAATCTAGGTCTCTTAACTAAACCTAGAGTTTTCAAAGGACTTCAGAAAGCAGAAGGTCCAACTCTATTGTGCCAAATGACATGTTACAAGTACATGATCCATGGTGTCCTAACTAGCTGTAAAATTTCACAATTGGAACAAATCAGTTACCCATGGTCCTTGCTTTTTAACTGCCTGAACAACTGTGCTAGATTAAAAGGAATCCACATAGTATAAAATAGAGGAGGAAGAATTAGATTCAAGTTCTAGCACTATATTAACCAGCTCTATCGCCATAGATATTTCTGTCTATTAAATGTTCAACTATTCTGACCCTCACTCACCTCATCTATAAAATAGTCATAACATCACAGATCTCACCAAGCTTAGATAAAATAATAAGTAAAAAGTGCTTTATAAACTGTGAAGTGCTATAAAGCATTAGTTCCTATTATTAAATACTCATGCAGCATTGATGCAGCCAATGTCTTATGTGCTTTATAATGTGTTAAATTTAATGGAATTGTTAAACTTACTGCCTTTCATTAAACAGGCAGTTACAGGCAGGTCTAAATAGAGAAAGCAAGGGAATAGGTATTTTGCCTGAATTACCTAGGTAATTTCAGCTAAATGACTTTGATGAGTTAAGAAGAGTAAAAATTAAGAGTTTCTCACAGCTGGGGAAGGACTTAATAACCTGACTACATCTCCTTCCAAACCATTATTTCATAAAATTGAGGCTGAGAGCTACATTACACTTCACACTGAAAAGGAAATAAAACCATGGATTGACATCTGACTAGCACATTAGCATGAGGCAAAGTCATTCCTGATGACTAGTGTGTCCAGTGAGTTTTCACATACGGTGCTAATCATCCCTGTTTAAAGGAAGACGGTAATAAAGCAACATTCCGCTGTTTCCTCCCAACACTAAGACTGTATGAGGAGCCATTATGTAATTCCCAGCCAACTGACATTAGTGGATACAACTAGTTCATAATCCGATTTCCCCAGATGTAGGCTCAAGAAGATGGATTTGAAAGATTTCTTCCTCCAGCAAAGAATGGTCTACTGATTATCTGAGCAAGCCTGTGTGCTTACTGTCCTCTTCACCTCCTGGGGAAAACACTCATGATCAACAGTGATAGCAGTTATAAACTGACTGTCCTACTGACAACGGAGACGTTCAAAGTCATGCTTCCTGGAGCCGAGCTCTTTAAACAAAATCCAACCAACTTTCCCAGAGAGGCCAACTGGACTGCCATTCACTCACTCACATGTTAACCCAGGTGAACTCCTGTCATGGTATATTCCAAGGGGAAACAGAAGTCTTCCTCATACAGTCCATTTTTTCCTTTTTTTTATGTTTTCCACTAGCCACATTTTTTTTAAATTGGAGGATAAGTGTTTTATAATATTGTATTACTTTGTGCTGTACAACAATGTGAATTAGCTATAACTATGCATATATATTATATATCTCCTCCTCTTGAGCCTCCTTCCCACCCCCTCAATCCCATGCCTCTAGGTCACCACAGCGCCCCAAGCTGAGCTCCCTGTTCTATGCGGCAGCTTCCCACTAGCTAGCTATTTCACACATGGTAGTGTACATATGTCAGTACTACTCTCAATTTGTCCCACTTTCTTCCTGCGCACTGTCCAGAAGTCCATTCTCTACATCTTTGTCTCTATTCCTGCCCTGAAAATAGGCTCATCAGTCTCATTCATCTAGATTTCATATACGTGTTAATATACAATATTTGCTTTTCTCTTTCTGACTTACTTCACTCTGTATGCCAACTGAAGTTTCATCCACAGCAGTACAAATGACCCAATTTCATTTCTTTCTGGGGCTGAATAATATTCTAGTGTAAACATGTTCCGCAACTTTATCCATTCATCTGTTGGACATCTAGTTTGTTTCCATGTCCTGGCTATTATAAACAGTGCTGCAATGAACACTGGTGTTCTACAAAGAGTAAAAGATGATGCTAAAGAGCGAATATCATGATTTGAACTGTGTCCAGGCCATTTAGTTTTATCTTGGTCCAAAAGCATGATCTGTTTACCTGTGTACCTGTATCCTTGGTTACAAGAGCACATATCTGTAAAATGAGGGTAGTATAATATACTGGCCACCTGCCTGTGGGTTGAATGGTGACATCCCCCCACCAAAGAAATGTCTACATCTTAACCCCTGGAACCTATGAATATGATTTTAATTGAGAAAGTCTTTGCAGATGTTATTAAATTAATGTTCTCAAGATGAAGTCATCCTAGATTGGCCGAGTAAACCCTAAACCCAATGACAAATGTCCTTATATTAATCATAGTCAGAAGAAGAGAAGACAGATATAGGGAGGAGAATGCCCTCTAAAGACAAAGCAGAGATTGTAGATACTCAGTGGCAAACCAAGGAAAGCCTAGCTCCTGCAGAAGCTGAAAAGAGGAGGGGTTTTCCCCTGGAAACCTCACAGGGAGCCTGACTCTGCCCACAGGATGAGTTTGGACTTTTGGCTTCCTGGACTGTAAGAGGATAAATGTTCTTCGTTTTAAACCACCAAGTTTATTTTGTTTTATTTTGATACTTGCTTTTTTAAAACTTTTTATTTTGTTTTAGAGTGCAGCCAATTAACAATGTTCTGATAGTTTAAAGTGAACAGCAAAGGGACTCAGCCATACATATACATGTATCTATTCTCCCCCAAACTCCCCTCCCATCCAGGCTGCCACATAACATTGAGCAGAGTTCCCTGTGCTGTACAGTAGGTCCTTGTTGGTTGTCCATTTTAAATAAAACAGTGTGTGCATGTCCATCCCAAACTCCCTAACTATCCCTTTCCCCATCCTTCCCCCTCCCCCAGCACCAGTAAGCGCTCAACTACCAAGCTTGTGGTCATTTGTTACGGTATCCACAGGAAACTAATACACTGCCTTAATAGGTTTGTTGCTAGGTGTGGATAAAGAGTTTGTGTGAGTTCTGAACTGAGGTAAACTGCCTGGGGAAATCAGTCCAAATCTGAGTTCCTTGGAAACTATTTAGAGTTGAGATAAATGTGAATTAAATATATATTGGGCTTCTTTGCTCTGAAAGCCTGGTCTGCAGAGCTGTGGGTTGGCAGGCAGACCCAGATATGCATAAAAGCCTGGTGGCAAAGAGAGACAGCAACTGCTCTTGGTCAATGACCCACACAAACAAGGTTCTTGAGGGGTGGTCCTAAGATGGTGGAGGAATAGGACGGGGAGACCACTTTCTCCCCCACAAATTCATCAAAAGAACATTTGAACGCTGAGCAAATTCCACAAAACAACTTCTGAATGCTGGCAGAGGACATCAGGCACCTAGAAAGGCAGCCCATTGTCTTTGAAAGGAGGTAGGAAAAAATATAAAAGATAAAAAGAGAGACAGAAGAGAGAGGGACGGAGATCCATCCCGGGAAGGGAGTCTTAAAAAGAGAGAAGTTTCCAAACACCAGGAAACACTCTCACTGGCAAATCTGTGGCGAACCTTGGAACCTCAGAGGGCAACATAACTGGGAGGGAAAATAAATAAATAATTAAAACCCACAGATTACATGCCTAAGGCAACTCCCAGGGGAGAAGCAGTACAGACGCTTGCATCCTCCACTAGCAAGCGGGGACTGGACAGGGAGGCGTGGGCTGCATTGCTTAGATAAGGACCGGGCCTGAATGCCCCGAAGGCAATCTGAGGGAACTAACTAGAGACAGCAACCCAGACTGTGGGATAGCTATCCTGGGAAAAGCCCTAACCTAAAACACTGCCAGGCCCACTCACAGACCAAAGGACTGAGCAGAGCTAGCTGGCTGCGGACCGGCCCATCCCCCACCAGAGACAGGAAGGCAAGGGCAGCCAGAGCTGGAAGGGGGCAATCGCGGCCCCAGAGAGGTATCATCTGCCAAACTGCAAGCAGGCTTCATTGCTAACCAAGACTCCCTGGGATTCTGGACGGTCGACATCCACTGGGAGGGTCTCAGCCAGAGATTAGCTCCCCAGAGGAGATACACGGCATACCTGAGAAGGTGCACCAATTGTATACCCAGAAAACCAAGCTGCTAGGACAGGGGGTGCCCACTCTCACCACTACTATTCAACATAGTTTTGGAAGTTTTGGCCACAGCAATCAGAGCAGAAAAAGAAATAAAAGGAATCCAAATTGGAGAAGAAGTAAAACTCTCACTGTTTGCAGATGACATGATCCTCTACATAGAAAACCCTAAAGACTCCACCAGAAAATTACTAGAGCTAACCAATGAATATAGTAAAGTTGCAGGATATAAAATCAACACACAGAAATCCCTTGCATTTCTATATACTAATAATGAGAAAACAGAAGGAGAAATTAAGGAAACAATTCCATTCACCATTGCAACGAAAAGAATAAAATACTTAGGAATATATCTACCTAAAGAAACTAAAGACCTATATATAGGAAACTATAAAACACTGGTGAAAGAAATCAAAGAGGACACAAATAGATGGAGAAATACACTGTGTTCATGGATCAGAAGAATCAATATAGTGAAAATGAATATACTACTCAAAGCAGTCTACAGATTCAATGCAATCCTTATCAAGCTACCAACGGTATTTTTCACAGAACTAGAACAAATAATTTCACAATTTGTATGGAAATACAAAAAACCTCAAATAGCCAAAGCACTCTTGAGAAAGAAGAATGGAACTGGAGGAATCAACCTGCCTGACTTCAGGCTCTACTACAAAGCCACAGTCATCAAGACAGTATGGTACTGGCACAAAGACAGAAATATAGATCAATGGAACAAAATAGAAAGCCCAGAGATAAATCCACGCACATATGGACACCTTATCTTTGACAAAATCTTTGTCAAAGGAGGAAGAATATACAATGGAGAAAAGACAGTCTCTTTAACAAGTGGTGCTGGGAAAACTGGTCAACCACCTGTAAAAAAAATGAAACTTGAACACTTTCTAACACCATACACAAAAATTCTCTCAAAATGGATTAAAGATCTAAACATAAGGCCAGAAACTACAAAACTCCTAGAGGAAGACATTGGCAAAACACTCTCCGACATACATCACAGCAGGATCCTATATGACCCACCTCCCAGAATATTGGAAATAAAAGCAAAAATAAACAAATGGGACCTAATTAAAATTAAAAGCATCTGACAACAAAGGAAACTTTAAGCAAGGTGAAAAGACAGCCTTCAGAATGGGAGAAAATAATAGCAAATGAAGCAACTGACAATTAATCTCAAAAATATACAAGCAACTCCTGCAGCTCAATTCCAGAAAAATAAATGACCCAATCAAAAAATGGGCCAAAGAACTAAATAGACATTTCTCCAAAGAAGACATACAGATGGCTAACAAACACATGAAAAGAAGCTCAGCATCACTCATTATCAGAGAAATGCAAATCAAAACCACAGTGAGGTACCATTTCACGCCAGTCAGAATGGCTGCGATCCAAAAGTCTACAAGCAATAAATGCTGGAGAGGGTGTGGAGAAAAGGGAACCCTCTTACACTGTTGGTGGGAATGCAAACTAGTACAGCCACTATGGAGAACAGTGTGGAGATTCCTTACAAAACTGGAAATAGAACTGCCTTATGATCCAGCAATCCCACTGCTGGGCATACACACTGAGGAAACCAGAAGGGAAAGAGACACGTGTACCCCAATGTTCATCGCAGCACTGTTTATAATAGCCAGGACATGGAAGCAACCTAGATGTCCATCAGCAGATGAATGGATAAGAAAGCTGTGGTACATATACACAATGGAGTATTACTCAGCCATTAAAAAGAATACATTTGAATCAGTTCTAATGAGGTGGATGAAACTGGAGCCTATTATACAGAGTGAAGTAAGCCAGAAAGAAAAGCACCAATACAGTATACTAATGCATATATATGGAATTTAGAAAGATGGTAACAATAACCCTGTGTACGAGACAGCAAAAGAGACACTAATGTGTAGAACAGTCTTATGGACTCTATTGGAGAGGGAGAGGGTGGAAAGATTTGGGAGAATGGCATTGAAACATGTAAAATATCATGTATGAAACGAGTTGCCAGACCAGGTTCGATGCATGATACTGGATGCTTGGGGCTAGTGCACTGGGACTACCCAGAGGGATGGTATGGGGAGGGAGGAGGGAGGAGGGTTCAGGATGGGGAACACATGTATACTTGTGGCGGATTCATTTTGATATTTGACAAAACTAATACAATTTTGTAAAGTTTAAAAAGAAAAGAAAAGAAAAGAAACTGAAGCCTATTATACAGAGTGAAGTAAACCAGAAAGAAAAACACCAATACAGTATGCTGCTGCTAAGTCACTTCAGTAGTGTCCGACTCTATGCGACCCCATAGACAGCAGTCCACCAGGCTTCCCGTCCCTGGGATTCTCCAGGCAAGAACACTGGAGTGGGTTGCCAATTTCCTTCTCCAATGCATGAAAGTGAAAGTGAAGTCACTCAGTCGTGTCCTACTCTAGCGACCCCATGGACTGCAGCCTACTGGGCTCCTCTGTCCATGGGATTTTCCAGGCAAGAGTGCTGGAGTGGGGTGCCATTGCCTTCTCCACCAATGCAGTATACTAATTCATATATTTGGAATTTAGAAAGATGGTAACAATAACCCTGTATGGGAGACAGCAAAAGAGACACAGATGTATATAGAACAGTCTTTTGGATTCTGTGGGAGAGGGTGAGAGTGGGATGGTTTGGGAGAATGGCATTGAAACATGTATATTATCATCTGTGAAACGGATTGCCAGTCAAGGTTCGATGCATGATACAGGATGCTCAGGGCTGGTGCACTGGGATGACCCAGTGGGATGGGATGCGGAGGGAGGTGGGAGGGGGGTTCAGGATGGGGAACACATGTACACCCATGACAGATTCATGTCAATGTATGGCAAAACCAATACAACACTGTAAAGTAATTAGCCTCCAAAAAATAAATTAATTAGTTAAAAAAAAAAAAGTTCTTGTTGTGCGTAAGCTTACATGCCCTTGCAGGTGAGGGGCACAAGATGCTGTGTTCTTGGATAGTTGCTGGGCATCCTGATGAGATAAAGATGCAGGGCCTCTACTTCCTACCCTGTGTCTTCTGTACAGTTGAATAAAATAGTATTTGATCAAGGTTCTACTGCATTTTGTAAATGTGACAGCGAATTCAGACCTGCACTCAGCACTGTACTGTACTGCTAAAAGTAAAAAGTTATAATATGTAAAATAAACAAGAACTAACTGTATAGTCCAGGAAACTATATGTAATATTTTCTAATAACCTAGATGGGAAAAGAATCTTAGAAACAATAAATATATATATTCAATTAATCCTCACATTGTTGTGAAATTGGAATGACTAGCCCTATTTTAGAGATGAAATTTAACACTTAAATAGCCATCCAGTAGTAATTACAAAATGGCTTTTTAATTGTAAATCTTATGTCATGCTTCTCCCTAATGGCAAGGTTTAATAAGTTTAGGTTATCTTATTTTTTTAAAAAAATCACAAACTAATATCTGTCAGCTTAATGTATGTTTCCCAGATCCGTTCTGTTCATATTTATAAACTGCATTAGCTGTCGATTGTCTAAAATTTGGGAATTCCACTTTAAAATCTGAATTTCTAGCTGGTAATGAATAATCACATTTTGCAACCCAGAGCTCACCATCTTAGAATGCGTTGGACCTGAGTAGCAATCATTTCTTTTAGACAAAACCCTCAAATACACCACAGTCCTCATCATTTGAAAGTATCAATTACCACCCATCATTTTATACCCAGCCCAAGTAAGACTCAGGTACCCATTATATTTCTTCTTGGCCACTGTAGGCTATGAACTGATATGATAACCTTGAGATATTTGTTTTTGCATTTCTGCCATAACAGATTACTATAATTTCAATGGCTTAAAACAATATCCGTTAATTATCTCACAGCTAGAAATCTGGATACAGCATGGCTTATCCTGGTTCTCTGCTCCAGGTTTAACAAGGACAAAATCAACATGTAGCAGGGCTGAGTGACTCTTTGGAGGCTCTGGAGATGGATCTGCATCCAGCTCACTCAAATTGTTGGCAGAATTCAGTTCCCTGTGGGTTTAGCACTGAGATCCTTATTTCCTTGCTAGCTGTCAGTTACAGGCACTTCTCACCTTCTTGAGGTACTCACGTGGCCTGACTCGTGGCTCTCCACCCGCACCTGCAAAACCAACAGTGGCTGGTGCAGTTCTTCTCAAACCTCACACGTCTCTGACCTCCCTTTCGGCCTCATCGCTCTTCTGCCTTCCTCTTTTTATTTTAAGGGCTCCTGTGGAAGTGACTGAAGTGACCTAGCATGTACACGTGATTACACTGGGTCCATAGATAATCCAAGAAAATCTTTGTATTTTAAACTCAACTGATTAGCAACTTTGATCTACGAAGTCCATTCACAGCAGTATGTGGATTCATATTTGATTTAATAGCCAGGGGATAGGAATCTTGGGGAAATATCTTTAGAGTTCTGCCTACCATACCTGATCTAGTAGAACTTTTTCATTTTAAATGAGAAAGCTAAGACCCAGAGAGGTGAAGCCAGCAGATTCAAGGTTGCATGGGTGAGCACTGAAGAACCAGAACTCCAGGGCAGCTCCTGAATTCCTAATCTAGATATGTCATTCAGATAGCTTGTCAGAGTTTATAAACAACAACAACAGAAATACAAACAAACCTCGATAACATTAGTTTACTTTACTTGTATAAATGAAAAATAAATTATGTAGTATTGCCAAGTACCAGTACTCTGAGACCAGCTTTAATGAACAGAACAGCTTATATTAGACCCAATAATTGCTTATATGCAAATAATTATTAGTAGAAGAGCTTTAAAAAATCTTGGGCAAAGTTTTTAAATGTTTAAAAATGTGCCTATAATAGTAAAATGGAAATATTATATAATTCATATGGATATTGGAAGGATTAAGTGAGATAATGCAAAAATTCTTAGCAAAGCACCTGGTCATAGATACTCATTGTGTTTGCCTCCCAAGAACATACTCCCTGTTCTCAGGCTAACAGAGACCCTGTTGTACCCCATGAATCTTGTACCCTTCAGCCCCTTCTACACAGTCTTACAAAGATTGTCAGTCAAGATCCTTGGCCCATTTGTAAAGCATAAGTGGGCATATTACCAAACCCATGAATCAATAATCCTCCAAGGAATCTGAATCATGAGTAGAGTAACCCAAAGATTACATTGGAGACTAAACATATTGCCAAAACTGACACAGCAGTAGGACACACATACATTAAATTTTTTAAAATATGTTCAAGACCTCTATAATGAAAATCAAAAAAATCTGCTGGGAGAAATTAAATAAGACCCAAATTAATGGAGAAACATACTATATTCATGGATTGGAAAACTCAGTATTTATAGGATTCCGAATCTCTTCAAATCTACTGAAGACTCACTGACATCTTACAAAAATTCCAACAGCCTTTGTATAAATTTACAAGCCAAGTCTCAAACAGAAATAAAAGGAACTAGAATATCCAAAGCAACCTTGAAAGAGTGTTGGAGGATCAATTTCAAGGAAAACTTTTGATCTACAAAATTATACTACACTTCAAGATAAATAAATGTATGGTGATGGATGGTCACTAGATTTGCGGTAATTACTCTGCAGTGCATACAGGTGTTGAACCATAATGTTATATACCTGAAACTTACACAATAATTTTAAAAATATAGAAATAGATTAATGAAACATAATGTAGAAGTCATAAATGGAGTTACACTTAATCAATTGATTTCAGTAAGACTGAATCTATGAAGTCAGAATAAATCAAGTATGTTCTGCAGATGCCATTTATATAAAATTCAAGAACAGGAAAAACTAATCTCTGATGATAAAAATCAGCAGGTGGTTGCATCTGGGTAGGGAGATTGCTTGGAAGGAAGCATGAGCCAATATTCTGCAGTGTTGAAAATATTTTCTATTTTGATTGGAGCCATGGTTACCTGAGCAAACTAATTTTCAAAACTCCTCAGACTGTAGACTTAAGATCTGTACATTTTACTGTATGTAAATCAAGTTATGATAAATAACCATATATTTCTTTTTTAAAGGATGCAAAGAAGAAACCAATGTCGTTTAAAAGTTATAATAATTTCTATCACAGTGTTACTTTATAGCAAACATTTTTAAACTTAAGACTCTTTTCTTAAACACCATTTTTAGCTTTACATTACTCCCACACTTCATTAATGCCAATTTGATTTTTTTCCTTTTCGTGCTAAACAGCTCTCTAGTTTAGCATCGTCTTCTATGACATACATTATTCAGGTACTGCACCAAATTAGAGAAAGTGGATATTCCTAAACCTGATTACACGGTGTAAAAATAAAGGCCTTACTATTGACTCTGGGAACTATGTGAACAAATTAAACACGGATTCGTAGTGCAGGGGGAAATGGTAGCCACAGTTAGGGCTTAATAAGGTGATGCATGGAGTTCATTAGCATGGAATGGAATTTATCAGAAGAATTTCTCAGAACATTATTAATTAAACCCCCATCAAATAGATGCATTCGATTAATATAGTATCCCATTCTGAGTTTAAACATCAACATTAATTAACCCCATAATTGATACATTTCCCAGCCATGTGAGAACATTAGTCACATTAATCAAAAAAGATCACAATATTAATGAAAATAAATTGAGTAGCAAATGGGAAAGAGACAATGTCATCCTTCAGCCCATCCTATTTTAATTCATTTTTATAAATGGCATTGGGGGAAAATGCTGGGTAATACTATATTGCAGAGGAAGCCTTCATTTAATTGAGAAATACATTTTTTTTTTCTGTTTTGCCACTAGTATAATGCACTTCAGTAAGGTACTATAGCTCTCTGCACCTGTTTCCACATCTCTAAAATAATCATACTTGAAAGATCATCGCTAGTTTCTCTTACATCTCTGAATTCTAACTAAGCACTACCCTGCTCATGTTTCACTTATATATACATACCTATGCATATGTATTTTTGCATATGTATGTGATAGTTTTGTAGATTTATACAGGAGTCAGCCAACTTTTCCTGTAAAGGACCAGATAGTAAATATCTGAGACTTTTTAGGTCATATAATCTCTGTTGCAAGTACAGAGGTACTATAGCATGAAAGGAGCCAAAGATAACATGTAAATGAAGGAGCTTACCTATGTTCAAAGAAAACTTATGCACACAGAAATCTGAATTTTATATAATTTTCATGTGTTATAAAATATTCTTTTTCAACCATTTAAAAGTGTATATATCTTATATTAGTGCATATATATGGAATCTAGAAAGATGGTATAGATGATCTTATTTGCAAAACAGAAATAGAGAGATGTAGAGAACAAATACATGGAAATCAGTGAAGGAAAGGAGGGTGGGAGGAACTGGGAGATTGGGTTTGATATATATATGTACTATTGACACTACATATAAAATAGATAACTAATGAGAAATTGCTGTTTACTGACATAAAGAGGTTCACAAATCTAGCCTACTGTGTGCTTTTGTAGAATTTGCAAACTAAGAGTGGTTTGTACACTTTTATTTTTTTTAATTTTTAATTAAACATCGTTTATTGGCATATAGTTGCTTTACAGTGTTGTTAGGTTCTCCTGTACAGCAAAGTGAATCAGCTATACATATACATATATCCCCTCTTTTCGGATTTCCTTCCCATATAGGACTCAGAGCACTGAGTAGGCTTCCCTTTCCTGGTGGCTCAGATAGTAAAGAATCTGCCTGCAATGCAGGAGACCTGGGGTCGATCGCTGGGTCGGGAAGATCCCCTGGAGAAGGAAATGGCAATCCACTCTGGTATTCTTGCTTGGGAAACCCCATGGACAGAGGAGCCTGGCTGGCTACAGTCCATGGGATCATAAAGAGTCAAACACAGCTGAGTGATCAACACTTTCATTTCACTTTATGCCAGTAGTATAAGCAGCACATACACATGAACACACCTATCTGTTCAAGTAGATAATTCTGTATCAAATAATTCATGCAGCCACAACAAGTTCACTTGCAATGTGTAGATGAGACACAAGACCACTTCTACAAAAATAATAACTACCTCTTTGTGTTTTCACACTGTTGTAAATTAAATGACTGGATCCAATTCTTCACCCTCCACATAGACTCACACTGTGTGTTTCTATGGCTGGGGTGTATTTTTCTTACCCTTTGACTTTGGGCTTAGCCCTGTGTCTTGCTTTAGGTGACAAGACATCTGCAAATGTGATGGAAATAGAGACTTGAAATGCACATGTGTAGTTCAGCTTGATCTCTTATGCCAGCGTGTTCTCTTCCCATCAGTATGGAAAGAAAATTCCCCAGCTGGCCCACATTCCCCAAAAAGGATGACACGCAGGAACAGATCAAATCCTGCAGCTTTCTATGTGAAATAAAGCATCCAACACCACCCAACCACAGATCTGTGAAAACAAGTTACTTGTGGAGAACGGACTCTAGCTTCACTAGAAGGAAGGAGGGAGGGGAAAATGACCAATGTTACCTCTTTGTTGGATAATCAGCATTCTCTCCTCAGGCAATTAACTTCTGTACTACTCTGGTGAGATTATCTGACTCCTCAATGTACCTCAAGAAGACAGAACTCACACACTGTGGGGCCATGCCCCCTTCAACCTCAGGAGTGGAAAAGAGGAGCTGGAAAATTGAAAGTGTGTGGCAAATAGGCCTGACTGTGTGCAGGGAGCCAGAGAGGAGAACCCAGAACTCCCAGGTAAGTGACATCGTGTCCCAGAAAGATGTCTCAGAAGCTGGCTTAGACCAATAAACCCACCATAGTTTCCATCTCCATCAGTGCCTGTCAACTCAAACCTCAGATATGCCCACAGCTGGACTTCAAAACCCTCAAAGCTGACATCTGCAGTACCCAACGTGGACAGGTCTTTAATAAACACACAATCTTACCTATGAATTTGCCTGTGAATTTGGTCCTGGCTTTTAGACTTTTTAAGAGAGAGAGAAAGGGAAAGAGAGAAAGAGCAAGAGGAAGTAATGAGGAGGGAGAAAGAGGAAGGGTGAGAGGGAGGGAGAAGGAGAAGACTAGTCAACAGATCAGATATGTGTTCTGCAAAGCCTGAAATACGTATTATCTGGTGCTTTACACAGTCTTCTGACCGCTGGCCTAGTCAATGAACAGCCCACACCCTTGTAGACCTAGGTAATCCCTAGAGGATTTGCTAGACAATGTTTGTGAAAGAAAGCCATCTTCCTTTTGGTGGATTTTCAAGTTTTGGATAATTTTCTTGACACTATCTTCCATGCTGTCCTACCGGAGCAGCTGTGAGTGTCAGTTTAGCCAATAAAGCAGTTAGTAACCTCTAGAAGGCCATGTATGTACAAAGCGGTGTCATGCTTTCAGTGAAAGGTTGATGGTTTTCAGAGGTAATCCTTCAGGGTCTGACAAGGTTGCTCAAGATTGACTCTTCAAAGATAACTAGAATCTGGAAGCAAGATGTGTTCGCCTCCATAGGAAGTTTCAATCCCATTCTCATAAATGAGAAAAACTACACTTCCATCCTTCAGGACTGGCTCATAAATCATTAAGAATATTGGATCTTTGACTGAATTTTTACTTTTTTTTGCAACTATTCAACTGCTTTCAACACAACAGCACTGTCTCCCCTCCCCCACAGCCCAATCACGATGCATCATAACCACCCTGATATATTAAGCTTTTTTTCATGCAGACCAAGACTTCCTGAAGCTATTAATATGTTTTCTAAAAAATGAGGGTGATTAATAAAATTAAGCAACTCTTTCTGGTTGCCCGCTCCAAAAGAAAACTCCTACTGATAATATATGAAAATCCATTCCAGCTTTCCGAAATACACCATTTATCTCCATTAGTTCGTTTACTGGTATCTATTGACCTCCCACTGGGTATGAAACATCCTGCCACATATTTTAGCAGATGGAAAAGTAAGAAGAAGATTTCATCCGTGTCCCTGAGAAGATTAAAATCTATTTAGAGAAATGCAGAGCATACAGCCACAAGGGCAAACCTAAGAAATGCAAAATCCAAAGGATGGTAGCATCCACGGTGTGATGTCCTCGTGTTTGGACTCAGAATACTGTAAGTGTAAAATTCCAGGAAGTAGTCAAAGAGGTTGCCCATTTTATAAGTATCTTCACAAACATTTGGTACTATTATGAAACATCCAAGTAATTCACATAAAAGAGAGATGGCATGGGTTTTCTTGGAAAAGTCCAATGCACTGGCAGACCTCAATCCTCATTGTCACATGGCAACAATCAACATGATAGATTCTTCCTTCTCAGAGGGTGAATGAGAAGAACAGAAACATGGGAGCTTGTTAGAAACAGGAAATCTCAGCCCTCTACCCCCATCCCAAAACTACAGCCCCAGAGACAACTATACCCCCAAGCACAGGAAAGTGTTAAGACACACTGAGCTATAGTAGCATTATTTACAACAGCCGGGATGAGGAAGCAATGTAAATGTCCCTTAACAGAGGAATGCATAAAGAAGATGTGCTACATATATACAATGGAATGAATAAATATATACTCAGCTATAAAAAAAAAAAGAATGAAATAATGCCATCTGCAGCACGATGGATGGACCTAGAGACTATCATCCTGAGTGAAGTCAGTAAGAGAAAGACAAATACCATATGATATTGTTTATTGTGGACTCAAAAAAAGAAGTATTAACTTATCTATAAAATAGAAGTAGAGTCACAAATGTAGAAAACAAACTTATGGTTACCAGGGGGAAAGAGTGGGAGGGATAAATTGGGATATTGGGATTAATATATATACACTACTATGTATAAAATAGATAACTAATAAGAAGCTGCTGTACAGCACAGGGAACTCTACTCAATACTCTAATAGCCTATGTGAGAAAAGAATCTAAAAAACAGTGGGTATGTGAATATGTATAACTGATTCACTTTGCTATACAGCAGAAATTACAACATTGTAAATCAACTCTACTCCAATAATAATTAAAAAAAAAAAGAGGAAGCACTGAGCTAGACCTGGGCAAGGTCAGTAGATAGATGTGCTTTCTAGCTGCTATGGTCTCACCACTCAATTTTCCCTCACATCTGGTCTTCACTTATTTACATTACCTGCCTAGCCCAGATAAATATTCCAGTTTTCATCCCTAATCCATACCCCTTGGTCTATCAAGCAAAGTCATCCAGAACCGTATTTCAAAACCTGCTCTCACTGCTTCCTAGCCCAAAACCTTCTATTCCACTCTCACTCTCTAATACATCTGTCTTCCAGTCACTTTGCCCATCATTTCTTTTGCCTTAAATACCCTCCTCTGAGGGCATCAGGCCTGACACAGAGCAGGAATTTGGTAAGTGGTTGTTTTGTTCATCCATTTACTTATTCACGTTTGAAAGCATATGCATAGACACAGTTCTCATTCCTAACTCATGAGATTCTTCTAAGATCAATTTTGCTCACATCTGTGGGCTTCCCTGGTGGCTCAGACGGTAGAGAATCTGCCTGCAGTGCAGGAGATGGGGTTTGATCCCTGGGTTGGGAAGATACCCTCGAGAAGGGAATGGCAACCCACTCTAGCACTTGTACCCCTAGCCCCCAGAACAGAGCCACACACATAGTAGGCGTTCAGTGATGAAATGACAAATGTAGAAACAAATACACCAGTAAGTGGAGGAATGTCCTATTAAAGCCAGAACTTCAGGCCACAAATATTTATGACCCACCAGGTACTGTGCTAGATCCTGAGGGCCCAAAGTAAGTAAGATACTGTCCCTGTTCTCGGTGAGTTCTCAATACATCTGAAGAGCCTAACAAATAAACCATAATTGCAACCACAAGGGAATCTGAGCAGTAAGAGAAGAGTAGCTATAATCTATTGCTTTAATAATGCTGCATAACAAACAACCACAAAACCTCAGTGGCATGTTACAATTATTACCTGTTGTTCATGAATCCAAGGTGGTCAGCTAGGCAGCTTTGTTATTCTTGGCTGGACTTGATTATAGACTGAGTTGACTGGAGGTCAGATGCTCTTGGCTAAAACAACTGGCTCATAAAACCATTTTCCCAGGATAAGAATCTAGTTTTGCACCAAAGAAACTACATCTGTCTTGTGTCGTGACATTGTTTCACAATACATGAACTATCACCCCTGCCAGGTATGTTCACCTGGCAATACTTCTTGGTCACGCCCTTGGCTTTGAACCCTAGAACAGGCTGCAGACATGGCATGAGATGGTTTGAAAGATGTGGTTCAGTGCTATGGGAGCTGACCTTCGAAGGAATCCTAGTAGGGATGTGGTGAATACTTTTCATTTCATTGTGGAATGACTCAGAACCAACAGAAACAGTCAATAGCTTTATCAAGTCTTTCTTTGTACCATGTCTGCTAACAGATCATTGGCCAAAGAAAGTCACATGATAAATCCAGAAGAAAAGGATAAGTAAATAGAGCTCCTTTGTGATGAGAGTGATAGAGGTAGAGTAGGATAATTAAAGAGTTTAAAAATCCCACCAGGGGATTAAAGAGAGAAGGGGGATTTTAAGGGAGTTTGAGAGACTGTTGTAAGCTAAAGACCACTCAAGGAAAGAATCTAGTAACCTAGCAACAACTTACACCACCTTGAAGGAAGACCAGGTGCATTCAAGTGCCAGGCACACTGAACCGTAAGCCTTGATAGTTAAAACACAAGACAACAGATAAGAATCTTGTCACATGAGGTTAATGGTCCTTGAAGAGTAGCAATTTTGCATGTAGCCAAGACAGCAATATAGGTGAAAGGGGAAAGGAATAGGTAAAAGGGGGCATTCTACCAAAACCTGAGATGAATTACCATATTTCAGTGTATGTTACTATCATTTTGCTAATGTACATATGATTCAAATAGTGCCATGACAGCCCCAGTGAGACCATAAAGAGTTAAAGGAGGACCTAATGATGTAAGCCTTGACATCTATCCAAATGTGAGGAAGAAGGTGGTTTACCCTCCTCACTTTTTCTTGGATTATACAAATGTAGCCCTCTTGGTTCTCAGGGCTGTGTTCCCTTGCCTGCCTGCCTGGGTCTCTCATAAGCCTCCTATGCTAACTCATTCTTGGTCTATCACTTTGTCTCACTCTGAGTTATTTCTGCATGAAGAAAAAAGAACCTGAGCTTCAGTAAATCCCAATGCCCAAGAGAGTGGGTTGGAGTCTCCTATTAAGTCAGGGTTTGTGGGCTCAAGACCCTACCACAGTCCCATGCAAGGAGGATGGTGACTTCAGGAGGAGCTTTGAAGTCTCATGGCAAAGGTCATGGATACCAAGGGGGAGGAAGAATTGGTCCATTTTTGTTATTGACTACAGGGAGTGTGAAAAAGTGCTATAGGCGGGAGCTTAAAATCTCAACACAGGAGAATGATTTTGGAAGCTTTTCCATTCCACAATCCCAAGATCATTTTTTTTTCTAAATACTGTCTAAACCAGAAAGAACACTGCCATTCAAAGCCATAAAAAACAATAAAATCATTGTGCCTTTTCAGTGTCTCGGGTTCTGTGCTGGGCACTCCACATGCCCTTACTCAGCTCTCCTTCTTCTAACTCTAATCCGAGTATGACTACTCCAGTTACAGAAGAAGAAACTAAAGGTCAGAGAAGTTCCATAACCTGCTCAAGCTTGCACAGCCAAGACTCAAGCCAGGATTCCAGCACTCTAGAGCCTTTGCTCCCCTCAGCTACATCACAGAGGCGATTATGAAGAGAGACTGTGTCATGGCTTTCACCTATAGAACATTTCTGGCCAAACGTAGAGTGTCAAGAATTAGAATTTCAGTGAAGGAACCACGAGGGGTAAATTACAGCACAGGCCAGCCATGAAATTGCAGTTGTATATTTCTAGCACCATTGTATACTAATAGACAAGGCCTATTGGTTTTCCTTTTCCTGCATTATTGAATTTTGAAATTGCTTCCTTGGTTCAAAAAGTTCTGATGCCTTTTGTGTTGTGTTAGTCACAAAACAAATTCAAGTAACCCCGAAGATGCTAATAATCAAACATCAACCAAAGAAAAGGGCTGTGTGTTTTCATTCTGCGAGGAATGCATTTTTAATGAAACTGTTTCACGTCTCAAGTTTGAATCTATAGCCTGAGTATTCCTTTCTATCACTTACTCTGTTCCCGGTGGTTCATCGTCAGCCTTTGCTCAAGATACAGAAAAGAAAGAAACCAAGTACATCAACCAGAGCCTTTAGGGTCCCTTGATGCTTACTTGTCATCAGAGAAAACATTCTTCCCCTAAAAGACTGAATTCTCACATGGTACAATCCATTTACTCTCTCTCCTGAAATATGCAATTTTCCATCTGTTCCAGGAATTGGCGCCCATCCATGTCTGGCATGGAGTAGAAAGCTCAAACCATCAAGTAAAGACTTGCCTCAGCAATTCTTTCAAATTCCCCAGTGGAACTTCTAAAACGGCCCACTTTTCAAAGTGGCACAACAAGCAATGAGCCATTTAGTGATTCAGCTGGAAATACAAAGCCCGGGCTATTTATCCTCAAGAATTTCCAGAAGGTTAAAAACAAAAACAAACAAAAAAATCCCAGTAAGGAGGGAAGAAAAAGATAATCTTTTCTTATGATCTACATCTAGTATGGCAAAAGGCTTCACCTCATGTGACAACTCCAGTCAAATATGACTTCTGTCTGAACTGCTGGCTTGAGAGAAATGTTAAAATCAGACCTGGACATAATGGGCAATGTGCCATGATCAATTAGTAATGTTTGCACATATAATGATGAGTGGAAGCCTATATGAAATCCTGCATTTCTTCTTCCAAAAATTAGAGTTGCTCAAAAGTTCATTCATCTGGAGTTATCTAGTATGTTTTATTGTATATGGACAATTGAAAAGTATCTTTTAATGCCCAGCATAACTGGGGCTTCGCTGGTGGCTCAGTGGTAAAGAGTTCACCTGCAGTGCAGGAGACATGGGTTTGATCCCTGGGTCAGGAAGATCCCCTGGAGAAGGAAACAGCAACCCACTCTAGTATTCTTGTCTGGGACATCCCATGGAGAGAGGAGCCTGGTGGGCTACAGTCCATGGGGTCACAAGAGTCAGACACGACTTGGCGACTACGCCACCACCACAGCTGATGGCATTAAAGAAATTACAGT
Source organism: Bos indicus x Bos taurus (assembly GCF_003369695.1). Lineage (NCBI taxonomy): Eukaryota > Metazoa > Chordata > Mammalia > Artiodactyla > Bovidae > Bos > Bos indicus x Bos taurus. The sequence continues at coordinate 39,668,941 of NC_040097.1, read as the reverse complement.
ACGCATCAGCAGTTTTCCACAATGGGCCCTACTCAGAAAAGTGACTGAGGGTTTTCTCTAGACAGCTATGTAAGAGACCTGTAACATGGTCACATCCTTATTGCTCACATCCAAGCTCCATAAAATTGGCTTCACCTAATTGGATTTCTCTTTAAAAATACATAGTTCTTTCCTATTCGCACCCCACAGTTTAGAAATTGAGTGCCATAAAATGACTGTGTAACCATGTCTTTCTGCAGCCCCAGAATCCAATCAGTGGCTTTTTGCTAGACATGTGGTCAGACAATACTGACAGCCTTGTTCAATAAAAACAATACAACACAGCTTATGTCTCTAAGGACAGCATCAGATCATTAGGTAGAAATTAACTGCTTTTCTTGTCTGGTACCTCATTAAAGCTCAAAAATAATAGTTGTTCTGACTAGTTAGCACTATTGTACATCTCTGAGGATCACCTGGAGTGGCTTGGTAAGAGAAACAACCTTATTGATTGATACCAGCAGACCTGGGAACAAATGATGCTTTGTTCATTAAAGAAAGGTTGGAGTGCATGGTGACATGCCTGCTGTCAGTGGAACCAGGCAGTTCTTGCCTTAATCCACATCTAGGTAAGACATGCTGAGAAGCCTCCAATGTCTCTCTTCTCTCCTTTCTTCCTTTATTGTGTTCTTTCCTTCCCTTTTTACTTTTCTCAACTTTTTTTTTCACCCTTTGTCTTTTCTTTCCTTTTTTAAAAAAACTTTTTTGCTTTCCTTCCTTCCTCTCATCTTTCTACACCAATTAACCTATTTCCAACCACCGAGACTGTGAGTTTTGAGTTCAACATGTATCAGGAGTGCCCCTTGGAACTTCCCTGATGATCCAGTGGTTAAAATTCTACACTTTCACAGAAGGGGGTGTGGGTTTGATCACTGGTCAGGGAAGTAAGATCCCACATGCTGCGTGGCATGACCGAAAAATAAAAAATTGCTGTATGACTCAGGGAACTCAAACCAGAGCTCTGTAACAACCTAGAGGGGTGGGATGGGGAGGGAGATGGGAGGGAGGTTCAAGAGGGAGGAGACATATGCACATCTATGGCTGATTCATGTTGATGTCTGGCAGAAACCAACACAATATTGTAAAGCAATTATCCTTCAATTAAAAATAAATTAATTAAAAAATTTTATACAGTGAAGCTGATCAACAAGACAGCTCTCAGATCCTTTTCAGAGAAGGGCTTTGCCACTGGCTGGGGAGAAATACGGAGCAAAAGGAGCCAGAGTGGACCATCCAGGTCCCTCCTAGCTGGTGGTGCCTCCATTGCTGAAACAGAGTATGAGAAAAGTCTGGTTTCCACAGTCTTAAAGCTTCATCCCAAATTAGGTAATAAACTGTGGCTCAAGGAAGATTCAGAAGGAAAGTAACTTTCATCCACATTCTATTTCGTTTTAAAAACAATTATTTTAATAGGATTTGGAGGAAATGTCATGCCACCCCTTGGTTGCACTAATGTCAGCCTCTTGCCAGCTTACAGAGCGCCATGGGCTGCCCATTCAGTAAACAAACCCATACAGAGGGGGCTAAAGGGGTCTCCTTCAACCTGCAGTTTAGACCAGTGGTTGGGGAATACCCTAAGCAGTCTAGTAGTTAAGACTCTGCTCTTCCAGTACAGGGGGTGTGGGTTCAATCCCTAATCATGGAACTAGAATTTCACACACCCCAAGCGGCATGGCCAAAATATTTTTTTTAATTAAAATAAAAGCACAATACACTGGCGGTAGGTCACAGCTAAGTCTCACAGCAGAAGAGTCACTGGAGTCCACAAAGCATGTCAGCGCCTCCCTCTGACAGAGGCCCCGTCTTGTGTTCTCGCTGGATTCTAGTCCCTGTAAGCCTCGTCAGACGTCCCAGAGAGAAAGATTGAGGCTCGAAACCTGGATCTGTGCCTAAGTTATTCTTAAAAGATCACCTCTATCAGGGACTTAGACACACCAACATTGTTGCAAAAATGAATCCCTTTTAATTTTTCACAGCAAATTTCTAAGGTGAGAACTGTTGCTGTTGCCGTGTAACAGGTGTGGAAACTGTGGCCTCAATATGTATGTTTATTTGCCTGAGGTCACACAGCCAGAAGCGAGGTCACACAACGTCAAGCAAAGCATCCAGCTCCACAGCCCTTGTTCTTGGTCCGTACACGTCACTGACTCCCTTAAAAAGCTTGCAAATTGAGTCTGTGCAAAGACTAACCAGTACCCATCCTCCCAGGCACAGCTCAAGCTTCCTTTTCTCTGTGATGTCTTTTCTATTGACCCACCTGTGTGACTCCCCACAGAATACGGATTAGCAGGGATTTCTATTTGTACTGAATTTTCACTTTCTAACCATCTTCTCTGTCTCCCAACTAAACTGCGAACTCCTTGAGGGTCAAAACACTTCCCTGCACTTCATGTATTTGTCCAAAAAGCATAGAGTTTCTCCAGCCTGGCATCTCAGAGTCAACTGGGGGTCTTGTTCAAATTCAGACGGCTGACCCCTGTCCCTGGACTACTGCAACATTCTCTCCAGGAAGGGTCCCAGCATCTATGTCAGTTCTTCTGAGGCAAAGCCAGGCATGGAAACCACTTAACTACAGTATCTGAAACAGGTTTACAGATTACAGTATTCTCAGGGTAGATGCCCAGGAGCAGGATGGCTGGGTCATATGGTAGCTCTATTTTTAGTTTTTTAAGGAATCTCCATATTGCCATACAGTTCTCCATAGTGGCTGTATCAATTGACATTCCCAACAGCGTGTATGTGGAATGTAAAAAAAAAAAAGTACAGATGAACCTATTTGCAGGGCAGAAATAGAGAACTGACATAGAGAATGGATGTGTGAACACAGGAGGGGAAAGAGAGGTGGGATGAATTGGGAGACTGGGATTGACATATATACACTGCCATGTGTCAAACAGATGGCTAGTGAGAGCCTGCTGTATAGCACTTGGGGCTCAGCCTGATGCTCTGTGATGACCTAGAGGAGCAGGATGGGGGTGGGAGGGAGGTCCAGGAGGGAAGGGATATATGTATACACATAGCTGATTCACTTCCTTGTGCAGTAGAAACAAAACATTGTAAAGCAATTATCTTCCAATAAAGTAAATAAATAAGAAAATTAAAACAAAAGAGGTTTAAGGAACTCTCTTCTTAAACTGGCAAAGGAGTCTAGCCAAAGACATTTTTCATGACCATGCTACCAATTCTCCCCTACCTCCCAGATCCCCTGCTTAGAGGAGAGGTCTGAGTGTCCCCTTTGTGCCCTCAAGTGACCCAGACCCAGGACAGTACTAGCCCTTGAGTTAAGAGGCAGAGCTTGGCCCGATAGAAGGTCAGACTCACGCACACATCTCAGGCAAAGTTAAACTGTGCTGAGTGCTGTCACAGAATTGTGTGCCTGATGCTTCTCTAAAGAAGAGGAAATTGGGAAGGCTGCTCCAAGGAGGTTACCCTGGTGGAAGGATGAATACCTGTTAAATGAATGGGACTGGGGATGAGTTTGGGAAAAGACCCAAGAATATGTATGAAAACAAGAATAGGCAGTCAAAAATATCTGGGATTTTAAAAAAACCCAAATAACCTTTAAATGCCATTCACAGGGAATTAGTTATAAACGATAAAATAAGCTACACAGTGGAATACAACACAGATGAAAAAATGAATACAATAGAATTAGATATGCTAATATAAGATAATCTCCAAGATACAGTATTAAAAAAAAAAAAAAGCAAAGTACAGAGCCCTGTGAGTTGTATAATCCCATTAGTGCTAAAGAAAAAAATAGGGCATGGGAGGGGAGAAGACTGTGCCTACACACACATTCGTAAAACCTTTGCCTAAGTAACAATACTTCTGGAAATAAAAATGAAATACACTGGAAAGAGTGACTGAGGATAAGAGGCAAATGAAAGAATGTCTTACAATGTGTTCTTTTCATACTGAGATGCTAATGTGTGCATATTAATTCTTTGTTTAAAAAATGGATTAAGTACTTTAATTAATTTTTATTGGAGTATAGTTGATTTACAATGTTGTGTTAGTTTCTGTTGTACAACAAAGTAAATCAGCTATACATATACACATGCCCACTCTTTTTTAGATTCTTTCCCCATATAGCTCATTACAGAGTACTGAGTAGAGTCCCCTCTGCTATACAGTACGATCTTATTAATTATCTATTTTATATATAGCAGTGAGTATACATCAATCCCAAGCTCCCAATTTATCCCTCCTGTCTTCTTCCCTCGTGGTAACCATAAATTTGTTTTCTACGTCTGTGACTCGATTTTGAAGTATTTTAAATGTATGCTGTTAGAGATCAAATAAAGGGAAAACAAATGCCATGTAACAAATTGTTCCTCCCTCTTAGAAAGTGTGCCATCACTAGGGGGCCCAAATAGAACCTTGTCAACTGCCAGGCCAGATGATGCAGACAAGGGAATGAGGTGGATTCAAGTATTGATATTAGCTGGATGAGATGCCCTTCTCGGTACCAAAGCGCCAGGAGGCTCTCAGACTCTACATGTGAACATCTGTAGGCAGAGCTTGCATCACCGAATTCAATGCAAGGAGCCCATCATTAGCACTCCACGAAGTCACTGAGTCCATAACTTATTAAAATGTCTACATTCTGAAAGTCTGCAAATCAATAATAAAGCTGCACTTAAGCAAGATTTAAATAAAGTTAAATTTGTGTCAACAAACACACTATGGGTCAGAATCACTGCTTTCAACACAGTCAGGCAGCATCTACTGTAAATACTTTTTCTCGCATAGGCTACTCCTTGGTTCTGTTGAAAATGGCTTGCCCATTGCCCCTGACCACCTCCCTCCAGCCCAGGGAGCAGTCATCTCCTTATGCTCACCAGGGGAGCACAGCCTTTGTGATATGATCATTTAGCTTTCTCCGGAAATTTCCTCCAAGCTCCTCATTGTTGGAAAAGAAATTTTCTCCAATGCCTGCAACCCACTGGTGGGTGTAATTCAAGCCATTATGCCTCAGGGCAGGAACATTAATAAAATTTGGAAACAATGAAGAAACTGTGGGTTCCGAGTGAATCAGTATGTGATTAGCAGCCCACATTGAAGTGAAGTGAAGTCGCTCAGTCGTGTCCGATTCTTTGCGACCCCATGAACTGTAGCCTACCAGGCTCCTCCATCCATGGGCTTTTCCAGGCAAGAGTACTGGAGTGGGTTGCCATTTCCTTCTCCAGGGGATCTTCCCGACCCAGGGATCAAACCCGGGTCTCCTGCATTGTAGGCAGACTCTTTACCATCTGAGCCACCAGGGAAGCCCCAGCAGCCCACATTATCAGATTTAAAATATGAACACCAGAGCACCCTGTGGCTAACCTGCAAGGTTAAAGTACCAATCCCAGCACCCCGCCCCCTGCCCTGGGCTGTGGCAGCAAATACTATCTCCAAAGGCGTTATGTCAGTGTCATTAATTTACTGGTTGTGTTTCCTGTCTATTGTGAACTTCAGTTTGTCAGAAAACTATAAATTTATGAATGTGGGATCACTGACTCAATGGACATTAATTTGAGCAAACTCCAGGAGATAGTGAAGGACAGGGAAGCCTGGTGTGCTGCAGTTCATGGAGTCACAAAAAGTCAGACACGATTTAGCAGCTGAACAGCAACAATGTGGTAAAGTCCCGAACTTTGGGCATGGGGGTTTCATGAGTACATTTCATGATCAACTACCATATATAGCAGACATTCAGAGACATGTAGTTGATGTTTCACCAAAATAAGTCATTGTTCTATGTGATGTTTCTCCAACTATGGGCTTCTCACACTTTACCCTAGTGGAAATAGTCTCCTATCTTTCAAGATTCTACTCCTCCTTCAAGGCACAGCTGAATCCTGCCTCTTTCAACAGTATCCCTGATTCCCTGATATCTTTCTCCTTTGAGACCCCATAGTGCTTTGTATGCTCTTGAGAGTATATTCCATGAATGTCATGATATAATGCTATGCTATGCTAAGTCACTTCAGTTGTGTCCGACTGTGCGACCCCATAGACGGCAGCCCACCAGGCTCCTTCGTCCATGGGATTTTCCAGGCAAGAGCATTGGAGCGGGGTGTCATTGCCTTCTCTGCATGATATAATAGTTCCCTGTATTTATTCCTTATTCTCCTTCCCAGAGGGGAGGATTCTGATTGCTTAATCAGAATCTCTGCCCATGCAGTGCCCAGCACAGAGCCTTAGAAACAGCAAGCTCTCAAAATTTTTCAAGTAAAGAAGAGAAATTATTGGACTTCCTTGGTGGTCCAGTGGTTAAGAATCCATCCGTCAATGTAGGGGATAAAGGTTTGATCCCTGGTCCGGGAAGATCCCACATGCTGTGAGGCAATTAAGCCCATGTGTTGCGACTACTGAGCCTGCTCTAGAGCCCGTGCTCAGCAACAACAGAAGCCACTCCTATGAGAAGCCCATGTACCACAGCAATGAGTAGCCCCTGCTCACTTCCCCACTAGACAAAGCCCTTCCACAGCAACAAAAATAAATAGATTAAAAAAAAATTAACTGTAAGAAAACTAAAAAGAAAGAAAGAAATTACCATGAGATTTTTGTAGAGAACTGAATTTGTGGCCCCCCAAATATATGTCTGCCTAGAACCTGGGAATGTGCTTACTTGGGAGAAGGGTCTTTGTGATTAAGTGAAGGAGCTCAAGGCAAAATCATCCTGCATTAACCACATGAGCCCTAATCCAATGACACAAATTCTTCTAACAGACAGAAATGAAGGCTGAGATGCAGAAGAGGAGGAAGCCCTGCGGAGGCCCTGTGAACACACAGGCAGGAGCTGGAGTGACACGCAGACAAACCAAAGAATGCTTGGAGCCACCAAAGCTGAACGAGTCCAGGGAGAATCCTTTCCAAGAGCTATTTGGAGAGAATGTGACCCAGCCAACACCTTGATCTCTAACTTCTATCTTAAAAAACTGAGAGAGAATCCATTTCTTTTGTTTTAAGACTCCAACTTTCTGGTAATTTGCTACAACAGCAATAGGAAGTGAATAGAGATAGAGTTTCTGGCTTTAAAGCAAATAGTTAGAGGGAAAACACTGGCAGATTTTATAGGAGGATATCCACACATAAAAAGACAACAGTAAAATCCAAGGTTACTAGGTGCTACATAAGTTGCACAGGTTTCAGATACAGGTATTCATTCATTTTGTAACAATCAGTTAATCAACTCTTAGGCTTCAGGCTCTGAGAACACAGCAGTGAGCAAGGTGGGGCTGCTCCCAGCCTCACAGAGACTGGGAAGAAATTGCAAAACCCAACAGTCCTGCCAAGCCCAGGCGAGTGGTAGAAAGCAATAAAACAGTGTGACTGGATCTCTCATTCTGTTTACCACTTATGATAAAACAGGGAAACAAATACTTCTTCACTTTAAAAAAAAAAATAGCAGCACGGCCGTGATGATAAATTACAGCAACACTCATGTTTCATTTGGTGATACAGTAGGGGGAAGTGGGGACTGTGGCAAGCTAGAGACATACCCCCGCTAAAGGACAACTTCCTCTCCAGTCCCAACTACTGTCATATGAAATGGCAGCTCAGTGTTAGGATTCCTATTTTTAAGAGAAATGAGAAATCTAGGTTTTTGACTGCCTTGTCCTTTGAATGAAGGCTCAAGCATTTAAAAGATGACAAACTGGAAAATAGACTAGTGCACAGAATCAAGCCATTATGCCTCTAGCACCTTTGGCTCAGATATTAAATGAGTTCAAAAGAAGACTAGCTCTCTCTGAATTGTACCAATCAAAGAATGCACAGAACCTGGAAGACCTGAGATGAACCCTGAGAAGTAGGAATGTTCTTGACAAAGAGAGGGAGAATATTCCAGTCTGGAGGAGTTTCTCATTGAATGTGAAGCTATAATCAAAGATCATCAAGGTATTTCCAACCCCCAGCTGGGTCATAAAGATGGGGATCCATGGCAATGTTGCCAGATAAAGAAGACACAGATGTATAAAAGGTTTAAAAAAAAAAAAAAAAAGCTGGTAAAGAGAAATAAAAGAGCCTTCCTCTTTAAACTCTATGCTTATGTAGATCATGTGGAAGAGAAGAGGTTCCTGAATCTTTTCAAGCTCACACATATTCAGAGGAAAAAAAAAAAAAAAAAACTTCTGATGATCATTTTATAGGAATTCTAAAATTCAGAGACATCTTGGAGAGAGAAGGAAAAAGAGGAAAGTGGTTGACAAAGCTAAAGATTGTGTGTACATTCATTTATTTATAGTGTGGAGCATCCACTAAGAGCCAGGAGTTATTTTAGGAGCTGAGGATGGAGCCCTGAATAAAGTAGGTAAACCCCCATCTTAAGGGAGACTCTATCCCAGTGAAGGAAGACAGGTATCAAATAAACATATAAATACATAATATGTCACTTGTGCCAGCCACGGGACTCTCTGGGAAAGAGTTTCAGACAGAGGGAACAGCGAGTGCAAAGGTCCTGGGGTGAGACTGACAGCCACATGCTTGAGGAATCATGTAGGAGGCAGAATTCTCCTCCCTTCCCTGATTACTCCCATGACTATGCATTGGGTTGTCCGAAAAGTTCATTGGGGTTTTTCCATAACATCTTACTAAAAAAGCCAAATTAAATTTATGGCCAGCCCAGTATGTTAAAGTAATTCTGCCACTGACATTATGATTACTAATCAAAAAAATTACTAATAATTTGGCCTTCACTGAGGATTATCCAAGTGGACCTAACCTAATCATACGAATATTCAAAAGCAGAGAGTTTTCTCTGGCTGGATACAGGAGGGGGAGTCAGAGAGATTCAAAGCATGACAATGGTCCAAGGCACCCTTGCTGGATTGGAGATGGAGGAAACCATGGGGCAAGGAATCTGGGTGGCCTCCAGGAGCTAAGAGTGGCTCTCCCTTGACAGCCAGCAAGGAAGCCGGGACCTCAGTCCTACAACCACAAGGAACTGAATTCTGCCAGTAAGTGGAATGAATTCTGGAGTAAACTTTTCCCCAGGGGCCCTAGACAGAAGTCCAGCACACAAGCTGATTGTAGCCTAAGCTGAAAATGTGGTTGAGCCCACTTGTAGTTCTGATCTACAAAAATGTGAACTAACAACGCATGGCATGGGTGTTGGGGGTTTGAGGTGCTACCGTTGTAATAACTGATGATGCTGCAACAGAAATCCAACAGAAAGAGCAAGGGCAGGAGTGGAGTTAGCAAACAGGACTGCTGAGAAGATGAAATCTGAGAGAGAGCTAGAGGCTAGAAAATCCAAAGCTTTGTGCACCTTGGTCAGTCCACTACATTTAAGGCAAATAAGAGGCACAGGTTGGAGGGTTTAAACAGAGGAAACGTGACCTTGACTTGATCCTGAGAGTTCAGTACTGCTTGATGAACTGATACCCAGAGAAAGAACTCCACTGAAAGAGTTCCCGAGGAGCTCCAGAGGCACTGGTACATACCAGATTATAAAATATTCAGAAGAAGCCAGCAAAACAAATGGAGAACAGGCAGAGAGTTTGGGAGATGGAGCATATCAAAAACAGCATTTAAGATACGCCAGCAACTGAGAAGAGTGAATCCATCAAGAGAGATTACATGAGGCAGCCTGAAACACAACCACACTTCCCACTTTGCTCAGTTCCCACGTGCACTGGAGAAAATGCTTTTGGTCCAGGCATGTTTCTCGAACAGACATATCTATACTGTATAGATTCAGCCTCAGGAATATCTCGAGCTTTCCCCTATGCCACTCTGGTAAATGATTAATGTATGATTAAACCTGATGATTAGCCACGGCCAGGAATTTGATAGCTAATAGTCAGAGACTCGGGGGAGGGCACCTTTTATTAGCAGTTGAGTGCCTTGCAGCAACTGCCTCCTAGAGGGAACTGGGGGATTGGAAAGATGACTAAGGAGCCCCATGGTGGGAAAAATTAAACCATAGACCCATGAGATAATAACAGCAATAGAGAGACAGGCAAAGCTTCCCACGCACATGCACCAAGTCAGAAATACCTCAGGTATAATTAAACCCTTCTCCAGAATTTAGCACCTTTTTGTTAGAAGAATCTTTACTTGCAGTTCTCAGCATTCTGTTGCCTTGGCAGAAACCCTATCTCTTGACATTTGAGAGGTTTCTGTACCCTTTTTCAAAGAACAGCACTGGCAAGCATGCTTTTGAAAATATGGTTTGTAGCCATGGATGACTTTACCATTGAGTGTATACACTCCCATCCCACCTGACCCCAGGCACAATCTGTTCATTCCCTTTATCTGCCTTCTCTAATTTCATACCCACATTTCACCACAATTCTGGGACTGACCAGGCCTTCGGGACCTGATTGTAGCAGGGTGCCGTGAGATCTTCATATCTCATGGAGCTCGGGGAGGATGCCTTTGTGTGTCCACTGTCAGGACTGGCGACTTGTCCTCAGCCCTGGCTCCTGAGAAGCATGGTTTCCTAAAGCAGGCTGAGCTTCCTCAATCTGGGGATGGCGACTTATGCTGTCTTGATTCGTGTCTGATCAGTTTTATTCCCACTGCCAATTTACCCTGCATTTCTATTCTTGGCTGTATTTGCTTTCTCCTGGCTACCTGCTCTCCCTGTTCAAGATCCACGTGTCAGCTACAAATCGGCACTTGCCAAGAGCGTTTGCCAGCAACTGAGCAACAACAAGGGCATTTGCCATCTGCCTCTGAGGGAACTGAACCCTGGGCTGCTGCAGCTGCTGACCTTCAACACCCACTGAGGGGAATTCAGGGTAGAGAGTGGGGCAACTCTGCTCCAGGGAAACTGATGGAAGAGGTCCATAGAGAGTTAAATGTTTCCAGGAACTGATTTCATGATCCCAATCCTTGCATCTCTTCATAACTGGAAAAGCACTAAATCCCTTTCTGGTAACATCAGCTCCCCATGACTAGCAGAAAAACTTTTGTAAAGTAAACGCTTGATTGCAATGAACTCCACCCTTGCCAAATTCTATTTTTCTTTTAATTGAAGGATAATTGCTTTATAGTATCTTGTGGTTGTCTGTCATACATCAACAAGAATCAGCCATAGGTACACCCAGGTCCCCTCCCTCTTGAGCCTCCCTCCCATCTCCCTCCCCCTCCCACCCTTCTAGATTGTCACAGAGCGCCTGTATGAGTTCCCTGAGTCATACAGTAAATGCCCATATACTGACCTTTGCCACTACCTCTTTGGAGCAGTTTATCAGAGCTACCTGAGGTGCTGTCTCCCAGGCTGCAGTGTTCATTTTGCCCTAAATAAAACTGAACTCGCAACTCTTACATTGTGCATCTTTGTAGTTGACACACATTGGGTCAGAGCCTAATGCTATTGGAATCAACTGTAACTGGGAATTCTCTAAATTACGCAAACTCAACTTTCGATCACAAAGGGGAATTGTGATGATTTGGAAGATAACCCCTATAAAGCATCGCACAGGCGGTTGGCACATGATACTGGCTGAACAAACCTGAGCTGTGTTTAGCAGGAAAGCTGGTAAAGGGGTGAAAAACATAAGGAAAAACTCAGAGACAGTGTTCCGGGAGGAGAGGCACCTTAGGCTGTGCAAAGAGAATCTCAGAATCCTACTTACATGCATGGGGCTGTCCTGGTGGCTCAGGAGTAAAGAATCTGCGTGCAGTGCAGGAGACGCAGGTTCAGTTCCTGGGTTGGGACGATCCCCTGGAGGAGGACGTGGCAACCCACTCCAGTATTCTTGCCTGGAGAATCCCACGGACAGAGGAGGCTGGGGGGTTACAGTCCATTGGGTCACTAAAGAGTCAGACAAAACTTAATGACTAAACAACTTACATGCAGAAGGCCGTGTGTAGTAGACCCAGTTTCATGAGCATGGGCTCAGTCCTGTAGCCACAGAAACAGAGATTGTGGCCCTTGGGAGTTTACTTAAAGCTGTACGAGTGTGAGCATTCTGTGTTTGAAAATTCTACGGATGGAAAACTCACTTGAATCCTGTTTTAGCTTTCTGTGTGACAGTGATGACAATTACAATGTCTTTATTCAGTGACTATATATTGAGTGTGCCCATGTGGTAGATACAGAAGGCAATAGGGAGATAAACAGTTACCATGCACCCACCATAAAGAAGTCACTACAGCCAAAAGGGTGGTGTGAGTAACTGGAAGGTGTCTTTCAGATACAGTGATCCCAGAAGGTCTTCTTGAGAAGGCAACGTGTGAATGGAGATTTGAGACAAATGAGAATTTATCAAGCAACAACAGGACTTCCCTTGTGGTCCAGTGGCTAAGACTCCATGCTGCCAATGAAGGGGGGTTAGGTTTGATCCCTGGTCAGGAAACTAGACCCCATATGCCACAAGTAAAGATCCAACATGCTGCCACAAAGATTGAAGGTCTCACATGGCACAATTAAGACCCAGTACTGTCAAATAAATATTTGTTTAAAAAAAAAAATCAATGGATGGGAGTAAGGGAGAAGGAGGCTCTCAGATGGGAAAATGGTAGTAATCTTTTACTGTGTTCTGAGTTGCTATATGCCAGCCCCAGACATGTCACTGCATGTGACCCCGAAACTCAGAAAGAAAGGCACATTTTTCTCTCGAGGAGATAACTGAGGCTCCAAGAGCTCATGTCCATCACCCAAGGCAAATGGCAGCACTGACTAATATTGCATCACATCAGCATCTAGCTCTGATGCACAGCCTGGGTTTGGAAACCCTGGTCCAGAGCAAGGCATGGACCAGACTAGTAAGAACAGAAAGATGAGGCTTCCGGGCCAGGGGGAAGGCCAGAGGCCACCATGGTTGATTTCAAATAATTTTCTTAGAGAGAAGTAATGATAGACATCATGTTCCAAGTGGTGGTTTTGTGCCAGATACCATGCTAAGCCTTCCACAAGCACCATTCATGGTCTCCTCCTAATACCCCCAAGAGGAGCCACTGTACTCCCTGCTATGTGGATGAACAAAGGGGGGTGACACCCCCCTCCCTAACTTCTCCCCTTCTCCCTCTGCACCATGTCCCACACAGACCCAAGCAGAAGCCAAGATTTCAACCTGGAAATAGGGACTGCAGAGGTGAGGGATATGGTGGAACTTTCAACCATGTCATATGAGCACTGAATTAAAACTAGGTTAACCTGGAGAAGGAGATGTTTTTCTGGAACTCTCTTGCTTTTTCAATGATCCAACAGATGTTGGCAATTTGATCTGTGGTTCTTCTTCCCTTTCTAAATCCAGCTTGAACATCTGGAAGTTCATGGTTCATGTACTAATGAAGCCTGGCTTGGAGAATTTTGAGCATTATTTTGCTAGCATGTGAGGTGAGTGCAATTGTGTGGTAGTTTGAACATTCTTTGTCATTGCCTTTCTTTGGAATTGGAATGAAAACTGATCTTCTCCAGTCCTGTGGCCACTGCTGAGTTTTCCACATTTGCTGGCATACTGAATGCAGCACTTTTAACAGCATCCTCTTTTAGGATTTGAAAGAGCTCAACTGGAATTCCATCACCTCCACTACCTTTGTTTGTAGTGATGCTTCCTAAAGCCCACTTGACTTCACCTTCCAGGATGTCTGGCTCTAGGTAAGTGATCACACCATCATGGTTATCTGGGTCATGAAGATCTTTTTTGTATAGTTCTTCTGTGTATTCTTGCCACCTCTTCTTAATGTCTTCTGCCAAAGCCTTTGACTGTTGGATCACAACAAACTGTGGAAAATTCTTAAAGAGATGGGAATACAGACCACCTGACCTGCCTCCTGAGAAATCTGTATACAGGTCAAGAAGCAACAGTTAGAACTGGACATGGAACAACAGACTGATTCCAAATCAGGAAAGGGGTACGTCAAGGCTGCATATTGTCACCCTGCTTATTTTACTTATATGCAGAGTACATCATGAGAAATGCTGGGCTGGATGAAGTACAAGCTGGAATCAAGATTGCCAGGAGAAATACCAATAACCTCAGATATGCAGATGACACCACCCTTATGGCACAAAGCGAAGAAATACTAAAGAACCTCTTGATGAAAGTGAAAGAGGGGAGTGAAAAAGCTGGCTTAAAACTCAACGTTCAGAAAACTAAAATCAAGGCATCTGGTCCCATAACTTCATGGAAAATAAATGGGGAAACAATGGAAACAGTGACAGACTTTATTTTGGGGGCTCCAAAATCACTGCAGATGGTGACTGCAGTCATGAAATTAAAAGATGCTTGCTCCTTGGAAGAAAAGTTATGAGCAACCTAGATAGCATTTTAAAAAGCAGAGACATTACTTTGCTGACAAAGGTCCATCTAGTCAAAGCTATGGTTTTTCCAGTAGTCATGTATGGATGTGAGAGTTGGACTAGAAAGAAAGCTGAATGCCAAAGAATTGATGCTTTTGAACTGTGGTTTTGGAGAAGACTTGAGAGTTGTGAACAGCAAGGTGATCCAACCAGTCCATCCTAAAGGAAATCAGTCCTGAATATTCACTGGAAGGACTGATGCTGAAGCTGAAACTCCAATACTTTGACCACCTAATGCAAAAAACTGACTCATTTGAAAAGACCCTGATGCTGGGAAAGATTGAAGGCAGGAAGAGAAGAGGCCAAAAGAAGATGAGGTGGTTGGATGGCATCATGGACTCAATGGACATGAGTTTGAACAAGCTCCAGGAGTTGGTGATGGACAGGGAAGCTTGGCATGCTGCAGTCCATGGGGTCACAGAGTTGGACATGACTGAGTGACTGAACTGAACTGAACCTGGAGAAAATAAGAATGCAAGAGATACCCACATCAGAGATACAAAAGTCTTTCTCTTATGGAAGCTGGACTAGATTTGTTGACCCCAAAATACAGAACTCAAGTCATTGGGTGCACTCAAGTTTCCAGTACACCATCCAGCTCCCCTTACCAGACCCCTCATCTCACACCCAGGTGGGTGGGACTATTGGCTGCCAGGTTCTCACGGTAGCACCCTTTTGGGGACAATACACACTGCCAATGGTCCCACAAAGCCACTGAGTGTATGCTCTGTCCCAGCCACATGATTTGGACCCAAGTTTCTTTTTTATTTTTCTTTGGAGAATAATTGCTTTACAATTTTGTATTGATTTCTGCCATACATCAACATCAATCAGCCATAGGTATACATATGTCCCCACCCTCTTGAAGTCCACTCCCACCTCCCACCCCAACTCTCCCCTCCAGGTCACCACAGAGCACCAGTTTGAGCTACGTGCCTCATTCAGCAAATTCCCACTGGCTGTTTTACATATGGTGGTGTGTATGTTTCCACGCTACTCTCTTCATTCATCCCACCCTCTCCTTCCCCCACTGTGTCCACAGTCTTCTCCAGGTCTTCTTTCTTGTCCAGCTGGACTCCTGTTTTCACATACACAATGACCATCATAAATCCAGCCCCACCCCGCCCCCCGCTATCCCCCATACGGCTCACTTTAATCAGAACTAAAAGTGTAAAAGACTGCAACTTAGAGATAAACAAATGCCCTAATATCCTGATTTTCTCCAGCAGACAGACACAAAACCCAAAAAAGGACACACCAAATATAGTGCCTGGGAAATAATGGAT
This sequence comes from Bos indicus x Bos taurus, assembly GCF_003369695.1. NCBI lineage: Eukaryota > Metazoa > Chordata > Mammalia > Artiodactyla > Bovidae > Bos > Bos indicus x Bos taurus. The sequence continues at coordinate 39,653,368 of NC_040097.1, read as the reverse complement.
CTGGAGTTTCTCCCTGTTGGTAATTTTTACATCCCTGAGGCTTTCCTTCACTTTGATAATTTACAGGTCAATGGTTTCCTTTCTCTTCACACACCTCATGTTTGTCTCCTCACTTTAATCAGGGAAAGATGGAGGCAAAAGCAAAGATGTCTGGATACAGCAAAAAGCAGTGATGAAAAGCACTAGACCAAGATCAAATATTTATGCTATGGCAAACTAGCTAACTGATTGTGATATCAAAGGATAATAAATCATTTTTTAAAAGGGAGAAAAAGCAATCAATGTGAACAGTATAATTTGCCTTTCATCAGGTGCTGATTTCTTTTTTCTGGTGTTCATCTAACAATGATCGTTTCTGACTTTCTTTTGTCTCGTTTAAAAATACATTTCATGTCCCTCCCCCAAGGCAGTCAGATGTGCAGTGTTTTAAACGAGGTTTTGTGAAGGAGACACCGAATTTCATATTTTGTACCCTGTGAAAAGGAACACATGTAGTTCTCTGTAGCCCCTGTCTCTTTTTCAGTGGTTCCTGCTGTTGTTACATGATTGAGAAATTGATTGAACTCGGAGACCAGAGCACTTCAAAGAACAGCCATGTTCAAATTACAGATTTCAGCAACTGAGACTTATGCAAAATTAACAGTAGTCAAATAGCCAGTATTTCTCATCTGTAGCTCCCGCTACCCCCTCTACCAAGCCCAAGTGGGCAGCAGGTAATAAATGTAGGTAACAAAAGAAATGTAGAGAACAGGTAATATAGATAACAAAAGAAAAATGATAATGAATAATCTGACATCTCTGCCGTCAATGTTTTCTAGAAATCTACTCTTTCAGTATTTTAAACAGTACCACCATCTTGTTGCATTTTTTAAAAATTTTTATCACTTCAATTATAAATTCTTCAACAAGGTCATACTTAGAAAATAAATTGCCTGAAGGGTTATCATCAGACTGTCAATTTCCAGTGAAAATGACCTGATTCTTACAGAAAGCTTAGTGCATGTGGAATTTGGTTTTTCTGATTTTTTTAAATGTATTTATAAAAGCTTTATCAAGATTTAATTCACATACCACACAATTCATCCATTTTAAGTATACGATTCAATGGTTTTTACTATATTCAGTGTTGATTTTTTTTTTTTTTTTTTTAGTAAACTGTCTTGAGTAATTCTGTTGTTTTTTAATTGGTCTTTTTGGAGAGACTACCCTAAAGAATTTTTAACCTCATGAACTCTGAACTCAAAGGATCAAATACTGCTTTTCTCCCACCTTGTGACTTCTTTGTAAATTTTTATTATTACTTTTGGAAGAATTCTGAAGCCCTCTATGCCTAATGTCAGTACAGAAGTAGTTTAATTAGATTATGAAGCAAAGAAGACATCTTCACTCTGAAAAGCGTAGCTGGGCTTTGCTACCAGAAAAGAAAATCTTTGTTTCCCTCAGTTTCCCTTACAGACATTTCTGAGCTCAGCTCATTGCAGGCTGATCTCTATGACTTCACATTTGCTCAAAGCAGATGATTTATTAGCAGTAGCACCAATATAAATTAATAAAGGAAAAATCTTTATAAAATATCAACGAACCAAGGTTCACTTTACACACCGTGCTGCCTATTATGTGTGTGTGTGTGTGTGTGTGATTTGCATACACGTATCACACACACATTCAGTCATTCAAAGCATGGCTCATAAGTCTGATTGTGTTATGATTTCCTTTTATAAGAGAGAATTAAACATGAACACTTACTGTTCATTCAATTCCTATACATCATTCCTTCTCACTCTAGGGTTCCTGCACCTCTTGGAGGGGTGGGATACATGAACCTGTGTTTTAAACAAACTTTCCAGGTGACTCTGATGGCCCAACATTGGGAAATCAAGGGTCCTCTGCCACATACTGAAGACAAGATATTCACAGCAAGCAGTGAATGGCTTCGTGGCTGATACTCAGGGAGACGGATGCACTGGAGTTGAATCCCAAACTGCTATTGTCTGAATGTTTGTTTCCTACCAAAACTCATATGTTGAGATTCTAACTCTGAAGGCAATGGTATTAGGAGGTGGAGTCTGGTTGTCAGTTAGGACATGAGGGTGGGACCTTCGTGAATGGGATTAGTACCCTTATAAGAGAACCCAGAGGGGCCCCTCACTGCTTCCACCATGTGAGAATGCAGTGAGAAGACACGACCTACGGACCAGGAAGAGAACTCCCACCAGAACCCAACCACGCTGGTACCTGATCTCAGATTTCCAGCTGCAGACCTGTGAGAAATAAGTTTCTGTTGTTTATATGCAATCCAACTGTGGTAATTTGTGATAGCAACCCCCAAAGACTAAGACACCACCACAACTTCAGGAAATTCAGAGCACCAACAGGTAACATGGACACCTGTCCAGTTCATACACTGGAAGCTGTCACCCCTCTTTTAGCCTGGCCCTCTGCCACTGGACTTCTAAGAGAGATGAAGAAGTGCATTTGTCAAAGACAACCTGTGACTCTCCAACCTGGAAACCAGGCAGGCTTGCAGATTCTTCAACCACAGAACAGAATTGATGCTGATGGCTTTGGAGGCTGGGTCATCACAGGCGAGGGTGCTTCTGCCCCAGGTCTAATGACCCCGAGGCTCCCATGCTTTGAAGAAGCCACACCAGTTCCAGGCACCACACATGTGGAGGAATAAGCCTTCAGCAGAGTCCATCCCCCAGTTCCATCACCACCAACCTTTGATTATTCCCAACTGAGATTCCAACATCCTGGAACACCAACGTGCCATAGAAAGGGGACTATACCTTGTCTGCTTTCCTGACCCACAGAATCCATGGGTATAAATCACTATGAGTAACAGCAATTTATTACACATCAGAGGGCCCAGAGCCAGGGGACAGAATACCAAGTGACCTATGAACATGATGAGAGCCAACGAATTCTGTCAAAGCCTGGAGAACAGGGTGTCGTCAGCCAGGCCAAGCACATTGTCCTAAAATCACCAGATTTGGGCTGCTTTCCTCTCTGGTCCAAACAATACTTCAAGCCCATGGGATCACTCCCAGACAGAACTGCAGGACAGAAAGAATCAGCAAGCAGCACTAATGGCTTTACTGTCTTGTGCTGGCTGCCAGAAGCCCTGTGAAGGTATATCTGGATATGCCCTGCTCCATGGGGAGAGTATGGTTTCCTCAATGGTCTGAGCATCAACAGACCCCAGGGCTTGCTGACCCTGAACAGCAATTCTTGCAGGCACAAAGGGTAACCTGATGCCTTTTACTGTTTTCCCCTGGGAATAAATTGTGAGGCTGTGGTGCTACCCAGGCACTGCTCTCTGGGGCCTTTTGGGGGGATATAAAGCACAAGCTTCTTCCTAATATGTATAGTAACACACTACCAATAGTCTTACCAATGAATATTCTAGGTTGGTTTCCTTTAGGATTGACTACCATCATTTAACTCCTGCCAGATGGACTGGGATAAACCATTCCTCCTTAACAGCCCCCAAAATAGCAAGACTGTTCTCCTCTTTCACAGAAGTAAACAGCTCTACCACTGTTCTGAGAACTGAGTATTGATCTTCCTCCCTCTCAGATAAAATACCTGTCCCTAATCTTCCCTGGTGGCTCAGTGCTAAAGAATCAGCCTTCTGATGCAGGAGACTCAAGTTCAATCCCTGGGTTGGGAAGATCTCCAGAAGGAAGTGGCAACCCACTCCAGTATTCTTTCCAGGAAAACCCCATGGACATAGGAGCCTGGTGAGCTGTCGTCCATAGGGTTGCAAAGGGGTCGGACACAATTTAGCGACTAACCAACAGCAGCAATCTAAGGACAGCAACTACGTTTTTTGAGTTTCTGATCTATTCTCGCCCCTGCTGGGTCTGTTGGAATCACAGGGAAAGAATTCTGGGGTAGATTAATGATGTCTGAAAGGAATGGGAGAACAAATACATAGACCATTGATTTGCTATCCTGCATCTATTTTAAAACAGGATTACTACAAAAAAAATCGCCACAAAAGTCAGTCATAAATGAGAAGGGAAAACGTAAACAAACGCTTGTTTTTTTAAAAAATATCGTTCTTTTTACACCACCAACACTCAAGGAAAGAAAAAAATCTGCAAACTGAGTCCATTTTAGTACACTCCCAGATCCTGCTCCTGACTCTAGTGGGATTAGAGTTAATAAACCTCTGAGATGGAAGATTGAGTTGAAGTTGCTGGCAATCCCACTTCATTTCATTACAGATAATATGTACTCACCGAAAGTAACTTTATTATTCTTCTGACATCTTTTATCTAATTCAGAAATGGGAAGTTCTAGCCATGAGACATGTATGCTGCATGCCAATATATTCAGAAGCTGGGCAAACCCCTCAGCACTGGTTGTGCATGAAATAGGATCTGTGCTGGGCTCTGTTCTGTTTTAGGGGCACCTGCAGGTCAAGAACAGCCTAGAATTGCAGACCTCAGCCCCTGAGCACTCAGTCTCCAGAATGAGCAACAAACTGGCCGTGCTTTAGGCAAGGAGCTTCAGGAGACCTGGGTGCTGTGTCTGCGTGCTCCCTCACTCGTGCGTGTGTGCATGCTGTCGCCCAGTTGTGTCCAACTCTTTGTGACCCATGGACTGTAGCCCACCAGGTTCCTCTGTACATGGGATTCTCCAGGCAAGAGTACTGGAGTGGGTTGCCATTTTCCCCTCCAAGAGATCTTCCTGACCCAGGGATCGAACCTGGGTCCCTTGCACTGCAAGCAGCTTCTTTATCACCTGAGCTACCAGGGAAGCTCTTGACCTGGATGCTAGATGAGTGCTTTCCAGCAACACTTTCTGTGGCAATGATGTTCTATAATCTGCCTATCAAGTAAGATACCTCCACGTGCTTATGGAGCACTCATTGTGTGGCTAATGGCACTGAGAAAAAAATACATTAAAATTTATTAATATAAATTTAAGTAGCCACAGTGTGAATGTGGTCTAGTGATTTAATTTCTCCAGCCCTCAGTTTTACAGACCTCCCAAATCTGTCTACTTCTCTCCATCTCTCTGCCAGCCCTCTCCTCCTCTAATGCAAACTATTTTGGCTGTTTGCATACCCAGGATAGACACTATGGCCTTTTTTTACTGAGTTCAAGCTCGCTCTGCTTGCTGTACAACAGGCCAATGACTCTTAGAGAAGAGGTGTTGAGGTAAGGAAAATGACTTTATTCAGAAAGCCAGCTGACCAAGAAGATGGCAGGCTAGTGTCTGAAAATAATTATCGGAATCTGGACGCCAGATTCTTTCACAGATCAGAGACGGGGAAGGGATGGGGGGTGGAGAGAAAGCAGGGTAAAAAGGCCATCAGTCTTGTAAACATCTCCTAGAACGGCAAGCCTCAGGCAGGAGATGTGTTCATTTCTTCCTTTCTGCCATCCACGGGTGGACAGGGTTCTGAACAAAGGCACTCTAGTATAACAGTCAGGCAGAGGGGCAGGATTCTCTGAGGCAAATCATTCTGTATGATTACAGTAACAAAAGCAACGAAAAGCAAGTCAAAGAAACTGTTCCTACATAGTCAGAATTGGTTCCCTCCCTGCCACAACAGCCTAATTAATCTCCCTGCTGACTGCGGATGGTGAGCACTAATAAAAATAAAAATTGAACTAAAAAATATCTGTCCATGGCTTCTCAATGCTTTCCAAATGAAGCACAATCATCAGATTGGCTCGCTGATGTGGCCAATGTGTGGTTTGCCGTGCCCTACTTTCCCAGCCAAAATCTCATGTTGAGGCCCTTTTTGTCTGGGTTTCAGCCAATCTGACCTGTCTTTGTCCCTTAAAACTCTATGCTCCTGCCTGCCCCAGAGCTTTTGTACATTCTTCCTTTCCCATTCTTGCCCTGCCTCACCTTCCCCCTCGCTCTCTGCCATATTCACCCTTGCACATCCTTTAAAACTCAATTCAAGCAGTACTTCTCCAGGAAAGCCTCCAAGACTTAGGTTTCAGCCATGCCCAGACTTCTGGGATCTTAGTTCCTCTACGAGGGATCGAACCGGGACTCTTGGCAGTGACAGCGCAGAGTCCTAACCACTAGACCACCAGGAAAATCCCCAGGAAGGACTTTCTTAAACTTCTGAAAAGAACCCAAGCAACACATACTCAGCAAGGTGATAGCAGGAGACACTCCGGCACCGCCCAGCCCAGCTCTCCCCTCCCTGGGAGGGCCCCCCTTCCCTGCCGCCCTGCCGCCCTGCCGCCCTGCCGCCCTGCCGCCCTGCCGCCCTGCCGCCCTGCCGCCCTGCCGCCCTGCCGCCCTGCCGCCCTGCCCCTCCCCACCACCTCACCCCTGAGAGTGTTGGTTGCTAGAGGCACACAGCTGCCCTTTTTCAGATAATTGCCCTCAGGTGGTAGGAATTAGCTAATAGAAGGAGGCCCTCAGAAAAGAGGCTGCTATCTACATAATAAGCACTAGATATCATGAATACTTCATGGAAACAAAACCACCAACAGGGCAAAAATTGGCTCCTGGAGGCAAAAAAAAAATCTTATTTTTATGCATAAAACACAACTATATCTACAGTACATAAATAGGTATCTAGTCTATCTGTGGCATTAAAATTTCATTGTCAGGGGTTGGAGAGGATTAGGGGAAAATGTCTAAGAGGCACCTTGTGTGCATATGTGTGCCCAGTCCTGTCTTACTCTTTGTGACCCTATGGACTATAGCCGGGCCAGGCTTCTCTGTCTATGGGATTCTCCTTGGTTGGGCGGGGGACGGGGGAGGGGGAAGCTGGCGTGGGAGGAAGGGGCAGGGAGGGTGGGGGCAATAATGCAAAAAAAAAAAGTTGAAGAATGCTACCCTAGGTGGATGCTAACTATGGTGGTGATGATGTTTACTTGCTAATTCATGTCTGACTCTGCAGACCTCCAGGCTCCTGTCCATGGGATTTCCCAGGCAAGAATACTGGAGGGGGTTGCCATTTCCTTCTCCAGGGGATCTTCCTGACCCAGGGATCGAACCTGCATCTTCTACATTGCAGGTGGATTCTTTACCACTGAGCTACCTGGGAAGCCAACTATGGTACCTGTGGGCTCCAAATGGCCTCTTCTGTGGCTCTGGCAGATTCCAGTCTAAGGACTGGTCAGTCCAGACTGCTCTTCCAGCACCCCCACAGCAGAAGTCAATGCTTCCAGCCTTCTCTTGTTAGCAGCTTATTTACACTTGGACAAGCCTGGTGATTCTTCTCCCCCACCTCCCGCACCCATGCTTTGCATATTATTAAAATCAAATCATCTTGATGTCTCTTGGGCTGAGAGACTTTTACTTCTTTCCTCATTGAAATCTATTTTGAAACTGATGGATGTGTGAAGAACGTATGTAATGTAGATTAGCCTCAGAATGACTGATTTTTTCATAATTCTGAGAAAAAGAGAAATTATTGCCCTTAGAAGGTGTCATCTATCTGCATACACTTTGGGTTAGAAAGAAAATGTCCTTATCAGGACATTATTATATAGCTCTCAACCCAGCACCAGGAAACAGTGTAATTTGAGACAATGAATATCATCAATGCCATGAATTCCACGTAATTGTATTTCATTGAGAAAAAGAAGAATGTGTCTCCTTGTGCATCTTCGGGTGGGGAGAGGCGGGGAAGAGAGAAGGACTGCACTGTACCATCTGGACTGTCAGAACAGAGATGAAAAATAGCAGAGCCACTCACCCGGCCACTGGGAATGCAGTCACATGTTCAGAAATGCAAAATATGAACACAATTAAGCTAAGGTAAAAAGAAATCAGCCTGACAGCTAATTATTGTCTGCAATCCAGCCTGCCCTGAGATCCTACTATGGGCCAAGGGCTGTGGCAGCTGCCTGGTAAATTCACTGCCCTCGTTAAATTCCTTCCACCAGTCCTTGTAACAGAAGAAGTTGAGACTCAACCAGCCTGCAAGTAAGTGACAGAGCCAGGATTTGAACCCTGTCTCCCAAGTTTGATATTGTGACTTAAGGGACTGGAAGAGGCTCTAGCTGAATAAGTAAATAACTGGCTCGTCAAGCTGAAAAGTCTAGGGGTAAATGCTTCGGGCATAGCGGGATCTAACGACAATGATCAGGCTCAAATGACATGATCAGGATACTTGCTGCCTCTCAGCTCCACTTCCTCTGTGTGGGCTTTTTTTCTCAAGATAGTTCATCCTGTGTGGCAGCCTCTGAAAACCCCAAGCCTAAAATCCTCACAGCTCAGTAACTTCAGTCATTATTAAAAGTGGTTTTTACATTTCTTTCTCTCTGCACTAGTATCTAGGAAAAGCCTCAAGACTCAGTCTCCTTAGGGCAGCTTGGAACCCGTTGCTGAAGCCATCACTGTTGTGGGGGCAGGACAGGAAGATGAATGCTCTGATTGGCCAGACTTTGGTCATGTGCCCACCCAACCCCCAAACTGTGGGTGAAGAAAGTGTAATCTTTTAAAATGTGTAGCAATGAAAGTCAAGGGGTCCCTCCCAGAACAAGGATTAAGAGGGCAGCAACGCACAGTCCTCACCTCCCCCACCCAAAATTCTATCCTCTTAGCCTACCCTTAAAGCTCCTACCATGCGCTAACTCTATAGTGTAAACTGGCTTATTTCTGCAAAGGCACATTCTTATCAGCATATCCTGGGTACCCAGAAGAGCACCTGGTACATAAGAGCTGTGGAATATTTACTCAGTAAAAGAATGAATGAATAGAAACACCAAACCTGCCTCGCAACTAAAGGGTTTATGTGATGCGGCCTCTTCAACAGGAGACTAAATGATCAGCACCCCCACTAAGTGCTTAACAAATGCTCAGCACCTGTGCATCCAGGCAAGTAGAGAGCAAGCCCCCGCTCCCATGCCTCCAGCAGCCAGCAGAGGGATGCGAACACCTGCCCCAGAGGGTTGGGAGGAAGCCCCACTGGCCGCCCCCGCCCCCCAGGAGGGGGATCTGCCACTCACTGCACAATCCCTGAGGCTTCATCATTGACCGGAGACATATTGTTACTTGAACACTTTTGACCAGAGATGTATCAATACATTCTTAGAGAGTGATACAATTAACATCACTGTGCAAAGTTGTTAGAGCTTAAAACTGATCAAGCCTTCATTATATGAAACTTTGATTGTCATTATCATCCACATTTTGCTCTGTTATGCTTTTGTTACAACCTTGTACATATTATACACGTTTATTACCATAAAATTTTCAAAAATGACAGATGAAAAAATTTCTAATTTCTAAAGGAGCCCCTCCCCCCAACATGAAGATCCACTTTGTCGACTACCAGGTGAAATAAATGAAAATATTCTAGAGGAAATAATACCCACAGAACTTTAAAAAAAAAAAAGTGCTGCCCGTAAGTGTAGCCTGCTCTTCCACAGACTGGGAAAGCAAAGTGAAACATGGTATATTTGTAATAGCCTTCTCCTGCACACAGGTGCCTGCTATATAGCCTATCACCCTCTAACAAAACACTGGATGCTTTAGTAAGACACACAGCATTTCAAATAAACGCATTAGGTGCAAAAAAGTTGTTGATATTTATTCAAACGCAGTGTTTCCATATTCACTAACATAACAAATCACCAGCCACAGGCATGGTGGTGCCTGTGTTAGTTTTGATGAAAAAAATCCCCTGGTCAGCAATGTGTAAAAGCACAGACTGCAGAATCCACCCCTAGGAGATCCTATTCCATAAATCCTCGGGGAAGCCCAAGAATTGGCACTCTGTGTAAGTTCCCAGGTGCTGCTGCTGCTTCAGGAACCAGTTTGAGAACCAAGCTTTTCTGCAGCAAAATTTTAATACTAATATTAATAGTATTTCCAGTGTTTGGTCAGCAGCTACTGAGTGCCCCACGGGTTCACGGGGTGGTACAGCAGGGAGTTGGCTAGAAAAGATAAATTTGCTCATTTTAATCAGTCCCTAAAAGGAAGCCTAAGATGCAGGAGAAGCTTACTCCTCCACAGAGATGCCCACCCTGCCCCACCTCCCCAGCAAAGATGCCCACCCCCGCAGCCAACTTCTAGACTCATTCTCAAACAGTGGTCCTCTAACCACTGACCTCATGACCCCCCGAAGATGACTGTCAAAAAGTAGCTTCCGAGTCAGGAACATGTTTAGGAATCATACCAGGAGATATTTTTAAGGTGCACAGAAAGAGATTTACTGTGAGGGACTGGCCTCACCTGGTTATGGAAGCTGAGACATCACAGGACCTGTCAGCCACAGGACAGAGGTGTGGGAGGCCGGTGGGGTAGCTCCAGTCCAAGTTCTAAGGCCCAAGAACCAGGGCAGCCAGTGGTGTACATCCATGAAATGACTTATAAAACCCAAGAAACAGCAGCACTGAGGTCCAAGGCAGAGAAAGATGGATGACTTTACCCTGCAGAGAGCAAATTTGCAGCTTCTCTGCCCTTTAATGCTAATCGGCCCCCTGTGGAGTGGATGCCATCTGCCCATATTGGTGAGGGTGACCTGGATGGCTCAGCCAGGTACCAGGGCTGGAGGTGACAGGAGGACCCATGGTCCAGCCATGCTCTCCTGAGGGACATCCCCACAGAGGTCTGGCCCGGCATCTCCAAATTCAACAGGTTCTTATTTAAATAGGAGACCCACTGCATCAAAGACTGCTGGGCGGTACTTGAATGTAACTAGTCAGTAACAAGAATTCCCTGAGTTCTCTTAGAATCAGGCCATACAACCATAGAAACAGCTGATATACGCAAGAGCGGAAGAAAGGAAAGGATTTGTTAAGCAGAGGCATCCACAGCATGCCAGGCCCTTTACACACACAATTGCTTGAATCCCTGCCAGACCCTGTGAGATGGGTATAATTAGCCCCCTTTTACAGATCTGAAGACACTAAGGGTCAGAGACGTTTACTAACAATAGCTAGCCCAGCTAATAAGAAGCCAGAATCAAACCCACCATATTGATTCCAAATACTGCCCTCTGTCTGCCATGTGGGATAATGGAAACAAGGCAGGCAGCAATGAGCAGGAGGCTCAAGGACTCAGAAGCTTCTAGCATCCAGAGTGAAGACTGTTGGTGAGAGACTGTGAAGAGGGACAGACGGAGGAAGCGGTGGTCTGGGAAACTCCCTGGACACTGACAGACCACCCCCACCACCCAAGATTTCTGCAGAACAACATACCTGCCCAATTACATATCAAGCTGAAAGCAACTTCACGAGATGAAAGTCAAACCACCCACCTGAACCCTGAGGAAGGCCTGGGGTGGAAGTTTCCACGGTTCCACGGTTCTTACTTCCCCTTGTTCTCAAGTGTCATCCCCTGACTCTGACTCATGGTGTTTCCCCAGTTTCACTGTCTGGAAAACAGCAACCCCAAGACACATACCCCTGTGAGTCTTAACTGAATGATATATATGAAAAAGCTTGGTCCTGAGAGGAGGTCCTACAGAGATGCCCAGTGTCCTCACTGTCATTCATACGTCAATGAGCAGCACACACCAAGAATCTGATATGTTTCCCAAGGACCCTGAAATTACACTTTTGCACACTGTGTTTAAAACCTGCCAAACACTTTTTTTTCTTTTTTTCTGTACCACTGGTGGCTAAGACTGTATTTTTTTAAGACACCATAAGGAAAAGTGAAGCAAGAGTGGTCTCTTGTGGAAGTAAACAGTATGTACAACAATTCATAGAACGTGAATCACAGCGGGTGGTGTTTCAGAAGCAAATTGGTGGGAAATGGCCAGTTTTCAGAGCGGGTGGTTTTTGAAGGTACAGGCCTGAAATCTAAGCCTTGGGATTCTTTCCTTGGGGCCATGAAAATTTGGTTCCTCCTGTTGGCCGCCAGCCTTCCCCCTCCGCACCCCTCCATCAGCCAGGTGAGTCTGAAGCAGGTGTTCCAGAGATAAGCTCTGAGATTCAGCCTTCCAGTGAGTTTCACTGGCTTTGCATGGGCCATGCAACTGCATTTTCTTGAAACATTACTGCCGAAGTGGGGCCACACTACTACAGGCTTTCCTTCCTGGATAACCACTCAAAACCGGGCTGCACAACACGGGTGGGCCTAGAAACTGTCATACTGAGTGATGTCAGTCAGACAGAGGAAGTGAAATATTATATGATACCACTTGTATACAGAATCTAAAAAAAAAAAATGATACAAATGAACTTACAAAACAGAGACAGGCAAAGAATGAACCTATGATTACTAGGGAGAAGGGTGGAGCTGGGAGAGAGATTTTGGGATTGTCGTGTACACACTAACATTTTTAACATGGACAGGAACCTGCTGCACAGCACAGGGGGCTCAGTTCCCTGTTCTGTGATGACCTAGATGTATGAGATGTGGGGAGAGAGGTTCAAGAGGGAGGGAATATGTATATACTGAAAGCTGATTCACTCCGTTGTACTGCAGAAACTAACACAACATTGTAAAGCAATTAGCTCCAATAAAAAAAAAATACATTACGTACATACCTCATATAGTTTAAAAAAAAGAAAATAACCAACAAGGACCTACTGTATAGCACAGGGAACTTTGTTCAATATCATGTACAACCTAACTGGGAAAAAGAATTTGAAAAAGAATGGCTACACATATAACTGAATTACTTTGCTGTACACCTGAAACGGACACAACATTGTAAATCAGCTATATTCTAATATAAAATCAAAAGTTTTTTTCAAAAAAACCTGGGCTGCAAGCCCTCGGCAGCCCCTCGTCTTGGTATGTGTCCAGGAAAGACAAGGGAGGACTAAGGCACAGGAGGAACAAAACTCAGAGGCTGGGAGGAGCCCCAAAACACTTGGGAGATTTCTCCACAAAGGATGCACGTTGTTTTATGTCCCCCTATTTTGATGAACATTTTGCCATTTTTTTAGGCTGTGCCAGAACTGGATGATGACTTGTGTTTCAAAATTTGGGAAGCCAATTTCACATACAATGAGTTTATCTATTATGAAATTCGACAAAAATACTGAGATCATCTAAAATATGTCGACCATACAAAGAATAAAATGTGGGCATTCGTGCAGCTAAGAACGAGCACAAACTAAGAACAAACATTGCCAGGACCCCCATGTGCCTCTCCAAGCACACCCACTCCAGGGATGCTGCTAAGTCACTTCAGTCGTGTCTGACTCTGTGCGACTCTGTGCCCCATAGACAGCAGCCCACCAGGCTCCCCTGTCCCTGGGATTCTCCAGGCAAGAACACGCAAGTGGGTTGCCATTTCCTTCTCCAATGCATGAAAGTGAAAAGTGAAAGGGAAGTCGCTCAGTCGTGTCCGACTCTTAGCGACCCCATGGACTGTAGCCTACCAGGCTCCTCCATCCATGGGATTTTCCAGGCAAGAGTACTAGAGTGGGTTGACATTACTCCAGGGATGAGCCCCAGGCTAACTTTTATGACAATCATCTTACTTTTCTTTGTAGCTCTCACATGTGTTTGTATTTAATGTATATAAATGCATACATTTATCTTGAGTTGCCCTTGAACTGCATATAAATGGACCTGTTGTGACTCGCTTCTCTGCTGTATAATATTCCATTGTACAAATTGACTCCTTTTGATGGACATTTGGGTTGTTTTCCATGTTTTCCATTTTAGCACACAGAACTGCTGAGAACAGTCTCACTGTTGTTGTTTAGTCACCAAGTCTTCTCTGACTCTTTTGTGACCCCATGGACTATAGCCCACCAGGCTCCTCTGTCCATGGGGTTTCCCAGGAAAGATACTGGACTGGGTTGCCATTTCTTTCTCTGGGGATCTTCCCAGCCCAGGGATGGAACTCACATCTCCTGAACTGGCAGGCAGGTTCTTTACCACTTGAGCCAGGAGGGAAGCCCCAAGTGTCATACCATCGCCTGATTCCCATAGGCAAGGGATCCTCCAGACTGGAAGCTGGGCGCAGATTTTCTGTAAATGGGAAGACAGTAAATATATGGAACTTTACAAGCCACACAGTCCCTGTCTCTCCCAGCTGTCCAACTCTGCCATTGTATCATAAAAGCAACCATGACCAGATGTCAACAAATAACATGACTGTGCTGCAAAACTTGAAACAACAGCAGATGGCAGGCTGGATTTGGGCTATAGTCCCATAGTTTGCTGACTTCTGCTAAAGATGGCCTGCTGAGGAGTGGAAACGCTGGGGCCGCCCCATCACACAGCTCCATGGCAACCAGAGTGCACACTGCACATCCTGCTGCAGCCCAGGCTGCTGAGCCAGAGTGTGTACCCGGCTCTGCCGTGTGAGGCCAGACTCTTCCCCGAAGTGGTTTTGCAAGTTTGCATTCCCACCAGCGGAGAATGATGCCCCCTTCACTCACATTCCCACCATTCTTGGTATCAGTCATTTTGGGTGAATTTACAGGTAATACAGTAGTTTGGGTTTGCATTTCACTAGTAAGTGGCTGAGTCCTAATTTCATGCATTTCTGACAGCCACCTTACTCTTCTGTCAACTGAAGGTAAGTCCTTTTTCCTTGGGCACTTGAGTGACAGAAGTCCTGTGCTGCTGTATCTCCCTCGTCCCTGTGCCCAAACCAGGCTTACACATTGCAGAGGCAACGATGTTGATAATTCAAATGATGTCTTAGATGTTTAAAGCATTCCTACTAAGGAGAGACCAAGACTGGTGGTTGAGGAACTTCCCTGGTGGTTCAGCGGCTAAGACTCTCGGCTCCCATTGCAGGGGGCTTGGGTTTGCTCTCTGGTCAGAGAACCAGATCCTGCATGCTGCAACTAAGACCTGGCACAGCCAAATAAATTAAAAAAAAAAAAAAAAAAATACTGGTGGTTGAGGCTGAGGCCATTTGGTGGGGGGAAGGGACCAAGATAGATCATATTAGAACCCTGAACCCTGTGAAGAAGGCAGCATAAGCAGCTGTCTAAGTGGTTTAGGGCAGCGGTGAGGAGATACCCCTCGTCCAAGGTAAGGAGCATTGGCTGCGCTTTGCTGGAGCAGTTGTGAAGAAATACCCCACACCCAAGGTAAGAGAAACCCAAGTAAGACGGTAGGTGTTGCAAGAGGGCATCAGAGGGCAGACACACTGAAACCATACTCACAGAAAACTAGTTAATCTAATCACACTAGGAGCACAGCCTTGTCTAACTCAATGAAACTAAGCCATGCCCGTGGGGCAACCCAAGAAGGGCGGGTCATGTTGGAGAGATTTGACAGAATGTGGTCCACTGGAGAAGGGAATGGCAAACCACTTCAGTATTCTTGCCTTGAGAACCCCATGAACAGTATGAAAAAGTAAAATGATAGGATACTGAAAGAGAAACTCCCCAGGTCAGTAGGTGCCCAATATGCTACTGGAGATCAGTGGAGAAATAACTCCAGAAAGAATGAAGGGATGGAGCCAAAGCAA
The DNA here is from genome assembly GCF_003369695.1 of Bos indicus x Bos taurus. NCBI lineage: Eukaryota > Metazoa > Chordata > Mammalia > Artiodactyla > Bovidae > Bos > Bos indicus x Bos taurus. The sequence continues at coordinate 39,638,034 of NC_040097.1, read as the reverse complement.
AAACAATACCCAGCTGTGGATGTGACTGGTGATAGAAGCAAGGTTCAATGCTGTAAAGAGCAATATTGCATAGGAACCTGGAATGCCAGGTCCATGAATCAAGGCAAATTGGAAGTGGTCAAACAAGAGATGGCAAGAGTGAATGTTGACATTCTAGGAATCAGCGAACTCAAATGGACTGGAATGGGTGAATTTAACTCAGATGACCATTATATCTACTACTGCGGGCAGGAATCCCTCAGAAGAAATGGAGTGGCCTTCATGGTCAACAAAAGAGTCCGAAATGCAGTACTTGGATGCAATCTCAAAAACAATAGAATGATCTCTGTTCGTTTCCAAGGCAAACCATTCAATATCACAGTAATCCAAGTCTATGCCCCAACCAGTAACGCTGAAGAAGCTGAAGTTGAACGGTTCTATGAAGACCTACAAGACCTTTTAGAACTAACACCCAAAAAGATGTCCTTTTCATTATAGGGGACTGAAATGCAAAATAGAAAGTCAAGAAACACCAAGTAACAGGCAAATTTGGCCTTGGAATACGCAATAAAGCAGGGCAAAGACTAATAGAGTTTTGCCAAGAAAATGCACTGGTCATAACAAACACCCTCTTCCAACAACACAAGAGAAGACTCTATACATGGACATCACCAGATGGTCAACACCAAAATCAGACTGATTATATTCTTTGCAGCCAAAGATGGAGAAGCTCTATACAGTCAGCAAAAACAAGACCAGGAGCTGACTGTGGCTCAAACCATGAACTCCTTATTGCCAAATTCAGACTTAAACTGAAGAAAGTAGGGAAAACCACTAGACCATTCAGATATGACCTAAATCAAATCCCTTATGATTATACAGTGGAAGTGAGAAATAGATTTAAGGGCCTAGATCTAATAGATAGAGTGCCTGATGAGCTATGGAATGAGGTTCGTGACACTGTACAGGAGACAGGGATCAAGACCATCCCCATGGAAAAGAAATGCAAAAAAGCAAAATGGCTGTCTGGGAAGGCCTTACAAATAGCTGTGAAAAGAAGAGAAGTGAAAAGCAAAGGAGAAAAGGAAAGATATAAACATCTGAATGCAGAATTCCAAAGAATAGCAAGAAGAGATAAGAAAGCCTTCTTCAGCGATCAATGCAAAGAAATAGAGGAAAACAACAGAATGGGAAAGACTAGAGATCTCTTCAAGAAAATCAGAGATACCAAAGGAACATTTCATGCAAAGATGGGCTCAATAAAGGACAGAAATGGTATGGACCTAACAGAAGCAGAAGATATTAAGAAGAGATGGCAAGAATACACAGAAGAACTGTACAAAAAAGATCTTCACGACCCAGATAATCACGATGGTGTGATCACTGACCTAGAGCCAGACATCCTGGAATGTGAAGTCAAGTGGGCCTTAGAAAGCATCACTACGAACAAAGCTAGTGGAGGTGATAGAATTCCAGTTGAGCTATTCCAAATCCTGAAAGATGATGCTGTGAAAGTGCTGCACTCAATATGCCAGCAAATTTGGAAAACTCAGCAGTGGCCACAGGACTGGAAAAGGTCAGTTTTCATTCCAATCCCAAAGAAAGGCAATGCCAAAGAATGCTCAAACTACTGCACAATTGCACTCATCTCACATGCTAGTAAAGTAATGCTCAAAATTCTCCAAGCCAGGCTTCAGCATTATGTGAGCCATGAACTTCCTGATGTTCAAGCTGGTTTTAGAAAAGGCAGAGGAACCAGAGATCAAATTGCCAACATCCGCTGGATCATAGAAAAAGCAAGAGAGTTCCAGAAAAACATCTATTTCTGCTTTATTGACTATGCCAAAGCCTTTGACTCTGTGGACCACAATAAACTGTGGAAAATTTTGAAAGAGATGAAAATACCAGACCACGTGATCTGCCTCTTGAGAAACCTGTATGCAGGTCAGGAAGCAACAGTTAGAACTGGACATAGAACAACAGACTGGTTCCAAATAGGAAAAGGAGTACATCAAGGCTGTATATTGTCACCCTGTTTGTTTAACTTATATGCAGAGTACATCATGAGAAATGCTGGGCTGGAAGAAACACAAGCTGGAATCAAGATTGCCGGGAGAAATATCAATAACCTCAGATATGCAGATGACACCACCCTTATGGTAGAAAGTGAAGAGGAACTCAAAAGCCTCTTGATGAAGGTGAAAGTGGAGTGAAAAAGTTGGCTTAAAGCTCAACATTCAGAAAACGAAGATCATCGCATTCGATCCCATCACTTCATGGGAACTAGATGGGGAAACGGTGGAAACAGTGTCAGACTTTATTTTTCTGGGCTCCAAAATCACTGCAGATGGTGACTGCAGCCATGAAATTAAAAGACACTTATTCCTTGGAAGGAAAGTTATGACCAACCTAGATAGCATATTGAAAAGCAGAGACATTACTTTGCCAACAAAGGTTCATCTAGTCAAGGCTATGGTTTTTCCTGTGGTCATGTATGGATGTGAGAGTTGGACTGTGAAGAAGGCTGAGCGCCGAAGAATTGATGCTTTTGAACTGTGTTGGAGAAGACTCTTGAGAGTCCCTTGGACTGCAAGGAGATCCAACCAGTCAACTCTGAAGGAGATCAGCCCTGGGATTTCTTTGGAAGGAATGATGCTAAAGCTGAGACTCCAGTACTTTGGCCACCTCATGCAAAGAGTTGACTCATTGGAAAAGACTCTGATGCTGGGAGGGATTGGGGGCAAGAGGAGAAGGGGACGACAAAGGATGAGATGGCTGTATGGCATCACGGACTCAACGGACATGAGTCTGAGTTAACTCCAGGAGTTGGTGATGGACAGGGAGGCCTGGTGTGCTGCGATTCATGGGGTCACAAAGAGTTGGACACGACTGAGCGACTGATCTGATCTGATCTGAAGTGGTTTCCAGGGGACCTGGATCTTATAAAACTGCCTTGGCTGTGGGATGTGGAAAGTTAGGGTGTATGTGCAAGTGCAGAGAGTCCCTATTACCACGCCTCCTTCACCAAAGCTAGAAGTTCTGGGTTGTTTGTCTGTATGTGAGTTCATCTGTTTATAAGTTCAATCACTATATCACATATTATTTTAAAAGAATTTATAAGCTCATGTAAAAGACTATAGACCATTATTCAATATTCGTCAACTTACAGAAAGCCAATCTGAGAAACATCCCCCCAGTGGATACACAGTCATCCCTTGGTATCTGCAGGAGACTGGTTATGCAAAACCTGAGGATACTCAAGTCCCTTCTATAACTATTCATAATGAAGTTATCCCTCCATATCCATGGATGCAGAATACCAACTGGTATGATATAACTAGGGTTTAAGATCTGGGTGCCGAGACCACCCGCTGGCTGGGTGACCTTGGGCTGATGTTCCACTTCTCTGGAACTATTTCCTAATGTGAAGAATGGGAGTAATGATGGGGCTTCTCTCATTGGCTTAGTCTAGGTGTTAAATGAGATAATACATGGGGAAAGCCAGCTACGTTTCAGGGAAAAAGTAAAAGCAGTAAAGGCAGGCTGGTGCTGTCTCAGTAGTTTTTTTAAAATGCAATCATAAATATAGTGGAATATCCCTTAAATAAATCCATGTAAACTCTTCTGCCTCAGGACCACTTGTCTTCTATTGAAGAAATAGACTTGGCTTATTTAGATAAGGAGAGGCCAAGAGCCCAGCAACTTTCCCTCTTTGCTCTGGCTGCCAGGAAGCTGAGATTCCATAACCAGAGGGTAGAGGGGATGTTAGGGAAAGGGTACATGAATGTGAGCCACAAAATGTGCACATTAAAGTGAAAGTGAAAGTCATTCAGTCGTGTCCGACTCTTTGAGACCCTATGGACTATATAGTCCATGGAATTCTCCAGGCCAGAATACTGGAGTGGGTAGCCATTCCCTTCTCTAGCAGATCTTCCCGACCCAGGAATCGAACTGGGGGCTTCTACATTGCAGGTGGATTCTTTAACAGCTGAGCTACCAAGGAAGCCCCATGCACATATTAATGTAAGTGTAAATACAGACAGCAGTCAAAGAATATATAACCAAAATATGTATGAATCAAAGAGATGAATCAGGTGACTTTAATTAAAACATTATTTTATGAATTTTGTTATATATTAGTTTTTAATAGTTGTGATTTGCTGTGTCTTTTCTCATCCTAAATACATATTCACTTTTAGATTCACTTTTATAATTTTATGTTCTTCTTCTTAAAGGGGTGCCTCTAGAACTTGGATCAACCCCTGCAAGACATGGAAAAGTTGACAGTGTCTCTCCTACTAGAAGATTTTCCAAGGGAAAGCTCTCAAGCTGTGGTCCCTACACTGGCAGCATCAGTCTTACCTGGAAAATTGTCAGCAATGCAGATTCTCAGGTCTCACCCCAGGCCTACTGAATTCTACACTGTGAAGTGCAGCCCAGTGACCTGTTTTCATAGACACCCACTCCAGGTGAACTGGAGGCACTCTGAAGCCTGCAACCCATTGACTCCAAGGGAATCAATTTCAAGATCCTCAAGGTAAAAACACACATTTGTACTTTTACCTAAAATGGACCAGCTTGAGACCTGATGTATGTTCTACCATCTCTCAACACCCACAGTTCCGTCTTCTACCTTATCAGAGGGCAGGCCTCTCACAAACCCAGAACCCACTACTCTGGGTGCACAGCCATGGTGTGTTTTTATTCTGGGGCACCAAAGGGTCCCTTTCTGTTGGGCTTCCCTGATAGCTCAGTTGATAAAGAATCTGCCTGCAATGCAGGAGACTCCGATTTGATTCCTGGGTCAGGAAGATCTGCTGGTGAAGGGATAGGCTACCCACTCCAATATTCTTGGGCTTCCCTGGTGGCTCACCTGGTAAAGAATCTGCCTGCCATGCAGGAGACCTGGGTTCGATCCCTGGGTTGGGAAGATCCCCTGGAGAAGGGAACGGCTACCCGACCCATTCCAGTATTCTGGCCTGGAGAATTCCGTGGACTGTATAGTCCGTGGGGTCACAAAGAGTCAGACATGACTGAGTGACTTTCACTTCAAAGGGTCCAGGTGAAATATTTTTCATGTAGCAACCTGCCTTTTCCCTTCCTCCTTGTTGGCAAACAATGCCTTGCTCCAGAGGTTGTCTCCACGCATTTCATTCCTGCAGCAGACTAGAGAACAATCTCCTGCCAGCATTTCTCCACCTTAGAACCCGGAGGGGAGATGACTATTACTGGACATGCATTACCACATCTATTAGGACTGAAAAATGAAGTCAGACTTTTCCGGTGAGCAAAGAAGCCGCAGTGCCAATTAGCTTGAAAACAAGGATCGACTTAGCCAATTAGATTAAATGATGCATATATTTTTCTAAATTGGATGTGTTAAGCCTGCAGCTTCAAGGTTCTGATGCAAACATATTTAAGGGAGGTCATAAGATAAAGGCACTTATTCTTAAAAATGTATTATCAGAGATATGTTGCACTGAATATTATTTCTAAATTTCCCAGCACTCGAGTATTTCAGGTTATACAAAGTGCCTCTAAATTGAAAAATAACAGATACAAAGAATAATCATTTGATAAATCTTGGAAGGCCTTTCTGAAATACATACCACAAAGTGCAAAAGTAAATGACTCTTAATAACTGAACAAAGCTTTTTGTAACTCAGTGGTTTCCAATTCTCTGCTTACAACAAAACTGAAAGAAAGCCCAGTTAATCTGTCCACAAACGGATTCTTAAAGATAAGTCCTCATCATAAAGTATTGGGTAATTTTTTGGCAATATTGCTAAGTTCAAATAATTAAGATATCTATATCCCCAGATATTTATATGTAATAGCTATAAAAATTCTTTGTATTCCTATCCACTTATTTCTGTGAAGAAAGTTACATCTATGAAAATAAGAAAACGGATGGTAATTGATACTAAAATTCATCTCATTCTGTGGTCATGTTCCAGTGGTGTTCATCCAGATACATGCAATTCAACCAGAGAAGGAAAAAAAAAAAAAAACTGTTATGTAATCAAAGGAAATTTTTTTCAACAAAATACCTTTTCAATAATTATCAAAATACATATTTATGCCATTCATATAGTAATTGCAATGTTAGCTCAATCCTGAAAAAAATGTTTTTAATACTTAGAGTTTTATGATCACAGAAGATGTGTTAAACCTTCTATTTAGCAAACTGTATTTTGTGGCACACTTTGTGTGCACAGCAAAACTTATAAAGGATTGAAATATGTTCAATCAGTATAAAATTCTGTGGTAGAAAAGGAATAAAGAAGAACATGTTTGAATGTACTTTTATTTTTATTTTCAAATATTTTGGCCATGCAGGACAGCATGTGGCATCTTTGTTCCCTGACCAGTGATTGAACCTGCATCCCCTGCAGTAGAATCGTAGGTAACAAACTTCAATGGTTTTTAGATTTAAATAAATATATTTAAAAGAGTAACTTTCAGTGTTGTTTTAAAACATCCCTTACAGTGGCTCAGATAGGCTTTCCAAGGACAAAAGCCAGATCTTGGCTTCCATTCAGTCTTCTCGCTAAGCAGGTGTCAAACTTTGCAAACAAGCGGGAAGTTTCCTTCAAGAATTTGACCAGCCTGCCATGGAAGCTGCCCTTAGCCCTGCTCCACTCAGAGCAGGGTTTCCTCAGTGTTTCCCATGATGCAAGAAACCCTGGCCTTGGAAAGGTGGATACTTAAGGAAGACCAAGCTCTTCCAGAAGGGCATTTCTGTCATGTGGAGACAGTACAGACCCCAAAGTGGCCACACCACTTCCTCACACATCCCCTGCTCAGGCACAGAGGTTATTCTGAGCTGTGGGGAAAGACTCTGGGCCAGGCCTCTCCAGAGGAAAATGAGGAAAACATATTTCTCCCTGGGATCCCTGTTTAAAGGCTGTAGGACTGGTCCTTGGTACCAAATCTGATTTGGTCATGATTATAATAAACATCGGAGAAGGCAATGGCACCCCACTCCAGTACTCTTGCCTGGAAAATCCCATGGACGGAGGAGCCTGGTAGGCTGAAGTCCATGGGGTTGCGAAGAGTCGGAGACAACTGAGCGACTTCACTTTCCCTTTTCACTTTCATGCATTGGAGAAGGAAATGGCAACCCACTCCAGTGTTCTTGCCTGGAGAATCCCAGGGACGGCAGAGCCTGGTGGGCTGCCGTCTATGGGGTCGCACAGAGTCAGACACGACTGAAGCGACTTAGCAGCAGAAGCATAATAAACATACTGAGCCTGTCACGTGCCCCATGGCGCATCTTGCAGGTAATAACCCACTCAGTCCACCCTATGCATATGGATTCTTATTACCATCCATGTCATGGATGGGAAAACTGAAAACAAGATGGTATAACTTGCATAACTTGGCACAAAGCTCATCAGTGGTAGAGCTAGGACTTACCTCAAATGGTGTGGCTCTGAGGCCCAAGCCTCACCCTGATGCTCTACAGTGGCATCCACACAGGACGCTCTAGTCCACTCGCTCCGTGGTGGGCCGAGGACTCAGGCTCCCAGGCTCAGCCTCCTGGAGAGGGAAGGCGGGGCCGAGGCGGGATCCATGGCTCTTCAACTGTCCACAGGCATCCTGGGCTGGCCTCGGCTTTTCAGGCAGACTAACCCATGGGACTTCATAAACACCCACCCTGCCTTACATGGGCGTGCATTCTGGTATCAGCAGGCACTTTCCATCTCGAGACTACTCTTTACCCTGTAGCAATTCATGATTTTTACAAAGGCCCATCAAAATTGCCACGACACAGAACTAGCACGGCAGGATCTCACAGGGACCAAATCAGCAACCTCCTTCTAGACACTGTCATGACTCAGGCAGCAGTAGGCACAGGGGCCACCCCTCCGAAACCCTCCTGGCTCGTGCTTCCTCTGGACCATGAATCCCATCTTAACCTGTAAGAAGTTGGGAGAAAGGAACTGCCGTGCTTAAGGTAACAGAGAGAACTGCTTCCAGGCTGTAGAAAGACTTGGATAAATGACAGCAAGAATTGTGAGTGAGTCAGTGCCTGGGAGAAAGAGGCCAAGGTAAAGAGGGTAGGAACAGAACAAAGGTCATCAAGAGTGGCTCTGACCCGTATGTGAAGGACGGTTAAATCATGGCGTGGCAGACAAACTGGAGTGGTATTAGTCAGGGCTGAGCTGTAAAAAAACAAAATAAAGTTTTTATTCATCCAGTTTTGTTTCCCTTAAAGACTGTGCTCCTTGTGTTAGCCCTCTATATAATGTGCATATGTAAGTACATAAAAGAGAAACAAAATGACAACTCAAAAAAAAAAAAAAAGAATTCTTTTAATAAAAATTACTCATAAAAATCCTAATAAATTTCCAAGAGCAAGATATTTCTTAGTACATTTATAAAAGAACATTTGGTCCTTTTACAAAAAGCTCCCTTTTAATTTAAATACATTTCTTATTTACAGATTACACATAAAATATCATCTATAGTTGCAAAGCATATTGCACATTACAGACAGAAGCATTTGTGTATTTCAATAGGTTTTCCCAGAGTTTCCAACTCTAGATTTTTTTCCTTTTGTAAAAACAGATTTACCTTTCTTGGGCATAATAAATAAAAAATACAGCTTGTGTTTTGCTATTTAAAACTAAAAATACCTTTCAAAATATTTCTCTGCCTCTCAGAAAGAGGGAAGCGGGTAATGAATTGGGAAGGTCCACAGGTACTCGACATTCTCGCCAGATTCACATCCAGATTCAAGTTGGGAACGCAACCCTGAGCCCTATAAAACCTGGAGACACAGCCCAGAGACCCACCCCTCCCTTCTCACTTTCATAAGAGTCCCTGCCCTGCAGGAACAGGCACTAGAGAAGGAGCTGGATGTCTGGGAATGCAAAAGGAAAGAAAGATCAAGATTTTTTTTCCCTAAAGTCCCTGCTCAGCCACTGTAGGGCTAGGGCAATCATCCAGCCCGACCTGTTAACCAGCATTAAATTTGAAATCAGCAAAAGAGAAAGACCTCTGGAAAAAAGGAATGTCTGATACTGCATCTGTGAAACCCAAAGCAAAGGGTGACAGTTTGCAATCATTCAATCAAGTGAGCTAAGAAAATGGCTGAGGGGCATTTTCCTTTGGTGGGGGACACGGTGTGGAGGTAAGAGTGGAATTCAGCTGAGACCCTCAGACTGCACCATGGCACTTATCCAGCCAGGGAGCTAGAGACTGACTTCCATCTGCACAGACACCATCCTGGAGCATAAATACCTAGAAAACTACTGAAGTGTGTGCTCTTGCCCTGTGACCCAGGACAGCCTCAGAACCTGGGGATGCAGAAGCTCTGAAGCACGGACTTGAACATGGAAGCTGATGTTCACCCAGGCCAAGACAATCAGAGAGCTAGCAAACACTTCCCTCATCACCTCCTCCTTCTCCAGGAAATGGAATCTCTCAGTTACACCATCTCAACCCGCAAAGCCTGCCCTGGAACGATTTAGAACTCTGAGGGGGTAGATTTCAACTCAACCCACAAAGGTAGCTATAAGGTAGCTTCCCACAAAGGTTTGGCAAAACCATTTTCATTGAGTCAACTAAAGCGGAGCCTTTAGACACTAGCTGCGCATGGGAATGCAAGGATGGTGCGGGCTGTTCCAAAGCATGGCATGCTTGGGATCAGGGTGTTCCCAGGGCAAGTAACAGAGCAAGGGACTTCCCCTGACATTCCTCTCCTCAGCCCTCCCCTCCCTGATCTCTTCCAACACAGAATAGAAGGAACAGCAAAAACCCTGCAGGATACATCACAGTTGTCGACATTCTGATCTTCAAAAAGAAAGCAAGATTTGAATGTGGCTCAGAGAACCTTCTCTTGTAACTAGCAAGAGATGGCATTCTGGCATCTAGTCACTGAGGGCAATCTGAAAGCTTGGCAACCAGGGTGAGAATGAGCCCCTCACCCTCGGACTCACAACCAGTACAAGTCCAGGGCCTGGAAGCTAAGAGGGAACATGTCTTCCGTCAACCTGTGGCCCTGAGATGCTTCTGCAACACTCAGGTCCTGGCCCCTGGTCCAGAGTGGGAGGGGCGATGGGATGCCTAAGCCCACAGGAGGGGGTTGTGGGGGTGTGATCACACCACTGCGTGATCACGGAGGGCCCACTTTCTTCCCTGAGGTGCCCCATTCTCCCAAGAGGCTCACTGATAGTCCCACCTTGGTTAACCTGGAGAAAAGGCACAGGGCCACTTGTATTTAAATGGGATATTTTGGTTTGAAAATATTGAAAATATTGAAAATATACAGGATATTCTCAAAGAAAACTTTCTATTCAGTAGATGAGACAGTGTTGATAAACAGAATGCTTCTAAAATGAAGAAAAAATGTAAAATAAGAAGCATTTGATGTGTTTTTTTTTTCCTTTAAAACAATTTGCACAGTAAATGTTAAAAAGACAGGCATTTATTACTGTGACATTTATTACTGAAAATCCCTTTTTTAGAAATTTCAAAGAACTGAATTATATATCCATTTTTAAAAAACAGTAACACAAGTTTTCAAGAATAAAACTCCTCTCTTTTGATAGGAAATGCAATGGCTTACACAGCCCTCTCTTCTAGGTTTAAAAAGACTAAAATAAAATCATTTGAAGTGTGCCAGCAGTAACGGGGGCACCACACACGACAGGTGAAGTTGGAGGTTTTGAAGAGACTTCCTACCCTCTCTGCGGAGATTCATGTCAACCTCTGACGCTACAGGGAAGCCAAGCTCAGGGTTCAAGCCCACCTCTGCTTTCTCTGAGCACTCTGCACAAGTTCAAAGAGACATAGTCCATTCTCGCTAAGGAAATAATGACAACAAAGAAAAGAGGCGCTTTAGCACGACTTCCTTCGTATATATGCTTGCTTAAAATAGCAGGCTGAAAGGCAAGGATGGGCCAAGAAGTTTTCAGAATCTACCTATCTGATACCCCATCCCATCCCCCTTTCACTGTGGTCTCACCATGGAGCAATACGAAACAAGCCTGCTAAAACCATAGCAGCAGCTGTGACATCCAGTGGCCCAAACAAAAATATAAGGCACTAATCGAAAGCCTGTATTACACAGAGAAACGGCTCAAGGACACCAGGAAGTCATCTGGTCATTTCTTTCTCCCTGACTTGGCTAAATGGCACTAGACACAGGAAACGAAAACAAAACACTCCCAACCCAAACACGGTCAGAACTGAGAATCCTTGGTTGGCAGATGTAAGACTCAGATGATCACAGGTATTTTTCTCTCCCTAAAAGGCACCTGGTTCTGAAACCATGGGAGATCCTCAGGTAAGCTCATGAGAAACAGAGACCACCACTTGGAAGACCTACCTGTAAAGCTCTTGAACGGGGATGTGACAACCTAAGAGACTGCCTGTTAGAATCCGGCTCCCTTTGTGAGCAGATAATCTTGTCACTCTGACAATCACACGGGGCACAGATGCATAACTGGATTCTTCCCCACGTGACTGACAGTCACGGAGGAGAGACCTGGGAAGGAGCCCAGTGATCCAGAGAGAGGATGACAAAATAGAATAAACAGAGCGGTGAGGGGAACCGCAGGACCTGTTGCACAGAAATTCATTCACAATCCTCTGGTGGAGAGGTAGTCAGGCTGCAGTCACACGAGCACAGGCAGAGGAGACTTGACTCGACAGACTCCGAAGTAGGAAGCTCTGAGGATCCAGCCAAAGACAGCCTGTCCACGGTGCACATCGTAAGAGGCCAACTTCTACGTACCTTTCCACTTCAAAGTATATCCTTAAGACAAACGGGCATTTTATTGAACAGAAGAGAAACACTAAAGTGTGCAAGGATCTACCAGATGTGCGCGGGGAGCTGGAAAGAAAATTCCTACACCATCGTGGATGGCCAGACTTCCATCCTCCTCCACTTCGGATTGGGTCTCGGCCTGGCCCGGGGTTCAGCTGTTTGGGGTCCGGTTGCAGATGGAGACCACACGGGGGAGGGCAGATCAAATCAAGCCAACCATCTGGTCAATCTGTCGCATGTAGATGCTCTTTAGGGGCAGGGCGTATCGCCTCTCATCAGGAACCCGATTGCACTGGAAAGAAAATCAATGAAGTACCATTTGAACGAGTTAAAACCGTGTGTGTTAATCCCTCAGAAGGGGTGACCAGATGACCTCCCCTGGGGTTTCTCATCCTGGCACTGTGGACTCTTTGGGCCTATCCTGGGCACTGCAGGATGGTTAACAGCATCCGTGGGCCTCTCCACCTACATGCCCCTCACCCCTAACCCCCAGCTGTGACAACCAATGTCCCCAGACACTGCCCAATGTCCTTTGAGGAACACAGGTACCACCAGTTTAGGACCACTGATGTAATTTACAGATGAAGATGTAGAGACCCAGGGAAACTAAAGACATGCACCCAGGGACTTCCCTGGAGGTTAGGACTCCACGCTTCCACTGTAGGGGGCACAGGTTCAATCCCTGCTCAGGAAACTAAGATCGCACATGCTGCAAGGTGTGGCCAAAAAAAGACATACGTGCATGCAAGTACAGATGGTTCGGACTAAAAGCTGTATCCCTTGGGTGTTTAACCGACCTAGAATTGCAAAAAGAAAAAAAACCTTGGCTATTTGAAAACTGTTGCTTTTCTGAGTTTACATGATTAAGAGTGCAAAGCTTTCTTCTCCCTCTCTCTCAGAGGGGACCTAAGTTTGAGAACCAAATGTGTTGTGTGGAAGCAGTTTCCACATACATTCATGCCCCTCCTCAGAAAAACACTTTCCTGCTGCTCTCACTGGAACTCGCTTGCCCAGGGCCTCATCTCCGCAAGATCCAGACTGACAGGTCCTTAAGGGTGGTCCCCACCCTCCCTCCCAGCTCCTGCTTTTTGTAGGAACTGTGCCTTCTGCCTGTCCCTCTGAAACCTCCCCCTCATCATTCTAGTAGCGACTGAGAAGCAAGCTCCTGAGTGAAGCCCTCCTTGGCTTGCCAGCAGGCTAATTTCTCCGTCTTCCATGTCCCAACAGCACTTTACACAGCCTCCTACTGACGAGCACTCAGGGGGAGCAGATCTCTGTCCACAACAGACCCTGAGCCGAACCAGCACCAGGACCACAATGACTGGCCCAAACCCCGGCGCCTGGCACAATGGGATCTGGTCTATGATGTGAGCATCTCCTCCAGTCCGAGTCTGGCTTCCCCCACGTGCTCCGCCGTGACCTGAACCTTTCAGTGCCTCGCTGCTTCCAGCTACGAATCGGACATGTAGACTACCTACCCCTCCCAGGGCTGCTATGAGAAGTTCACATACTTAATTTCAGCACTTAGATTGGTGCTCAGCACATGTGAACTCTATAAATGCTGACTCTGATGGTTACTCTTCCTTCTGCCCTTCCCTTTCCTTCTCAGTTGTATTTTATTCATTTAATCTACACTCCATGGCCTACTGGAAATTTCAAGGACTTTGCTCTGCTCTGGCCTGTTGATTTAGTTCAGAAACTGAAAGACTTTCAATGAGACACAAAAGGAAAAAGTACAGTCTGGGATGAGAGGGCATGCCCTAACCCAGGTAGCCTGGGGGGAGGTGGCAGGACTCTTGGCAACTGAGGCTTTTCCTGAGGAGGGAGCTGGCATAGGATGCACTGTGAGATCATGAGGTTTGCTCTATCACCGGATGCAGCGCCCACATCCAGACCAACCTGCTGGGCTCAAATCAACACAACTACCTTTGGCTGAAAGGAAAGACTCGAGGATGTGTTTCCAAACCTTCCTCACTGCTCTCGGGGATGGTCCAGGAGTGCCCAGTTGAGCCCCCCCTTTAAATGAGGCCAGATACGTCTTGCACTTTGTAAATTTTTTGGCTACACCACATGGCATGTGGGATCTTAGTTCCCTGACAGCTGATCAACCATGCACCCCCTGCATTGGGAGAGCAGAACCACTGGACCTCCAGGGACATCCTGACCCGAGGGACGCTATGCACAGGCTCCCCGGCCCTCGGGCTCCTGGTGGGGCTGGCCCACGAGAAGCTCCAGCAGATCGGAAGCGCTATGTTCACTTTGCCAGCCCCCTTCCCACACAGTCACAGAAGCCAGCCCAGAGCAGCGGCTCCTGCCCAGAGGCCGCCCCCAGCACAGGCTTCTCTGCATCAGGGCTCCCATGACCACCCAGTCCACCGGCCCCTCAGCCCGGAGCACTGGCGGGCGGCTGCCCCCACTGTGTCCTTACACCCTGATGGCACCTACAGAAACGGCCCCTTGCTGAAACTCTTCTCAAATTACCCAAGCTGCAGGTGCCAAGAATATTCTGTTAAGACCCCTGGATGACAATATTATGAGGAGTGTTTTCTCTTCCTCCACGGACAAATCACCCCTTGAGACAGCAACTTACATTGGAGCTGGAGTTGATGACGTTCAGCTCCTGAGGTTTAGGCCTGTGCCCAGACTTTCCCACTTGGTCCGGCCCTCCCTCTTCAGAGAAGAACTCCTTCCAGGGTGACTCCCGGAGATGTTCGTCAACAGATATAATGTGTCCCTCAGTTGTAAACATGTATCTGGTTCCAGATTTGTGTACTGGGTTCTCCTCATCAAAGAGCTAGTGGGGGGAAAAAACACAGATACAATTGTAGCATGTTTGGAACTAATTCATAGGGGTGAGCCAGACTACTTAGAGATAAGAATTTGCTAAGCTCTCAGACCAACCCAGGCTGTGAAGTGTGCGTGCTCAGTGGCTTCAGTCGATGTGCCTCTTTGTGACCCTATGACTGGTAGCCAGCCCCGCTCCTCTGTCCATGGAATTTTCCAGCCAAGAATACTGGAGTAGGTTGCCATGCCCTCCTCCAGGAGATCTTGCTGACTCAGGGATCAAACCCGCGTCTCTTACGTCTCCTGCATTGGCAGGCAGATTTTTTACCACTAGCAGCACCTGGGAAGCCCGTGGGGCAGAATCACCGGTTGTGTTTAAGTTCAGATGCCTGAACTTCCCTGACCCCACCTAGACCTAGAGGTTAGAAAGCCCAGGCCTAAGACCCCAGTGACACTAGTCTGTATAGGCCCCAGATGATGCTCCTCGCCCCACTCCCCTAAGAGTTCAAGTGCTGGGATTCAGGAACTGGCCCCCACCTCAGCCCTAAACTGTAAAAACTCCATAGAGAAGGAGGTACATGGCTTATTCTTCACTGGATCCCCAGGGTCTGGCCCTGACACACATTCCTACATGGGCTCTGTGGGAACAGGGCACCCAAGGCAGTCCCTTCCTTCAGCAATAGACGTGGGGGTGAAGAAGCGTGCAGCGAGGGCATCTAGAAAGACCTAGCTGAGTAGGGACAGGTCAGAGTGGGAGAAGGCAGGTGTGCAAAAAATGACAAATGAGGCAAAAAGTAGAAACAGATCTCTTCAAGATGGGAAAAAACCTTACAGGCATCTCAAGTATTTTACAAATGAGAAAAAAACACTCAGCAGGGCTGGTCTATGTTTACACAGCTCGAAGGAGAAGAACAGGGCCAGCCCAGGTTCTCCCCCTCCCCCCATGACCGGACCGAGTTCTTTCCCTTCAAACACCCTGGGGGTCTCCTTCATTCATTCGCTCCAGGATTTGCCCCATGAACATCCCAGACACCACAGGCTGCAGGACGGGATGTCTGGAAGAACCATCTGAGCCACTTGGCAGAATGACAGATGCCTGTGCCTGCTTCTGAAGCTTCCAACTCAACATGGCTCTAATCTTAACAGGGTGACTCCAATCCAGCTGCCCCTGGGCTTGGGAACCACTGAACTAGATACAGGGAACCTATCACCACTGATGGCTATCTCTGGATCTTTGCCTAAGGTCCCCATGCTGTTTCCCCACCAGGAAGTCCCGACCTTTGGAGCCTTGAGAGAAAGAAAGCAGCCTCATGCCCTGGTGCAAATGCCTCACACGTCCAAGGCTGAGTAGCCGAGTGGAAAGAGCACTGGACAAGGAGTCAGGACTGGTTGCTCTGCCATGTCACCACCCCCGGAACACAAGCAAGTCCCCTGACCTCCCTCCAGAGATGACAGATCCCAAGGGGAAGAATGAACACCAACCAGATGATCCCAAAGGTTTCTTCCAGATCCAAAAGTTCAGTTTCTACCCAAACAGGTGAGCATGTGTGTCTGGACAGAGAGCTGGCTGGGCTGTGGGTCTCACGAGAGCACACACGTCAGGGAAAATGAGATCTGAGACCCTGCTCTTTTCCTCAGAGGAACGTTCCAACCCCCAGGCTCACAAGGGTCCTCTAAGAACTGCCGTCTGCACTCCACACGCTGTGCGATGCTAGGTGTGTGTGTGTGTGTGTGTGTGTGTGTGTGTGTGTGTGTGTGTGTACGAGAGCACACACGTCAGGGAAAATGAGATCTGAGACCCTGCTCTTTTCCTCAGAGGAACGTTCCAACCCCCAGGCTCACAAGGGTCCTCTAAGAACTGCCGTCTGCACTCCACACGCTGTGCGACGCTAGGGGTGTGTGTGTGTGTGTGTGTGCGACGCTAGGGGTGTGTGTGTGTGTGTGTGTGTGTGTGTAGGGGTGTGTGTGTGTGTGTGTGTGTGTGTGTGTAGGGGTGTGTGTGTGTGTGTGTGTATGTGTGTGTGTGTGTCCTGGGCAGTACTTCCTCCATGAGGCCAGGAACCACAGAGGACACATCAACGTGCTTTTGTTCTGACAGGGTGGCACCCCTGGGCCAGCGAGATGCCCAGCACGGAGCAGTGCCTGCTCATGTATGTTAGATGGAGGCAAAAGGCATGCTTGCTTGCTGTATAGCACAGGAATATGCTCTGTGATGACCTACAAGGGTGGGATGGGGGTGGGGAGGTGGGAGATTCCAGAGGGAGGGGACATATGTATACTTATGGCTGATTCATGCTGTTGTACAACAGAAACCAACACAATACTGTAAGGCAATTGTCCTCCCATTAAAAAAAAAAAGGCATGCTTGCTTTCAGCAGAATGAAACACTCTGGGTCAATCTCACAGCACACGTACCAGATACAGGTATTTACAGGTCTCGCTGAGAAAGAAGCTCTCCATCCGGTCCTCCTTGGACTTGTCGATGACATGATGCAGCGTAGCGTAGCCACACCTACGAAACAGTCGTCCGGTCAGTCCCACAGTGCCCCTCCCACCTGCTCATTCACTTAAGAGGCAGAAGCAATCTATTAACAGAATAACCAAATGATCAAACGCCACCGGGGAAAATGAAACAGGGTGGGTTTAAAAGCTACCTTTTTTTTAGCCTCAACTGACTGTCTGCAAATTCATTAAAAAGTGGTCTGGCAGCCAAATCATTAGGTGAATGGTGGGGAAAGGGGTATGAAGGTGGTGGAGAGTGTTTGCCAAAAGTGTGACAAGACACCAAGAAAAATGACTGGCAACAAATTCTAAAGGACTGATTTACATTTCATGTCCCAGTACTTGTAGACTGACTTCTCATTCGGATGGTTTAAAACAGTATTTTGTAAGAAAATATTTATTTTACAGGTTTATTTATTTATTACTAGGTTAAGAAAAGCAGGTCACAAAATTTAGTTTTTATACATATATACACACATTACAGACATATATAAATGTATAAAAAAGAGTGTAAGACTCTATACTTAAATGCTAATGGTAGTTATCTCTGCACATGGAGATCACAGTGATAATATTCTACCTCTATATTTTCTATACTCCCTAAACTTTTTAGCATATGTATTATTTGTATAACAGGGAAATAAGTTACTTAAAAAGAGTCCATAGAGTCTGCTAGAACTCTACAGGAATAAAGGTGAAAAAAAATTTTTTAATTCACACTATAACAGGCAGGTTCTACTATACAAGAAGGAATCTCCCTGCAAAATTAACATTAAGGGTCTGTTCTAAAGAGTAAAACACCAAATAGAATATTATCACCCCAGAAGGACTCAGAATAAAAGTGGTCAACAGGAAAAGGAAGGAACTTAGGAAACTAACTTGACTTTTGTGTACTTTTCCAGACTCTGCAGAATGTCCATTCCTACATGGAGGTAGAAGGGATTCTTGGTTGCCTAGAGAGAACATGAGAGAAGGTGATCCAGGGGGCCTGGGAGACACGCCACCCATACACACTGTGCTGCCTGCGGGGCTTTCCCGAGGAGGCACGGCCACTTTATCCTGCAGGGTCTCGAACGTTAAAAGGACTAAGGTATACGGTGAATTCTGGTCAAAGTGCACCTCCAACCTGCTTAACTTGAATGTCGGGCTGGGGATGGCAAGAAGGCCTGCTTCCAGGGCAGATCAACCCCCTGCCTTTGGCTTTCCTGATCCCCCATCATGACAGTCCTGCGTCTAAGGACAAATCCAGTTTCTGTGTTGTCTGAGAACTCTTCAGAAACCTCAACCGCGAGCACAGAAAACAGGACTTTGCCTCCATTCCACACACAGCGCTGGGAAGAACTGCCTGGGGACAAGATTTCTGAAGCATCTGCAGGAGCCTCCACACTCTCTGTCCTCTAATCACCCCCAGGACGCAGACCCGGGGCTGCTGCCTCTTCTGTCACAGGCTCATAGATGGTTTTGTGAGGGAAAGAAAAATTCTCTGGGAGGACTAGACTTTCCTCCCAAAACAAGTTTAAAAGTTGGGGATAATCTACAATCCATTCCCAGTGCCAAGCCCGCAGGAGCAGCAGAAGCAAACAACCACAAAGTCACTGTCTCTGGATTAGGAGAGTGCAGGGAGAGGCCTCAGAGGGCAAGGCGGTAAAGCCGAAGATTTCTTTGGCTTCTAAGAAAATAGGCAATGTGAAGAAGAAGCTGCAAGAGGAAAGAAACAGTGACAGAAGCCAAGAGCCTAAACCCAAGGGCAACAGACCTCAGCTTAAGGGGAGGCCACGGACGGTGCCCGAGAGTCACCCTTGGAGCGTGAGTGGCCTGACTCGGCCCTGAGTCCAGGGAGGCAGAGTCACAAGCTGGCTCCTCCTCTGACAGGTTACAACTCACAAGGTCTCTCTACCCCCGTGAGGTCAATTACCAGCTGCACAGGATTTCTGCCTCTTTTAGAAGCAAATGGCAAGGATTCGGTGTTTTTAAAAAAAAAAAATTATTGAATAAATCTAAACTACAACACTGGGAATTCTTCAGTGGTCCAGTGGTTAAGAATCCTCCTTCCAATGCAGGGGACATGGGTCTGATCCTGGGTCAGGGAACTAAGATCCCACATGCCATGGGGTAAGTAAGTCCATGTGCCACAAGCACTGAGCCTGTTCGCTCTGGAGTCGAAGCCCACGCACCACAAGGAAGACCCAGTGCAGTCAAAATGAAAAAATAAAAATAAACTACAGCACTAATCCTGCTAGCAGAGCTCGTAAGATCTCCTTGCAAGGGCCTGCTCACTACACACGTCATTATACGGCTGCTGAACACACGGAGGGCCAGCTTCTCAGAAAGTGAGCAGCTCTGGTGCTATATTTGCGAATGGCTGACAACTCTCGGTGTGTATACATGCATGGCGTGCACAGAGGTATAAATATCTGCCTTAAACTGTGGGGGAGAAGATTCTTCACAGTTAAAGTGACATTTCCTCTGGCATTCGTAATTTCACAAAAGAAAAAGACTGTTTTTTTTTTAAAGGATTAAACAAAAAATAGGTATTCAGATGAATCCCAGGTGATTCCCTTTCCAGCTAAGGAACAGACTTCGTTCGTCTCAATAATTTACACAGCCCAGGGTTCCCCAGGGAGAGTTCTTTGGTCCAATATATTTGGAAAACAGTGAGTACCAAATGTGCCTCTTGATTGTTTTAAGGGTGGGAGAAACAAGTCCTGGAGTGAAGATAGAAGCCAGCTTTGCAGAATGTGGGTCACATGCGTACGTGACCGCAGACGCCTTCCCTGTCCTGTGGAACCACAGCTGACGCTGCGCGCTCACCAGGCTCTGGGCGGGCAGTCACCCCAACGGTCACTGTGAAGTAACTTGGTTCTCCACCTGTCGGCAAGCACTCCCTGTGAACCAACTGCTCCAGGCCTTCCCAGCAGTACCTGGTAGAGGAGATACGTGGACTCCACCAGCTCGGGCCTCAGCGGATAGAAGAGCACGTCGGGGGCCTGCAGCTGCCAGTTGTACCTCTCGGGGAGGGCCCCGTAGCGCTTCCAGATGGCGTAGTAGAAGGCGTGCAGGCAGATGGCGTCTTCCACGTCTCCTATCAGAACCTGCGGGAAAGACGCAGGGCCCCAGGCTAGGATGGGGTTCTCACAGTGGCAGGACGTGACACATGGGCCCTGGGCTCCCCCTCCACCCACTGGCTATCTGATCCGCAAACATAGCTGGAGACAAACCCAACCCAAAAGCTGCCTGTGGGACAGACGCCACCCCCCATCTGGCCATCAGTGCCACATTCCCGAGCACTGCAGAGGACAAGAGGCTAACTCCTCATGAGCAAAGCATTGACAACTGAGAGATGGACCATCCAGAAATTTTACACCCTTTACTTTTCAGGCATGGCTTTGCGCTGATTCAGTGCGGAGTAATTTTCAAAGAGAACAATGGACACATACTGTGCCATGAACTGCCCAAATCTGAAGGAGCCAGAGAACATTTTGGAACCATACAAAGAAAAGAGGGGGCAGAACACTTTCCAATGACTTCACTAAGCAAACGGAATTGTGAAATACCTGCAGTCCAGGGAAGAAGGCCTGCAGAGAGTCGATCCACGTGTTCATGAGCTGCCCGCTGAACATGTTCACGTTGACGTAGAGGGGCGGGTCCCCTTCTCCCTCGTTACAGGCTTCCCGACTGAGGAGCCAAGCAGAATGGTCAGAGAGAAGGAAGAGACACAGCTCTAGCCCTGTTCCTCCATCAGCCCCCAGCAGCTTCACTTCAGTGGAATCAACATCAACCTTTGCTCCCAACACAGTCTTTAAACCTTTGGAGACAGACCGCCTCTCCCTGTCAATACAGTACTCTAGCACGAGATGACACCTACTGTAAGACAAAAGTTCCGAACTTGGCCATCATAACACATTGACTTGTCACTGCACTTTGCAGAAAGCACTTTGACATGCAGGTTTGAGTAATATTTCCATGTAATTTGGTATATTTTCCAGCCAATGCAAAAGCATTTCCGTACAGGCTTCCCTCATAGCTCAGTTGGTAAATGCCTACAATGCAGGAGACCCATGTTCGATTCCTCGGGCATGAAGATCCACTGGAGAAGGGATTAGGCTACCCACTCCAGTATTCTTGGGCTTCCCTTGTGGCTCAGCTGCTAAAGAATCTGCCTACAATGTGGGAGACTGGGTTGGGAAGATCCCCTGGAGAAGGGAAAGGCTATCCATTCCAGTATTCTGGCCTGGAGAATTCCATGGATTGTATAGTCCATGGGGATGCAAAGTTGGACACGACTGAGCAACTTTCACTTTCAATTTGGTATATACAGTGAGTCAGTCTTGACCTGAGTGGGGAAGCCTAGTTCTTTCTGCAGAAGAGTCTCGTCTCTAATAGAATCCTACACCACAGGGCCTGGGCCTGGAGGAGCACATCAGAGCCAAGGAGCTCAGGGATTACCACTCAATTTAGTAAATGCAGGGGCTTTAAAAAATAAAAAGGACTGAACTCTGGCCAAACAGCCTTTTACCTAAACATAGCACTTGCCTGTTCATACAACAGCTAGGGTGGAAATGTGTCCGAGAAAATCCTACCAAGCAAGCAACTCAGTAGCTGTCACTTGCTCTGGCCACTTAATAGACGCCAAGTGCACAGGGGAAGACCCAGGAAGAGAGAGGAGGCACAGGGTAGAAGCTGCTGCAGCTTCAAATGGCACTTCTCTGCCATCCTCAATGCACAACCGACAAGCAGCAAACAGTACTGTTTTTACCAAATACGCCATTTTGCTGTATCATAAAAACTAATGCAACACTGTAAACCAACTATACTCCAATAAAAATTAATTTAAAAAATAAAATAAAAAATAATTACTAAGAAAACAAACACAGAAGGGAAAAAAAATGTGATAACTGTCCTTCCTCTCATCAAGTATAAAGACTGAACCTAACTTCTCTGGAAAGTGAACCAAAACAACTGTGCCACAAGGCAGCTCTATGTGCAGTTAAAGCCTGAGAAACCGGGGACGTGTCACTCCTTGTGGCAGCCACTCCCCAAGTACCCCCAGCGACCCCTGCCTCTGGGGCTGTCACAAGCCACTCCCCAAGTAGCCCCCAGCGACCCCTGCCTCTGGGCTGTCACAAGCCACTCCCCAAGTAGCCCCCAGCGACCCCTGCCTCTGGGCCCTCACACCTTTGTGCTGTCCCTCACACACTGCATCAGGCTTGGTCTGTGTGACCAACAGTCCAGCAGAAGTTCTGGTTGTCATTCCCAGATTAGGACGTGAAAGCACAGGGCGGTTTCTGGAGGGTCTCTTTCTGTCTCTCTCAGACCACTCATTCTGGGGCAGCCAGCTGCCACGAGCTGCCTATGGAGAGGTCCATGTGGCAAGGAACTGAGACCTCCGGCCACAGCCAGGGAGCAACCAAAGCTTGGGAGGGAGCCCTCCAGCCTGGCCCAAGCCATGACATGGCTGCAACTTGTGGGCGACCTCGTGAGAATTGGCGAGAAAACATTCGCTGTTTAAGCCACTAGGCTTCGGGGTAATTTGTCACACAGCCGTAAAGAGCCAATACACCGCTTCATCCCCAGATGACCAGCTAACAACTAGGAGGCAGTAAAACGAGGCCCGAGACCAGAGCCTGCGAATTGCGTGGAGAAGAACATGAATACCTCACGACACATTCTGCTTGCTCAACGGAACAAGGAGACAGGCGGTGAGGAGACATACCCTCTCCTTAAGTAGTTCTGAATACTCTGATATGCAGCATTAAACATTTCTAGGTCTTCTTTTTCTCCAAAGAGAATGTAAGATTTCAAGAGGTATTCATAGAAGGAGTCCAGTCCGGCACCCAAGCCACTCTGCTTGCCGACCCAGTGGCCCGTCTGAATGTTCACAACATTGCCTGTGAAAATAAGTGGAGCTCGTCAGGACCCAGGGCCGAGGGGCAGGAGGCCTCCTACTTCAGCCCCATGGCCCCTCAGTACCTTCATCCCGCACAGGGAAGAGGCGGCAAGGGTACAAGGCCTCTTGCGTGATCTGACAAATGGAAGGAAGACTGAAAATATCTATATTAGAATTTAAAAGTGCTGTATACAAAAGTTTCATGTGACAGGCTGCAAGGGCTTATGGAAAATTTTAAAGTTGACAGTTTGGGGTGACACTGGGTGAAAAATGGGGAGACTATTTTATTTTTCCTGTTGTTAAATACAACAAATTTGTGAGAAACTAAGGAATAATCGAAAATCACTTTTAAACGGCAGTACTTTTGCAATGACACTCTAGGCTCCAGGACCCCCAATCCAGTTCCCTCCCAGTGACAAGAAAATATTTCTCAAAATAAGACAGTTATAAGAGGCAACAACCTATTTTAAGATAACATCTTGAGCTAGTAAAATACTAATAATTATTGAAGATAAATAATGAGTACATAGGGGCTCATTATTCATGAACCTTTCTCTTACTTCAATAGGAAACTGAATTTTTCAGTATGTTTGAAATAATTTTTTAATAATGTCTTGACCAAAATTCTGGAGGAAAAAAAGAAAAATCTAATACTGGTTTAATCTGACTTTCAACCTACTATCATACGGTGAGATTTCTGTAAAGGAGAAAGTCACTCTACCAGTTAGCTCTAAATTCCTATATTTGGAACCTCATACTGAAACAACATCATTTGCCTCTGAGGCAGCTCTTTTTATAGCATTCCCATTAACAATTATTTTCAAGTGGAATATGCCAAGGGATTCAAATCGGAAGGGAGCCCTCAGATAGGAAAAGCATGATTCCATGCCATCAAACCTTCCAGCCTCCCTCTAAGAAAAGTCACACGGAGAAACACTGAGAGCCCCCCTCTCTGAGTTGTCAATTTCAGGTTCCATGGTACAAGGAAAAAGGAGTGGAGAGGAGGGAGGGCCCCAGAGAAGAGGAAAGGAAAGGGGGTGATGCTCTCGGCACCAAGACCTGACAGGGTCCCCGCACCTAACAATCCCGTGTCGCTGCTCCGCAAGCTCCAAAGGGCTTTCACGGCTCGCCTGGCCACCCACTCAAACGTGGAATCCCCCAGCAGTCGGCTTAGAATCCCAAATTCCACCAGGAGGGAACCAGCACCGGCCGTGCACGTCTCATTATTGCTGTCCGGAGGAACGCCTGTCTTTAGATTCACCTGGGGATAGGAAGAGACAAAGGATTTGTGGCAACAGTCAAGGAACTCACGTGGCTAGGAGGCCAAGTCACAGCGACCACACTCCACTAAGGAACCAAGCTTCCTGCAGGCTGAGTCAGCCCCCGCCTCCTGCTCTATGTCCGAGACAAACATGGGAACGAGTTTAAGACACACAAACAAGATGATACGAACACCAGAGCCCTGTGTTATTCGTAAGAGCCAGTCTTGGAGGAATCACAATAACGCTATTCACTAATACGCCTCTTTTCAGCAGATTTCCAGGTTCTCTTCATGGTTATGCAGCACCAGGCTTTGGTATGGGGGACAAAGGCAAGCTGTGGAATCATGCAGAAATTTTAAGTGAGCTGCTATGAAGCCAGTCCTGCTCAGCAAACATGAACAAATCTCAGGCTGGGAGAGAAAAGGCACCTAGCAAGAGCGTGACAGCCTGTTCCATCATGGAGGCTCCCGAGGTCTGGCAGTTCTCTACTGGTTACCCGGAGGCTGACTCAATTCCCAGAGGAGCTCTGGGCTCAGCAAATCAGACGCCACAAAGACAGAATCTTCTTCCATATGTTGCATTTAAATCAGCAGCTAACTTGCTGTCTATACAGGCTTTATTTGAAAGATCCACGTGAAACAACATACACTGAACTCCTATGGTATACGTGTGAGGGTGTCTGGGGAAATGGACCCAGGTCAGAAACGAAGACAAATTCCCCTCACTGTTTTGTTGTAGCACAGGATACAAATCCCACCTGTAAAAGGGGTTAAGAAGACTGACTGAACAGAGGAACGTAACTTTCTTAAGAAGAAGGATAAGTCAGATATGTCCTATGCCTAGCACACGATAGGTGTTCAGTAAATGCTGAATGAGTTAAAACCGATGTGTATCATATTTAGGGCTAAATTCTCTCAAGGACATGGATTTCCTCTTCCACATCAGCCCCACTCCTTCCCGCAAATAAATTCATCAACAAAGAGTGTTCATTCAGGCAAGGGGTGAGTTATGGAAACCGTCCACCTACCCGAGGGTAGGGGATCCCAGTCTTGGTGTTTTCAAAGGCAGGGAGGAGCCTCACGGCCAGGTCGTGAGCCATGTGTAACAGCTCGTTGTCATAATCCTTAATCGTCATGTCACCAAAGGGCTGCTTGGAGTCGGTTATTATTCTGTGGGCAGAAAGAAGGCTCCCCAGAACCCTAAAGACAGGAAGAACAAAAGAATAAAAATCATGTTGGCTGTACAATCTGGTTCAGAATGACAGCAGCAGGCTCGAATCCCCTGTGGACTTAGCACTGCCTGAATCAGAGGGGCTGAACTTGCTGACCCCCTGACATTCTTTCTGGCCCTTGACAGGGAACAATCAATTGCTAGCTAAGCACACTACTGAAAAGGAGAGGGCGATCCATTCATCTGAGTCTACTGAGAATAACCCCCTTCTAGTGATAACCTTGTTTGGTAATCGTCATCATCTCATCACAAGACAGCGGCCTCATCAGTCCCAGCATAAATATCACTTTTTAGTACTAATAAACTACTCTTGGTTTCTCTCACTTGGGGGAGAAAACTTAGCCAAACAAGAAAAAAGAAAAGAGCAAGATAACAAATACCAAGTAACTTTTGTAGCTCTAGCTGCCAAACAACATGAAATTCTCCAACTTCTGGTGCAGAGGCAAGGAGGGGAAGAGGAAGAGAAGAGGAGAGAATGGCCCACCGAGAGGCAGGGGCCACCAGCTTACATCCCCAGCCCTCAGGGGCCACAAGTTCATGTCCCCTCCAATGAGCAGAAGTGGACTGTGACATTTTTCAGAACTTTAAATAAATGCTACACAAATAAATGTTATGCAATGATACAATTTTCAAAGTTTCAGTGGAATAGGAAAGCTGTCACGGTCTATCAGACTAAAAAGGTGAGATATAAAACATGAGTCAATACATAAGAGGGAGAGATGGAGGAAGTTAGCGGGGGTGAGGGGGAAAGGAAGGAGAGAGAAAGACACATGGGAGCAAAGTGACCCACATGGTAAGCAGTGGTTTTCTGCAGGTGGTAGGTGAGATGAGAAACTCTGATTTCTTCAGAAATACACAGGGGTTTTCCTAGGACACAGTGAAGGAAATGAGACCAGACGTAAAGTGAAATCATGAAAAACTCTTTTAAAGGGACACCTATCTTAAATACACATTAAAGTGTCTTTCTATTCAGCCCCAAATGGAATTACTTTGAAATGGCCATTGTTTCAGTTTTGATCCATCCAAAAGAGAGGAAAAGGGGACACTGAGCCCACGAGGTCTACATGGACTCCCCAGCTGGACCCTGTGGCCCATGAACCGTCACAGGGATATTCCCCTCACTCACACACACAAGAGCGGCTTTCAGTCTGTTTGACAATCCTTTTACCTTATGGTGGCCTCGAAGACCTGCACGGTGGAATCTTTGTCAAAGGAAACTGTGTTGATCACTAACTTGACTGCTTTCTGGAACTCGGATGAATTTCCCATTATCTTTAAAAAGAGGAACACACGCCATTATGACGGCATGAAATGACACCGAGGTTACATGATCACAGGAGCTGGGCCACATCATCTGAATGTCTGTAAGTGCTGTGGTTTTGCCACTCATGGCAGCAGAAACACAAAAGCCCAGTTATCTCTTAGAATACATTCTGGGACAGATGGCAAGCCCATTTCCACCAAACTCAAGAACCGTATCTCCAGATGGCAAAACTTTGACAATAACTCCTCATAAAATCATTAGCAGCCTTCGTCACCCCTCCCCAGCCCCCCTCAGCTTCACTCTGATTATTTAGCAAGGCAGGCATTACAGTTCCTGAAGTTCCTGAAATGAGTAAAAACCAATCCCAAAATAAAAGAAACAAAAAAACAGGCTATTCCCTCTGTTCCTCAAATAATTCAACAGCTTGGGTACTTGGTTTCCAGGAGACTAAAACATCTGGGAAACTGACTCTTTGCTTGTTACCCAGATGTCTGAACACGCTGAGAAATAGTGGTATTATCTTTGGGAGGACAGCATAAGGCCAATGCCATTCAAAACCAACACAACACGCAAGTAACCAGCCCTACATCCTTTGTAAAAAATATTCTAGAATTATGATTCCTATTTTTGGGTGTGTGGATATGGTATCATTCCAAGCATCTCTCTCTTATGTGAAGTGCAAATTGAGCATAAAATTTGATAAATTAACCAGAACTGAAATGTTTTCATGCTGTTCAAAATTTTATGACCGTCCTGGGACTATAATGACAACATAAGGACACATCCAAAAAAAAAGAATGAAAAAACAAATGATGTCATTCAGATACTACTTTTTCAAGTGTTTCTTATCTCCTAGTATTTATTGATCTAGTGCATCTTTTTTTCTTTTTCTCCCCCTCACTGTTATTTTGCTGTTCCATGCAGAGAAAGTACAGTTTCTTTTCTGGCTTTTAATTTGGTTTTTTAACAAGATCATGCAATCCTGCTGCAAGTTGCATCAAGTAGTCAAGGGACTGCTATTGTCTGAGTGTTTCCCAAATACACCTGTTACGGTTTGTTTAAAATGTCAGCAAAAGCAAAAGGAAACCTCAACAGAAGTAACATCTGAAAAAGAAGGTTGCAGTGTACATCAAAGACCGGATATTTCTACCGTGAAAACCACAGCAATGGGTCTGTTTCCCTACTGATGTTCACCAGCAGCCGAATCTGTTAGCAGCTGCAGATGCTGATATGAGCTCAGAGCACGTGCAAGACAGAGGAGGAAGGTTTCAGTGACATATTGTAATTTACCATTTTATAAGCTACAGAACAGAGTAATGATGCTCTGAAATCGCTCACTTAGGCTTAAGAAAAGCTGGGTTGGACAGAAGCATTACACAGGCTTCTTTACTGCAGAACTTCTCACAGCCTTGAAAAGGCTGGTGTCCACAGTGGCTTTCCAAGAGTGGGCAGACTGGGAGGATTTCTCAAGTTCATTTGGGAACAGAATTGTCCTTTGCAGGAGCACACCCTTGGAATCTGTGTTGGGAAATGTCAGATTTGTCAAAATTCATTTTCTTAACACCTATTTGTACTCCCACCATGTATCGGACACCATGAGGCGTGGACAGAGTGCAGTGATGAACAGAGGCAAGGTCTCTGTACTTCACAAGCACGGCAGAGAGATAAAAAGATACAATGGGGGACTTCCCTGGTGGTCCAGTGATTAAGAATCTGCCTTGCAATGCAGGGGATGCAAGTTCAATCCCTGGTCAGGGAACTAAGATCCCACATGTCACAGAGCAACTAAACCCACACCACAACTAAAGATCCTACATGACAAAACAAAGGTGCCACCTGCTGCAACTAAGACCCGACGAAGCCAAATAAATAAAGATATTTACAAAAAGATACAATGGGACCAAAAGAGAGGGCTCAGGGAGAAAAGGTGGCCTTTCATAAGCTAGATATATATATATGTCTTGGGATTTTTTTTTTTTTTTAAAGCAATACTTGTAGGCTGAGTCAGCCTCTGGTATCTTCAACGAGTTAACTCTAATTAGGGTGAACATACTAGTCTGGGCGGCTTCCCTGGTGGGTTAACAGTAAAGAATCTGCTTGCCAAAGCAGGAGACGCCAGGTTTGATCCCTGGGTTGGGAAGATCCCCTGGAGAAGGAAATGGCAGCCCACTTCAGTATTCTTGCCTGGAGAACCCCAAGGACAGAGAAGCCTGGTGGGCTACAGTCCATGGGGTCACAAAGAGCTGGACACAGCTGAGCGGCTAAACAACAACACTAGCCTGGGCCCATTTTGATGAGTGACGGCAGATGCTGACAGGCAGCAGCCATCACTTGAGAAGGAGAAATTAAACTGAGAAGGGAAACTAAACTGCTGTGCAACTACAGCCTGGCAGCACGCAAGCCTGGACTTCCTGCAGACCATGAGCCCAGGGGAACACACAAAGACCGCCCAAGCTCTCCCCGAGCTCTCGGAATTCTAGTGCTGGCCAAGATCTAGGACAGCTGTCATGCAAACTTAGCTAGAATTACCCACTTCTAACTCCTGACAGTTTTAAACTCTTTTAAGGACAGTTAAAATGCAGGATTGGGAATCGGCTAGAGTAAACATTTTCTAATGGTAAAAGTGTGCTGAGACAATGAAGAAGAGCCAAGCGGTAGTAAAATCAGGTTTATAAGGAAATTTTTTAATATTCCGCTGGAATTACAGGGCCTTGCCATGATGCAGAGCATGTGCACAGGGCAGCCTGGTAATAAGAACTGTGCATGGGGCCGGCCCGTTTTCCATGTGTGAATGTGTCCTGAGGTCTCCAGCTGAGGGAACCGATAAGGCCTGAGGAGGTAAAGGCAGTCTCCGAGTTGGCAGCCCAAGTCTGGAGTGGGCAGTGTCCACACGAAACTCAGAAAGCAAAGATCACAAGAGTGTTCACACAGAGGGTCTCTTGCAGAGGCTGGGAGCAGGGCTTGGACCTGCTCTCAGGGAGTAAGGAGCTGTGGGACCTTTCAGGGGATCTTCTCCCCTGGAGATCTTGACTTTCACTTCAGAAATCTTAACCCCAAGAACTGTAAACTGGTTCCTTTAAGGAATAAAATAGTGGGAAACTGGGACAAAAATAGGTTTCCCCAAAATACTCACACTGCCTTCTCCACATTTTTAGGGGGATCACATTTCCCCTCATTTGACCTTCAGTGTTTTTCTTGCTCTCCATATTAAGCTCATTAAAATAAACAACGGCTATGAATACATTCTGAGGATCACATTTCCTGGAATTCTCATCCCTGGGGGGAAGCAACGGTATTAACTCCAAAATATCTTAATTAACTTCAAAAAAAAAAATAATAATAAGGCCGAACACTTACTGCAAGGGTATCCAACGCATCAACCAGAGTAAGGGAATAATTCCCTAGCACATCATTGATGTTCAGATTTGAGCTGAAAAAGAAATGAAACGAAAATTACACAAAGGTACTTTAAAAGAGGGAGAAAAAAAGACAATAAAACTAAACACTCATCAGAAACTAAAATTGCTAGAAGCCTTTATTTATTCAGGGACTCCTGTGGATGGATCAGTTGGGCAATGGTCCTTCTGCCACACAAGGACCACACAAGCCTCTACAGTGTCACAGGAGAACAGAGATGCACACATTTATACGGTATAAAAAAAGAGCATGAAACAGGAAGCAAGGAGATGGAAAACAAGAGTCGTTGCTCTCTCTGAGATCCAGTTTTATCGCCATAGATGATCTCTCTGTCTAGCTTCAAAAAGTTCTGATTTCGAAATCGTTAGGAATGAAAAAGGAGAGGCCCTGTCACATGACCTGTAACTAAAACTTGAATACAGAAATCAGACACTGCGGCAGATTACACACACAAAGCAGCAAATAAATACCTCAACTACGGTCCCCATCTCACTCATCTGTCCTTTGGGCGGGGGGAATAAATTAACTGCTTTCTACATTGCTTCACTCACATCTCACCCAAAGAATCCCCCCCACCCCCACCCCACCCCCGCAGCTCCATCAATCTTGAGGGGTTTTAACAGGATGGAATTTTAACAGAAACAAGGGCAGGGCTTCTCTTATCGAGAGCTGTGTTAATGCTTCTGCCACACACCTCCTGCCCCACAATCAACACCCATCGCCCATTCTGAAATCATCTTCAAATGCCAACTTCAAGACCGCAGCGAGGTTAACTGACAAGTTCTTTGTAACGCTAAAAAAACCACCAAGACGACAATAATATACCTGGGAAAGGTGGGGATGGAGAAAGACTGAAAGTCATCAAGTCGGTTTGACAAATTCTAGGGGGCTCAGTTATTCCCATCCCATTCCTGCAGACCCAGGAAGTACTAATAACTGCAGAAGCTTGAAAAGATTTGAAACTGAGGAGAGAAATGAAAAAAGATGTACCTAAGGAGGGAAACAGGATGACTGTTTAAAGGTTATGAGTATGAAAGACCACAGTGAAAAAGCCCTAGTTTTATTTTCAGCAACTGATGCACCGGTGTTATGACATCTTCCATCCAATCCCCAGACCACGTTACCTACTCCTTGGGTGTCTCTAAAGGGTCCTGTCCCACACTCCTGGGGACAGCAAGCATCTCTGTGTTCCTGATGCGGTCTCTGCTCTCTCAGAGGCCTCCTATGTGCCTTAGCTGGGGCGAAGCAGGCCCCACGTGGCGCAGGCACAAACAGCTCCAACACTTCACATCTTCTCTTACCTGAACCTTAGTTTTATGTTGCTTATGCCACTTAGTCTAGGGCAAAGAATGTATAGCAAAACTTTACCTACATTTTGTGCACCAGGCTATCTAGAAGGGGCTATCTAGGAACCAGGGCGAACCCATATCTCACAGCCATGAAGCAAGCACACTGCACGGCTGAAAAACTGCACCTGCTACAGCTAGATTCTTTCTAAACACACGTACACAATTGAACGGAGAAGGCGATGGCACCCCACTCCAGTACTCTTGCCTGGAAAATCCCATGGACAGAGGAGCCTGGTAGGCTGCCGTCTATGGGGTCGCACGGAGTCGGACACAACTGAAGCGACTTAGTAGTAGTAGTAGCAGTACACAATTGTAAAAGTTCCTCTTAAGACAAGAGCTGCGGGTTCAAATCTGCACTTCAAGGGTGGTGCCAGCCAGAAAGGGTATGCTGCTGCTGCTGCTGCTGCTAAATCACTTCAGTCGTGTCCGACTCTGTGGGACCCCATAGACAGCAGCCCACCAGGCTCCCCCGTCCCTGGGATTCTCCAGGCAAGAACACTGGAGTGGGTTGCCGTTTCCTTCTCCAATGCATGAAAGTGAAAAGTGAAAGTGAAGTCGCTCAGTCGTGTCTGACTCTTAGCGACCCCATGGACTGCAGCCTACCAGGCTCCTCCATCCATGGGATTTTCCAGGCAAGAGTACTGGAGTGGGGTGCCATTGCCTTCTCCGCAGAAAGGGTATAGGAAGTGTCAAAAGCTGGAGGAGAAGAGCAAAGGAGACAGAGAGATCCTCAATTCAACCAACTCCAGATCATTCTCCTGGACTTAAATATTTACCTCCCTTGCTCTGCTGTTCAGAAACAAAGAGCTGGCTCCAACCACCCATCTCAGCAGAAAACGGGGCCCCTCATCACTTAGCCTCCAGGCTAGATGTTGGGTAAACCACGTGTGACCACCTTTCCGAGCAATACCCTCTTCTATGGCATCTGTCACCCTCTCCACATGCCCCAGCCCCTGGAAGGAGTGACTGGTCTGGAGCCCTGTACTCCGTCCCATGTTTTACTGTGCTTTTCCTTTTAGGACATAGCTAAAAGGGACTCAGGTTTAAAATACTTCTCAATAGAACACCTTCGCAGTCACTGACAAAGAACCAGTACAAGAGCTATCACAGGAAAAACTGTATTAGTGATTAACTGGTACTTCCTTCTCTCCATTCAGTCAGACAAATCCATTCAAAAGATCTAAGGCATTCATTAAAACACCTTGAAATTATTTTCTACCAAATCAGGGCTTCCCTGGTGGCTCAGCTGGTAAAGAATCCGCCTGCAATGAGGGAGACCTGGGTTCGATCTCTGGGTTGGGAAGATCCCCTGGAGAAGGGAACGGTTACCCACTCCAGTATTCTGGCCTGGAGAATTCCATGGGCTGTATAGCCTATGGGTTCGCAAAGAGTCAGACATGATTGAGCAACTTTCACTTTCACTTTCTTTTCACCAGATCAATGATACACACTCTTTTCAAATGTGCCAAGAAGAGAAAAAAAGAAAAATGGAGAGGAGAAGGAAAGAAAAAATCAACATCACAAAAGCCTCTTGGCCTAACACCACCAAACTATCGTGATTCCATTCAGGCCAGCCCACCCTGCGGTTGAGACTCTGGACCTGTTCTGTAGAGATCTTCTTGATCACCATTCAGCCTGGCCAGGAACTCAAACTTCTGGTACAGGAATGGGTACTCAAGAATCGGTAACAGTCTTGGCTCAAAAGTGCTTGTCTTTCCACATAAGCGGCTGCCAAACCACGACGGCAGCCCACTTAATTCATCATGTATGGCTATTCATGACCCTCATCCCACTCTGAATTTTTAAGGTTCTTCTCAACCCAGAACAGAGAAGGTGGAGAGAACTTTGGCCTTTTATAGAAAATTTCTGGTGATGAAGCTAACAATGCTCACATAGTGTGTTCAAAATTAAAGGTATGTGTTAAAAAAAAAAAAAATCCCCACATATACTTAACCTATTCAGAAATCTACCTGGTGCTGGGTAGGCACAGAGGTAATATAACAAACAGTCCCTGTGTACCAGGGATTTGAGACAAGACACAGGGAAAGGAAGGTGAACTCACAACAGTACTCAACTGTCATGCAATATTAAAACATGGAACAGCAGCTTCAAAGAAAGGACCCAAAAGGAGAACTGAGTAGATCAACGACAGTCATCTTCAAACAGTTCAATGACGTCATGGAAAAAAAGACGTGAGCCTGATTCTGAACAGGCCAGGATTTCAGGAAGGAAGAGGAATGTGGAGGAGCCATCCTAAACGAGAGGTGCCTAGGAACCAGTCCATGTGGGAGCCAGTATAGGTTTGGTTTGATTTGCTTTCTTGTTTGAATTGCAATAGCGTTGGGCAGAAAGCAAAGAAGGGTCACATACCCAAGGTCTGAAATAACACTGTTGGTTCATGAGACTGCAAATTTTTAATATCCAGATCTACTTGAAGGAACCTGAATTTGGAGCCTCCAACCCAAACTGGGGATGTGAGAGGAACTGAGTTTGCATAGTGATCTGTAACTGGACAGAAACAGTTGCTATTTTTAAACAGTGTTCCGGTTTAATTTATTTCATGTCAATACTCCTCACCCTATCTCCAGTCAAACAAGACAGGCAAGTTAAGCCTTAAGTAAATGCGACTAAAAAGAAAAGACACGTATGTTTAGTACTCGCATTTCGTTTCTGTACTTTTTACATATTATTCAAATAGTTATTTTATTTTTCACATGAATCATGAGAATTCACTTGACAATTATAATAATACATCTGCTTAAAATAAATATCTGTAATATATTTATTACAGGCTATTTATTTCAGAGATGTAAATGTGGCCTACTGTTTCCTCAAATATACTAAAGTCTAAGAGTAGCTATGTTAAAGGAAAAGGAGGAAGAAAAATTAACTTTTCACTTTAGAAGTGGCCAGGGTCTACTCAAGGCTGCCATAATCGCAGAGCTCTTTCATCTCCTTAAAGACACCAAGGCTGACTAACCAAAAGGTTTATTAATAACCTATGGGCACAACTCTTCTTATACGGTATCCCTTCGATATTTCTAACTCCGTCTTTCCAACAGCAACAAATCTGTCTCAAAGCAACCTGACCCCAACTTATCCAGACTGTCACTGAACAGTCAAACCAAACCACTCTTCAGCATATGTCATCAGGAAGCAAAGAAAGTCAGTTAAGCAAAACAACTTAATTTCCTCCAATGTGGAAAAGCCCAGTAATATTTTCTAAATTTTTTAATTAAAAATTTTCTCCCAAAAAAATTGAGATAGAAAATACACTTCTGTGTATAAAGCCTGATACAGTGCAAAAATGAAAAAATAACTCACCAGTTTCCTACAATTCTAGAAAGGCCCAGTCCTTTTAAGTTAAGCCGGGATGTGCCCATGGCTTCACAAAAAATCATTCTCTCCAAATGCAATTTAAAACAAGAATTTGTAGATAATCAAACCATTTTTAAAACTCTTCAATCCCCTTTGGTGTATGAGTTCCTTTTTAGGACCTAAGGACTGAACTTGGCTGCTTCTCTTCAGGTGAAGGAAATCACAAGCCTCAAATGTCCAAAGAGACCAGCAGGCCAACTCCTCCAGTCCCACCCGAGGGGAGCGACCCACAGAAAGACAGTCACCTATCCAGTCTAACAGGGTGAGTGTCTGTCAAGGCACACTGGTTCCCGCCAGCTAGGAGGTCCTCAGCTGGGAGTGCTGCCCTCTTGGACTCTGAGGTCAACAGCGGTGACCCTTGAGCTCAGCCTCTGCAAACACGGTTGACAGAATGGGAGGACTGACAGATCTTTCCTCACAGCTCTGCCACCAGAGTGAGGGAGATTATGGGATAGACCCTACAGGGCAAGGAAGGTCACTCTGAGTATCAGGACCCTAAATCTGGACCACTCAATCTCTCTCTCCCGCTCCCACCTAACCATCCTCAGCCTAAGGAGCAGTCCCTGTAATAAAGGAGAAAGACTGTAGCCCTGTTCTGCCTACAACTCACTGTAGGGCTTTAAAAGTCCCTTCTCAGGATCAACTTCTGAATTTTTATATTTTTATACAGTTAAGTGGAAGTTGGCTAGAAGTGGGGAGATAAGAGCTTGTCTTGAAGCTGCATTTCAGTTTGATATGATGTTCACCTGGAGAAAGGGTTGGAGATGGATGTCTAAGCGTCCCCGTCCACCCCTGGCCCCCAGCCCAAGCCAGTCCTCGGTAGTGCCACTGTCCCTTCAGATCTCTGGGCCTCAGTTTCCCCATCTGTAAAAGGGCTCAGGTGTCCAGTAACTTAGAAATTCCAGGAGAATCAAGACAGAAGACAGCCACCGGCCCATCCACGCACCCTTCTGGCCCAGGGCGACCTCAAAGCGGGTGAGCCGAGGCACCGGGCGCTGCCCCCGGGACACTAAACACCCAGGCAGCGCCGGGGGAATCCGGAGGACCCAAGGCTGCACCCGCTCGGAGGACAGAAGGAAGCGCGTGCGGCGCGCGCTCTGGGGCGCCGGGCCGGCGCAGGCTACTCACGGGTCCCCGCGGTCGGGTCCTCGGCCGCGGCAGTGGATGGGGTTGAGCTCGTCCTGAGGAAAGGCGTGCGCCATGTAGTTGTCGTAGCCGAACACGAACATGCCCCGCGCCAGGTCGCGCATCTGGGCGCGCAGCTGGGGTGGGAAGGCGCTGCTGTAGCGCTTCTCATACTCGTCCCGGCCGCGGCCCCGGCCGCCCAGCACGTAGCCCCAGTGGGCCGGGCCGCACACGCCCTGCCCGGGCCGCCGCGGAGCCCGCCGCCGCTTCCCCTCTGCCGCCCCGGGGGCCGGAGGCTGCAGCCACGACGGCCCCGACAGCCCCCCGGGCCGGTCCGCTGGCCCGGAGGCGGGAGATGCGGAGCCGTCGGGACCCCTCAGGCGCTGGAAGCCGAAGCTGAGCGGGAAGCGCTGGTAGAAGCCCATGCTGGGCCCCAGCCCGAAGACGAGCCACAGCACTCCGTGGAGGCCAAGCCGAAGGAGTACCAGCCCCAGGACGAGCGCTCGCCATTGCATGGTCGCGAGGGCGCCGCGGGCATTATTTTGAAACGCGGGGGGCCTTCCCCGCCGACCACCGAACCCCACGTCCGCCCCGTAGCTCCGCTCACTTCCCCTTTAAGGAACTCCCTCGTGACGCACCAGGAACTGGCCCATTGTCCCCCCCACCCCTAGCAGCTCGAGCCCGGCCAGCCAGTCCTCGCATTCGCCCGCCCAGTCGCCCGGATTGGCCCGGCCCCGACCCGGCCTCGCAGGGAGCGGCCCGGGACTCCCCACCGCGCCATAGGCCACCCGGACGTCCTCAGAACCGCGAGGCCCCGCCCCTCCCTTCCGCCCCGCCCCCGGCCCGGCGTCCGGCCCCGCCCCCGGCCCGGCGTCCGGCCCCGCCCCCTGGGCAGTAGGAGTCGGACCGGCTGGCGTGGCGAGTAGGGGCCGCTCCGGCTCGGGACAAGGCAACTTCCAGCCAATGGGAGCTCGGCACGGGAGCAGCCAGCTGCCGGACAAGGACGTGGCCACGGGCCCGCCCGGTTCCGTGTAGAGCCTGTTTCCCGCGGACCTGAGGCGGAAGAAAACCACTCCAGCTCTATGTTAGGAATGGTGACAGATAAAAGACGTAAGGGACGAGGAGGAAAAAGGACATTTCTGTAGGGCAGGGTTTTTCATTTGTCTGTTATATGGTGGGGGTGATGATCCTACCGTTTAGCTTAAGACTGCACAAAACGGTGTCCTGATTTCTTTTTGTTAATACATCCTATCTTGTACCTTTAACACTTTTTAAAACACGCTAACTTGTAAGAATCTCTCACAGAGATTGTAAAACCCATATTCCCAGCTCCTTTCCACCGAGGTCCAAAGGAACGTCCCGAGAATGTACGTATAACAAGCGCTCTTGAGCAATTTTTAGCAACCGTCAATCTCGAAATACTGAGGTAGGTTATATTGCCTTTGTCAAGGAAAGAATCTTTTTTAAACGGATCAGGAGTTGGGGGGAGGAGTCAAGGCTGCCGCTGCCACGACCAAATTATTTTTACCATATCTATTTGTGGCTCAGCTGGTAAAGAATCGGCCTGAAATGCGGGAGACCTAGGTTCGATCCCTGGGTTGGGAAGATCCCCTGGCGAAGGTAAAGGCTACCCACTCCAGTATTCTGGCCTGGAGAATACCATGGACCGTATAGTCCGTGGGGTCGCAAAGAGTTGGACACGACTGAACGACTTTCACTTTTCACTTTTTCATTTAACCATGTCGCTTCTTGCCCCTCCCACTGCTACCATCTCTCCTGTACAATGTCGTCTGACCTAACCTTTGGGGTATGGGAAAGATTCCTGGTCAAATCTTTACCCCTCTGAATCTGCTTCCCATTGGCTTCTGTGGTGGATCAGCGGTAAAAAAAAAGACTGCAATGCAGGAGATAGAGGTTTGATCCCTGGGTGGGGAAGATACCCTGGAGAATGAAATGGCAACCCTCTGCAGTATTCTTGCATGGAGAATCCCACGGACAGAGAAGCCTGGTGGACTACAGTCCATGCAATCACAGAGTCGGACATGACTGAACAACTAAACCACCACCACCATCTTTCCATAATTAGTAATATGGCAAATGTCGGCTCCAAAGGACTATTGCTTTCATGTGATGACAACCGTATGAGGGTTTTGTTTTCTTTT
Organism: Bos indicus x Bos taurus; assembly: GCF_003369695.1. Classification (NCBI taxonomy): domain Eukaryota; kingdom Metazoa; phylum Chordata; class Mammalia; order Artiodactyla; family Bovidae; genus Bos; species Bos indicus x Bos taurus. The sequence continues at coordinate 39,599,916 of NC_040097.1, read as the reverse complement.
GTTTGCTGCATTGGAAATGTCTGCTAAGTTTTGCCCTCCATAAGTTTAAACCACGTGCCTGTTATACTGAGGTTCCTGAAAAGCTTGAGAAGCAAGGCCTGATGGTTAGCTCAAATCGGACTGGCCGAGGGACCAGGGGAGTGATTAAGAGGATGATGAAGCTGTCATGTGGCATACTCATCACATTCTCAGGGTCAGGGGGTTTTTAGGAACACAGAGGAGGTATAATGGGGACTAAGAAGGAACCCGAAGAAACATCTGATTATAATACAAGGTAGCTGGCACATAGTAAGGCCCTTTTTGTTGACTGAGTCTTATTCTTGTCCAAAATCCTGCCTGCCCAAGCGTTGAAAAGAATGTTAAAAAGAGTTGGAGCCTGGATCTTTTGCCTACAGATTCTTCTCTGTGAAAGGCACCTATGGACTCTGCATCTGAAAGTCCAAGTTCGGGTCTTGATCCTCAACTTTCAGGTCTGCCTCCTCCAGAACTTGCAAAGTAAATAAGAATATTAAGGACCGTGTCCTATGTTTCCTAACTTATTTTCTTGTAAATCTGGACTCATCACGGTCAACTGCAGAACACATTGGTAACAACTCCTATCTTCACATTAGATACAAGTTCTAACAAAGACCAGGACCCCCCTGGTGGCACAGACAGTAAAGAATCTGCCTGCAATGCAGGAGACCCACGTTCGATCGCTGGGTCAGGGAAGGTTCCCTGCAGAAGCAAATGGCTACCTACTTCAGTATTCTTACCCACAGAACTCCATTCTCGCCTGGAAAATTCTGATGGGTTCATGGGGTCACAAAGAGTCAGACACAACTGAGCAACTAACAAAAACAAATCTTTTTTCATAACCAGAGAAAAACCATTTGACTGTTGAAAGATGCTTTTCATGGTCAAACTGACAACAGCTGCCAGTTGTATATGTTGAGCAAGTTTCAAAATAATTTCACATGTTCTCATTTAATCTTCACAGAAAAGCTTGTAAGCTCTGTTCCATAAGCCATAAAGGGAAGAAGTCAGGTTGGGGGGGGGGGGGTGGGGGTGGGAGGGGCTCAAGTTCTTCAAGCTAGTTGGCTCCAGGCAGAAAGAATTATTGCCCTGGTTTCTCACACTTTAGTCCCAGAAACTCACTGTACCTAGCTGGCCCTCAAAGGAGAAAAAAAAAAAAAAAATTGGTGCTTCCCTACTCTTCCCAAACCAACAATGCTGATACTAGTGTCCTGCACAGCCTAAGGGAGAAGACAATGGCACCCCACTCCAGTACTCTTGCCTGGAAAATCCCATGGACGGAGGAGCCTGGTGGGCTGCAGTCCTCGGGGTCTCGAAGAGTTGGACACGACTGAGCGACTTCACTTTCCCTTTTCACTTTCATGCATTGGAGAAGGAAATGGCAACCCACACCAGTGTTCTTGCCTGGAGAATCCCAGGGACAGGGAAGCCTGGTGGGCTCCCGTCTGTGGGGTCGCACAGAGTCAGACACGACTGAAGTGACTTAGCAGCAGCAGCACAGCCTAAGATTTAGGGGTCAGACTCACAAAGTGTTTCCTTCTCCAATTAAACTGAACAGTAACAACAAAAATCTTGTGCTAGCCCTTTAGACTAGACTCCCCTCGAGGTAAATGTAGCTAAGATTGGAACAATACCCAGCTGTAACAGGAAAACCCAATCTTAAAAATCAACTCCTTAAGTAACTGTCATGATAGATGTTTCCATACATAATCTCACAAAACATCAGGGGACTGATTAAAGGGAACACTGAATAAAAATGGGTAACACCAGAGATAACAGCTAAGAACCCAGACTCAGAAGTCGAACTGCCAGGTCTTCAGATCTTAGCACTGCCCTCTGAGTAACCTTGGGAAGTTATTTTTCAGGACCTGTTCTTTCATCTGTAAAATGAGGGTGATGAGATAGTACTTACCACACATGGTTTTGAGAATTAAGTTTATTGTATATAGTGTACCTACAACAGTGCTGCAGACATGGTGAGCCCTATCATTGCTGCTGTTCAGTTACTAAGTCGTGTCAGAATCTTTTGTGACCCCACGGACTGTAGGCAGGCTCCTCTGTCCATGGAATTTCCCAGGCAAGAATACTGGCGTGGGTAGCTATTTCCTTCTTCAGATCTTCCCAACCTACGGATCGGACCTGCGTGTCCTGAGTGCAGGCGGATTCTTTACAGGAAGCTTGAGCTCTATTATGACACATGAACTCTGGGTTAAGACCTGCATCTAGTATAAGTACTTGGAATATTAACAGCCAAGGTCGGCTGTTGGATGAATTAAATAACTAAGCCTCTATTATCAAAGCATTATTTTAGGAGGAAAAAGAAATGTGTCTAAGGAAACCGAGTATAAAATAGGACAAGGGCTAAAACTCACCATAGTCTAAGAACAGTTGAAAAAGCTTTGAATCAAGTCTAATTCCAGCTCTATTTAACTCAACCTGCTCCAGCTTCCACACATCAGGGTCCATTCAATCTCTGTCCGACTTTGATAGTTGAAGATGACTGCTTACATCTATTTCAGTTCCTTCAAAGATATCCTCCACTGTAAACAGACATTACAGTTTTGAGGATCAGTTTTGTAAGGCTGCCTGGGTGAATCAATGCACTAGCCGCCAAAAACTGCAAAGCCAGAAAAAAACCTCTGGCCTTTTGATGACCCTAGAGAGTAGTCTCAGAGCTTCCTATGTGAAATATCAGGACTAAAATAGTCTATTAAAAGGAAGGCTTTTTCTCCCCTAAGAATTTATAAGTGATTTATTACCCAAAACAATAATGTGAGAAAAAAAAGATGACTTTCAAAATTCTGACTACTGCTTCTTTCTGAAGCAATACATACTTGCTTTATAAAGGTGGGGGTAACGGAGAATAAACAAACAATAAAGGGGGGGGGAATACCTGTAACCCCATGATTGATTTGGTAAAGATCCAACTCCATAATTCAGTAATACTGTTTCCTTAGCTAGGTAAGAAACGCTAAATTTCACATTTGTTTTAAAACTGGACAGTAGAGAATTATCATCTGTACCTGTTGTAAGGGCATTAGTCTCAAAGTCTGTCAACACACTAGGTTGGCAAGACACAGGGGACAGAGACTATTGGAAATAAAAACTAGTACATCCCCTGAGGGGGCCAAAGTGGCAATTCCCAGAGAAAGTGTAAAGGCATTTACCCTTTGACCCAGCCATGTTTCTGTGAATTGCTGCACGCGGACATAATGATCCACTGGAGTAATGTTTATAAAAGCCAAAAGTTTATATTTGTTTTTTCAATAAGAAAACACTATACAAGATAAGAAATTGATATCAAGAGGGATGGTAGTGGAAGAGTGGTAACTCAGTCATGGGTGAATAATGGGGCTTATGAAAAAAATCAAAGTATTGGGAAAATAAATGGAACTTAGAAAAAACGTGGCGAGCTTCCTTGCCCACATGTTCTGCTAAATCAAACACATCACGTTTCCAACAAGAAATGATTTTCATCACCACCATTCATATGCCACATGCCCCAGCCCTTAAGTTATTGATGCATCTAGATAAAGTAGGAATGATACTTTTTAACTCTTAAGAGTGAGGAGAGCTAGCAATTTCATAAAGTGGCTACTGGTAAGACGATTTCTTTTTCCTTAGGGGATTATACAAGTAGAAAAAGGAGTCATCTAATTCATGTATTGCATAATAGTAGAAAAGATGGACTCTGTTAAAATGTAGAAACAAGATAGTACATTATGTAATACAGACTGTATAAAACTGAAGGCTGTAGATTATGTAAGAGCTGGTTGGAGACATACTATAATTAGCAATCTGTTGATGTTCTACTCCCCCAGCTCAAAAGGGAGCATAATTTTTGTTGCGGGATTTCCCCCTCCGTATTTTAAAGGAAGTATTTTCTAACTGCCCCAGGTTTCTCCAAGCTCTAGATCAATTCCAGCAGAACCCTAGCAACACAGCAGTTATAAAGTATTAAACATTCACTCTAGATATGTGCCCCCAAATTAGTAGTATATATGTGGTTTATATTTTTCCACATTGTATACCAGAATATATTTTTTTGCAGTCTGGGAGAAATGCTTGAAAATTTTTAATGGCTTTCAAAGCCCATGTGGCTACAGCATTTCCTTCAGACAAAATGTAAGTTATTATGTCATACTGTAAAATGTCTGTGATCTCTAGCCCTTAACTACATTAAAATTAAAGTTATGAAATATAAGCATTTCTGTGGTTTTAGGAGGCTCACACACCACTAACATAATCACTGGGGACACCAGGACCAGTGGGCATCTTCATCTCTTCCCTGCCTTCGGTCTCACCACCATCCAGATCTCTAGGCTGCTAGAACCAGAGCTTGTTAGTGGGAGAAATGATAGTAGACACCCTCTACTATTCATAAGGGAACACTGCAGAGCCAAAGGGGTTCAGCAACTCACCAGTCACACAATCGTTAACAGCAAAGAAAAGAACTCATTCTCTTATTAAACACCCATCCAGCACATGGAACCAAGCTAAGGAAGCATTTTAAGGTGACAATTTTTTCACACCACAATCCTTTGATGAATACAAGACCTCCAAGACCCAGTAAAATGAGGTTAAGGTATCCCCTCCTTCCCAATTTCTGCCAAGAAATCTACATTTCCTAAATCACCGGCTACCTTGGGATTTTAAAATTACCTTACCGGAGACAGCTCTTTAATGAAATGGAATAATGAATGACTTTGGCTGTTGTTCAGATTAAGGAACTTTCCATTGAGTCTGTCTGGGACATCAATGACTAGTTTCCCTAATGACATTCAAGAAGCAGCCATTACAAAAGTACCTATTTTTATTAATAGCTGAATTTTAAACAGAAATTGTGTGGAAAATATTTACTAATCAACAGGATGCACCTGCCACAGGTTGCATTATTTGTAGAACTGCAAACTGAAGGGAAATCAGGCAAGCCTAGTGTTTGCTTTAACTGTCTTCAAGTATCTTCACTGATGTATATGTTGCTGACTGTACCACCTTTAAAGTTTGGAACAAAATTAAAATATTTCACATTCTGAACATAGTGGTTCCCGCAACGACACATTTCTAGAGAAAAGCATTTGGCCAACTGTGCTTCCCTGGGAGCCCTGGTGGTAAAGAACCCACCTGCCAATGCAGGTAGACCTAACAGATGTGGATCTTCTGGATCTGGAAGACCCCCTGGAGGAGGGCAAGACAACCCACTGCAGTATTCTTGCGTGCAGAATCCCATGGACAGAGGAGCCTGGTGGGCTACAATCCATAGGATAGCAGAGTCGGACACAACTGAAGCGACTTAGCACACATGCACACACATTCAGCCAACCGGATGTTACAGATAGGGTTCCAGCTACAGTAAAATTAACACTCCAGTTCTCAATCCTCCAGTCCCTGGAAAGGTTGAATTATAATATCAAATCAACATTTCAGTGTAACTGGATCCTACAGGAAAAGAGTACACAAGGCAATTAGTTCCTTAGTCAAAAACAATAAACACCAAAAGCAGACGCAGTCCAATTCATGCAATTTACTTGACAGAATCAAAGGGACTAATTTTAGAAGTCTCAACTTTTGAAAGTAAACATAGACTTAGAACTGAGGGTAAAGTAAGCTAAACTTATATCCTCTCCCCACCCTGCTCCTAAAACACGCCTCCTTCAAAATACTACTTTAGTAGGAAGCTGCTGAGGACCAAATTGGTAGCTTGACTGTATGGTTCCACCAATTCAATAAAAAACTTAAACCTGATGCCCAGTTACTTCTATCCTAGAAATGTAAAAACACACATGTCACTGACCAACACTGTATGGTTGTACAGAGTGACAGTGTGGATATGGAAGAAAAGCCAAGTTGAACTTCTCTGAAAAAATACATAAGATCATTTCCCCAATAGCTTTGATGGAATAAATGTTCACTTTCACAGTGTGAAAGATAACATACGAAACAAAACAGATCAAATGTTTTACTTTAGAAGTGTGCCCCTCTGGGAAAACCACGTTTGATACTTTTAAATCTTTTCATTCTGGAACTGAAGTCAGTAAGGAGACATGTCTTGCAATTTCAGTTTATTAATAGTTTTGTTATGATTTTAAAAACTGGATTACAAAATGCTTAACTAGCTCTTGCCACTTATTTTCAAAAAGTCCTAAATTTGGTGTATTATGACAGTTCACAAGATCTTCTCGACTTAGGGATCAAACCTAAGTCTCCGCATTGGAAGTGGATTCTGTACCTCTGAGCCATCAGGGAAGCCCATTACAAGCAATATCATTGCCTCCACCCCACAAGTCGCAATGTCAGTCCTGTGAATATTTAAGTGCTTATTTCAACTGGCCCACAGACCCACTTCTTTGACAGCTGAGTTGATTTCTTTCTAGCACATGTTCTACAGACTGTGTTCATGGTATCTTTCCAACCCCTTTCCAATGTGTCAGCACCTTCCATCATGATGCATATTTTAAGTTCAAACTGTCAATACAACCCTCAAAATGCAAGTTTATTGAATAAAGCTGAGAAGAGCAGTAAACAGACAAAAAAAATGCATCCACCTAAATTAAAAAAATTCACGTATTTACAAAGTTCAGTAACTGTTAAGTTTCACATGCAGAAGTTAGTGCACAGGAAAATGTTGGTAGTAGTGTCTGGATGTCTTGAAACGCTGGAAGCAATGAAGAGACACACAAACACATTACGGTTTAGCTGTAGGTCAATTAAACGAACCTATGCGGTCCCCGCAAAGTCACACATTCTAGTTCTGGTTCCTCCTTTCAGGCACAAGCAAGTTGCCACATTCTTTGTAATGGTTCACAGTGACCATTAATGGTGTTGATACATAGTAGCAAGTTTACATATCCCTTTGTTTACAGAACCATCCATCCCATCAGGGAAGTATGCAACATGCATCAGAGTAAGAACAGAATTTTAAAAGCTGAGGTTCTACTCATAAAAATGTGAGTGGAGGAAAGCAAGTAGTGTCTGTGCAACACGGTGCAGTATTTTGTACAGAATATTTTTAAGGCCATGGCAGTCTATAAATTAAAACTGGTATCATTAAAAGAACTTACGGTTGACTGCACTTTTGAGTGCTCAACACGTTTGGAAATGCACTGTCTACATGAGTGCTGCTTAACAAAGGAAACAAAATCACACACAGTGTGAGGCAACACATAAGCAGGTGTACCACAGACTTTTAGCTACTACAGTGGGCTATGTAAGTAACGATTTACAAGTGATCCAGTTTTCATATGTCCCTTTATGTGTATGAAGATAACTAAGCTACAAAACATGTTCATGGAAGTCTGTACACATCTCCGTAGCATAGAAGCAAACAATAGACAGCATTGGTTCCTCCACTCTCTGTGTGATTATTCGACAACCTGCGGACACTGGGCATGATTACATCAGAGAAAGCAGGCAGGTCTAGAGTTGTCACAATAATCAGGATGTCCAATGGCACCAGACAAAACAGTGCCAAAGCTTGTATTGGTAAGAGAGAAAATAAGACTTTTTATTTGTCTCTAAGTATCTATTGTGCTGAAAGTCAACTTTACGACTGGATATAAAAAGTCAAGAATTAGAGTGTCATGCAGCAACACTGGTTTAATAACTGGACAGAGAAAGAACAAACAGGTGTGTGAACAGTCTGACATTCTTAACACGTTTTATTATATTGGCTGGAATGCTCTAAATTCATGAAAGCTTTTGAGAAAATCTTCAATTCCCAACCCCTTAAAAAAGTGTGTTGAACCAGGAAAAAAAAAAAGGAGAAAAAATATAGAAGTAATGATCTGGACAGATACAAAACAGCATGCCTCAGTTCCTCCCGTACCCCCAACTGCCTTCTGGAGATGAAGAATTCTCACAGAGCAGAATGTGTTTAAAATTCATTGCCTAAGATCTTCCCAGTGTAAAGAACCAATAACAACATTCATCTGGTGCCTCTGCTCACTCTTTGCAGACCATTTTTTTAAATTCCTAAGGTGTAATTATACATTTCACATGCATTTGTGAGATATATAAACATCATGTTTCTATCCCACAGGAGTCAGGCTAAAGGTTTGCTAAATACTGTGTGTGGCACTAGAAACGTCATGCTGTATCAAGTCAGTATCAGTATTAAGCTACTGGACTCTATAATGAAATATCATAGATAGACATTTACCGAAAACCAATAGAAAAACCTGGCCCAGAAAGACCAGAACAGAAGTATGCAATTTTTCTTGATTTAAGATGGTCAAAAGTGTGTTTTGTTTTGTTTAAAAAAAAAAAGCTCTACACACTGTTAACGACAAGTATGTATAGGAAGTCTTTTTGTGTGTGTTGACTTTATCATGACAACTCTAGCTGATTCTTTATGATGGATTAGGGATACACATCTTCAGCAGTGCACATGAGAAATAAACTCTGAAAAAGGCAATTTCTTGGGTTTAGGAAGGACCGTATTCTGGGAAGTACTTCAGAGGAACGGACAATAATTCTAGGATTAGAGCCAGGAAGGACTGGAAGACTTCAGGAGATGCTTCAGCTTCTTCTAGATTTTGAATGTTGAATAAGCCACTGAAGTGTGATATCTAAAGATGGAGGGAAAAAAAGTGAAGATGTTAAGACATCAAAGTGAAGAAACGAGATATCAGAGATAATATTTAAAATGCGGCTATTTCAAAGCATGTCAGGCCCGCCCTCTTCTTTTCTGCCTCTCTACTACTATAATACATAGATATCTGTATCTGTACTACTCTTCTTCATTACCTGACCTTTGAGAGGTTAATCTGGAAACACAAAGAACTGAACAGTCTCCAGTTTAAAAGTTAAATTGTGTACAGAACAGCATGTGCCTTTCTTTATTCATTCAAAAGTTTAATGATTGCCTGTAAGATCAGGTATTGTATGTGAAGTTCCAGGAATCCAAAGAGATGGGAGAACCCCTCTCTACTTTCCAAGTATCATTTGGGTTTGGAGGATGGCCCTCACAGAATTCCAGGCATAAGAAAGCGCAAAAGAATAAACAAAATGTTGAGCTCTGGATGGATGACAAGTGATAGGTGGTTGAAGCGCAGAGGTGGGGAAGGGATGCCGCTCACTGCTAAGGCTAGAGCAGAGGTTCTCAAGCTCACCCTGACGTTGGGGGCTGAATATTCTTTGCTAGGAAGGTGGAGGGGAGAGTCTTTCCTGTGTATAGTAGAATATTTTGCAACATCTATAACCCCGACCATAGGATGCCATTATTACCACCCCCACCCTCAGCTGTGAAAACAAGTCATGTCTCCAGGGATCTCCAAACAGCCCCTGTGGAGCACAGCTGTCTTCAGTTGAGCACCACAGGCCTAGAGAGAGCCAGATACCCTTATGCGCCATTCTAAGAGGCTCGGAAGTTGGGATTTTATTCTCAAGTCAATAGGAAGTCATTGGAGAATTTTAAGCAGGAAAGCTATACTGTTTATTGTAAACTGTAAGTTCACTGTAGCAAGTTCAACAATGGCAACGGAGGAGGGCACCTGGGAGGGCTGCCGGTATAGAGACTGATCATTCACAACACGAACAGCAAAGGGACAAAGGCCTGAAGCACATCGGGTGTTGTAAGAACAGAGGAATAAAATGGGAAGCATATTTAAAATACAGAACTAACAGGACTGACCAAATGCAGTGGGTGAGAAATAATCTTTTTGCCTGAATAAGTGTGTTTATCATGCAGCTGCTGACTAACCCAGTGGCTAAAGGAAGAACAGATTTGGGAAAGAATAAGACAAAGAATTTGGCAGTGAGCACATGAGGTTTGAGGTACAGAAGGTTAACACATGAAGACGTTCAGCAGGTAGTTTCAGCTGTACAGATCTGAGGAAGAAATGGAGATACCACTGTGGAGGTGGCAACTGAAGCTACAGTGGCTGAGAATAGGCAGGAAAAGCACTTTTGACAGAAGGCAGCTAAATCAAAACACTGAATTACTATCCCTTGAGTTCTTTAAAATGTGTTACCCGCATAAAGGATACCCAAGCATCTACTAGAAGCAGCACTCTCTTCTCCAAGCCTGGAAAATATTCAATCTCCCAATTTTCCAGCTAACATTCATTACAGAAACTGTAAGCCAAACACTGTATACAAAGAAGAGCCTAGAGCTGAGATATGAACAGACACAACCTGTTCAGAGTTGGGGAAACAATGTTGAAGCAGGTCATTTGCACTTCAAAAGGAGGACAGCAGTGTGTGATATAAGCAAAGCCACAATCACTAGAACTGAAAGGAGGCAAAGGGAAATGTGAAAGTGAAATGACAAGGTTTAAGTATTTAAGAAACACATGGTAAAAACCAACCAACCAACCTATGGACACTGGACTTAAGTCACACTCTAAAGACAGATGAATCCTTAAGACCAGACTAAAAGGCAAAAAGTAAGATATTCAGATGAAGGAGTAGTTACCTCTATGATAAGGCCACAAGTATCAACCATCTTCAAAAAGACCATCTTCCCTGAAATAATCTACCCTATGCGTAGGGCTTCCCTGATGGCTCAGAGGTTAAAGAGTCTGCCCGCAATTCGGGAAACCCGGGTTCGATCCCTGGGTCTGGAAGATCCCCTGGAGAAGGAAATGGCAACCCACTCCAGTATTCTTCTTGCCTGGATAATCCCATGGAGGGAGGAGCCTAGTAGGTTACAGTCCACGGGGTCAAAAAGAGTCAAGCGAGCGACTTCACTTGATGCATAGGTTGAGCACATATTACTAATGAAACTAAGGGACCTCATGCTCCCCATTAGAAAGCTGCAAGTATAACACACAACCCAACCCATGTGCAATGAATACTTTAGGGAGCAATTTAGAAAATTCATAAATTTGGTACTAAAATATATTACAAAAGCTGAAATTAAGGAGAGTATTCTGAGATTTTTCACTCAAGAAGCCTGACTTGGCTGTTGCACTTCTCGTTCCAAATAAACAGGCTTTACAAACTAATTTTGAATCTAGTTAACAGTGGATCAGTTTCCTTGAGCTTGATAATAACATGAAGTGAACCAGGAGTTCTACGATCACAAACCTGGTGACCATGGAGCTCTGAAGTAAACTGTGAAGATTAGGCTTAAAAAGCATTAAGAAGGTCTCATCAGTTCTCCTGCATTTCCTTCATAAATGAGCAAAGTATCTGACTAGTTTGTCACAGCAGAAAATAAGGGTTTTAAGGGAGTAATGGATTTACAGAATAGCACAACATACTAAAAATCCTGGTTAGTATAGAACGGGGTTTCTCAATCTTGCCACTACTGACATTTTAGGCCGAACATTTCTCAGCTCTGGAGGTGAGAGAATGTTTAAGGCCACTATGGTCTCCACCCACTAGATGCCAGCATCATTCTCCTCCTAAGACAACTGAAAGAGTTTCCAGGGGGAAAAAATGCCAAATGTCTCTGGGAGAAAAATAATCCCTCCGTGAAAACCTCTGCTGTGTAAGTAAATGCTCTCTTGGGGGCACAGCTTAAAACTTAACAAGAGTTCCCCTCAATATAGGAAAAACATTTTAAATAAACTTGAAGTAACCCTAATTGCTGGAACAGTCTGTTCTCAAATGAGCTAGATGATCCCAAAATAACAAGTCACTTATTCTATGTAATTAACAGAGGAGAGGTTGTGTCCATCAGCAATGTAGTGGGCTCAGACTGCTCTGGGTGGTCTTTAAAGGAAGCCCAGAATCAGTGACAAAAACCATCATTACTATAAGCGAATTAGAGCAGGTCTGAGGGGAATAGGGCAGGAGCTGAGATACAGACTGGAAATGACTGGGAAAAAAAGTTAAGTACAGGGAGAAACAATACATATTGAATAAAGGCTAAAGAAAAGTGTCAAAAAACCTTTTAAACACACAGTTTTGGCATTATTGATTTATTACATTTTATTCTGATATACTTTTTTAATTGATGAAATGATTATGGAAGAATGGTGAGCGAGAGAGAATTTGAAGATGGGGATGGAGCCATGAGCCAAGACAGCAGGCACTCTCTAGAAGAGGAAAAGGGCCAAGAAATGGATTCTTCCCTCTACAGTCTCCAGAAGGAGCTCGCCTGTAACTTTAGTCCTAGACTTTAGCTCAGTAAGGTCAGTGACAGGCTTCTGACTGACAGCAGCAAGAGAAAACGAATATACTCCTGTGATGTCCCCCACAAGTTAAACACTGCAATTCATTTTTTTACTCACTCCTGCAAGAGAGTTTCGAAGTTGCTGCCACCATCCCCATTTTACAGATGAGTACAATGCAGAAATCTGGGAGTTTAAGTGCTCTGTCCAAGGCCAATGAGAAAGGAACTTAGGACCAGGTGTTCCACGCTGAGGCTGCCTTACTCCAAAGCCCACGCTATTTCTAGTCACAATGCAGCCCTGATGGAGAGCCTCTTTTTCTATAGTGACCCACTGAGAGAAAACTTTTCACCAGTGACCACCAACTGGGAGAAGTGAGGAGCCATGAAAATCCCTAGGTTCCTACCCATCTGCTTCAAGGCACAGGCATCAAACTCTCCTTTCAGACTTCAGTGGAGTCTGTCATGCCAGACAAGATGGCTTGAGAAGCTTTTGTGACAAAGTTATCTTTTACTAGGGAGTATTTTTTATTGCACTGTTACGGGTCTTTTCACTTGAGCAGCTAATACAGAAAAGCCTTTCATCTTGTCAAACACTTCTCTTTCTTTTCTTTTTTTAACTTTCTGATCTTCTCCATGCCAATACACTTTAATTAAATAATACCTCACCAAATTAAGAGACTGAAGTTGAGTCAGACATATTTATTCTTTACGGATACTGTACTGGATTGAATGGTGACCACTAAAAATTCACATCCACCCAGAACCTCAGAATTTATTTGGAAATTCGGTCTTTGCAGACACAGGATGAGGTAATTCTGGATTAGGGTTGGCCCCTAGTGCAGTAACATCCGTCCTTGTAAGAAGAGAAAACAGACCCTCAGACATACACACAGAGGAGAAAGCCATGTTGAAGCCAGAGGAAGAGGGTGGAGATACAAAGCTACAATCAAGGAGGGTCAAAGACTGCTGGCAGCCCCACGGCAGGAAAAGGCAGGGAAAGATCCTCCCCTAGAGCCATCATAGAGAGCACAGCCCTGCTGACACTGATACCAAACTTCTACCCTCCTCAACCTTAGAGAACGAATTTCTGCTGTTTCTAAGCCACCCGGTTTGTAGTACTTTGCAGTCCTAGGAAATGAATACAGAATATTAAGTAGGTAAAGGGTTATTTTTGGCTTATAGTTGCGAGTGCTAACATACTGCAGTAATATACTGGTTTGATAAACGTAAAATCCTTACAGTGTCTATAAACCAACTTCTGTTAAGTCTTATTTCAAGAACGTCATTCTGTTATGAAGCACAGTTAAGACACTAGCTCTGCAAAAATGCAATAAGCTGATAGCACATAATTAATCTCATGTCTTTATTGCATTTACTTTTTAAATAGCACAGAGGAGAGTTAGGATACTGTATTTGTTGCTAAAAGGTATAATGTCTACTCTTTTTCCTGAGGCAAAAGCAATAGTACTTTATAGGAGAAATCAAGTAAACAGAAATAAAGGTAATAAACAGTAAAAAGAAAGAGACATCCCTTCTACTGATATCAACTTCTCCACAAATATCCGTCATTTCTTACCTATATTATCCTTTTCTTTGCAAGAAATTGAATAGCAGCAAATTTCTCTATCCTGAATAGCAGACAGATTCCTGTAAGAAGCAGAATTAGGAAAGTAAGTCTGGGCTTTTAAAAACAATTGTCATCTTGTCTCTCTATGCTCAATATTACTTGTTCTTTTAAATTATTATACTGAAGAAATTATGTTATTACTAATAAAATTTTACGGGTTTACTTCTCTAGTAAGTCAAGTTTATCTACCCCAAAACAGGGCTATGATCATTACTAAATAATGGAGCAAAGCTAAACAAAACAAAAAAATAGTAGATTTTGTGGGCAAAATAGAACCAATTAAAAAACAAAAAAACAAAAAAAAACCATCATTCATTCTTAAGACATACATTTTTTCAATGAGCTGTTTCTCATCCAAGGCATTAGGAAGATCTCTCTTGTTTCCAAGTACTAGCACCTTTAAAAAGAAAAGTCACTGAGTAAATTTTATGTAAGAAAATGTCACAGAAGCATATTCACATGTGTCCACAGTAAAATTAGGAGGTTACTGCATGCCACAGTATTAAAAGCATATTTACATGACCACTGGCCTATCTCATTCACTTCGTAATTCAAATAAGCATTTACTCTAACTTCTATTAATGCCACGCAGATGTCTAATTCAATACGTGGCTACCAACTTCTATTTAAGATATTCTAAGTCTATGGTATGCATTCTGTTATTTCTTAACAAATCTTCACCAAAATGTGAATATGATCTTAACTGCCAAGGGTAGAGGCATGATTTTCAACCACTATTACCTGTTAGGCATTAATCTAACAGTAAACATGTAAATAAGACTTTAAAATTCTATATCCATCCTATAAAATATCATGTATAAATATTAAGACAATAGGTAAGTTTGGGAACCAGGATAAATACAGTAGCCATCAACTCTGAGAACAAATGTGTCATGTGATTACTAGATGTGCTTTGCAAAAAGAGGAAAGTGGAGAGGGGCATTCCAAAACCATCTGTCTTTCCCAGGTATCTCCTTTCTGCCTTACAAAAAGCAAAAACTGTGAGTACACATAATGTATTTGATAACATCCTTACTCTGAGTCAATGTTCTCCAAGAACTTGTATCTTTGACCAAGCCTAGGAGAGTGCACACCATGGCTACCTTGTCGCCTCGTCAAACACGTGTCAAACCTATGTTCTTTCACTTAATACAAGTCCCACCCCCACCCTCAACTCCAGATACTGTGACTGATTCTACTCACAGGCCCTAGACTCTTTTTCTCACAAAGAAGAAAGAGCCAAGAAAAGATGCACAGAGTGCAAGGAGCACCAAGAGCTCTTGAAAGAATGCTGAAATCGTAGGGGTCAGAGAGCCAAAAGCCAAATCTCAGCACCCTTGGGCAGCCTGTCCTCCCTTCTCCCATTCTTACCCCTTTCCAAACTCTGGTGGCTCAGAAGGTAAAGAATCCATCTGCAATGCAAGTACCAGGTTTTGATCCCTGTGTTGGGAAGATCCACTGGAGAAGGGAATGGCAACCCACTCCAGTATTCTGGCCTACAGAATCCTGTGGACAGAGGAGCCTCACGACTACAGTCCATGGGGTCACAGAGTCAGACACGACTGAGTGACTAACTTTCACTAGTCTTACTAAGTCACCTCAGGTTCTCAACCTGGATCTATGTGAGTTGAAAAAAAAATACACCCCGGTCATTTGTGATCAGTTCTCAGTTTTGGGATTGCCTGGCATCTTAGTCCTCTTCCTACATTTAAGAAAGTCTTTCAAAAAAAAAAAACAAAGAAATCTTCCACCTTATGACTCTGCCTCCCAATAAAGCTATTGCTTCTATAGATACTTTCTTTTCCAGCCTTCTTTTCTGCTAGAGAATGGACATATAATCTACGATCAACCAAAACTCTGAATGCAGAGCCAGTTTTACAAGAAAGCAGGAATATTGAACCCATTCTGCTACAGAAGGGGCATCAACTAAATGCTCTTCCAACTGGAGTGATTGTGTCTGGTGTTCACCAACTGCGTGGGGTCACCAGACTTACTGTATGATGTCAATCTGGATGTGGTCCTAGCAGCTGCTCAGCCTTCCCTTGTTCCAGTGTGTTTTCTCAACACGGTTATGGGAAGCCTTCTCAAGACTCTGTAAACTACCCAATATTGTTTCAATGAATTCCTCTCTACTTAAACAGCTTTCTACTGTTTGCTACTAAGAACTCTCATGGGGAACAAGATTTTTTTTTACTTATGGTGTGCAATATCTTGGTCATCTGATGCGAACAGCTGACTCACTGGAAAAGTCCCTGATGCTGGGAAAGATTGAGGGCAGAGGGAAAAGAGGGTGTCAGAGGATGAGATGGCTGGATGGCATCACCAATGCAAAGAACATGAATTTGAGCAAACTTCAGGAGATGGTGAGGGACAGAGAGGCCTGGCATGCTGCAGTTCATGGGGTCACAAAGAGTCGGACATGGCTAGGCAACTGAACAACAACATGCAGAACTAGTTAATACAGAAGGAAAAGGACAGGCCTTGAAGTCAGAAATAAACAGATTCAAACCTGGCTGTGCAATACACTAGTCGCCATGTGATCCTGAGCAAGTAACAACTGTTACCAGGAGGGATCACACCATCAACCTCAGTACACTGTGAAGATTAACTGAGATAACACACTTCAGAGATCTGACACTCATGACCTTGTCATGAGGGTAAAGCCTAGGCCTTTTCCAGCATTTTTTCACTCAACAAATGGCACCACCTCCCATCTAACCATATTAGCCAGGAACTAGGAATTATCCTGTTTATCTTCCCTGCTAAGTCTGGTGGACTGTCTTCCTAAACAGCCTCCACATTTATTTCCTTCTCACAACCTTGTCTATGACCACCCCAATCCATGGTACTCTATTTTGCCAAGACAAGTTCAAAACTGTCTTGAACTTGAAAACTGTTTCAATAGCTTCCTAAAACTGTCCTCCTTATGCTAAGCTGCTTCAGTTGTGTCTGACTCTTTGCCACTCCATGGACTGTAGCCCGCCAAGCTCCTCTGTCCAAGGGATTCTCCAGGCACGAACACTGGAAAGGGTAGCCATGCCCTTCTCCAGGGGATCTTCTCAACCCAGGGATCGAACCCGCGTGTCTCCTACGTCTTCTGCACTGGCAGGTGAGTTCTTTACCATAGCACCATGTGGGAATAGTCCCTGTGCAATCCATTTTTTAAACTGAAGTAAGAATGATTTAGGTAAGTCTGAGCATTTCAAACACCCAGTCCCACCCAGCACAGCCTCCTGAAGTACCCTGCTGTCACAGGCTCACAATGCTCTTCCCGCCCACTCTGCTCAGCGCTCTAGAGACACCAGCCTCCTCGCAAACCCCACTTCCTCCTGCCTAAGAGCCTCTGCCTGCAACTCTCTTTTCCTCCAACTGTCACATCCCTCACATGCCTACACATCCCTCACACCTCAGCTCAAGTAGCACTTCTTGGGGAATCTTTCCTTCTTCTCTCAAACTGTATCAAATCTGCCCTGTAACTTACAACTCCATAAGCCCCTTGAATCTCTCCTTCATAGCACTTATCAGAGCTGCATTATTCAAGCCATTTTCATATCATCTACCTAGTTTCCTATTAAACCATAAGCTCCATGATGGCAGGAAGCATGTTTCTATCTACTTCTGTTCACTACTACTTCCCCAGGACTAACCACTGCTTCTACTACATACAGTTCACTGAACAGCTTGTTAAGAAATGACTAAATAGCACACTGCCCAGCATATGATGGATACTCAGTAAATATAAGCTTTCCAGACTTTAAAACAAATAAGATACTCTACTGATTTCAAACATAATTAACAAAAATGCATAATTAAACTTTTAATAATATAACTACAAATATTATAATCATATAATGTGAAATTAACCATACTTACTGGAATTCCTTGTAACTGTGGTTTATCTAGAAGATTATGTAGTTCATTTCGAGAAGCTTCAATCTTTTCACGATCTGCAGCATCTATCATGTAACTTAAAAAAAAAAGTGATCTCAAAATGCCTCCACCATATTCTTTAATGATCACAATGAACAGATTTTTAATTTTCTTAATTTATACTACTGAAACTGTTGATCAAAATTAAGTCCTAGATTTTAAAAGGCTATCACCCCAAAATACTTAAGACTGTCCTAAAGATACAAACTACTATATACAGAATTAGATAAGCTTCAAGGATATATTATATAGCACAGGAAATTATACCTATTATCTTTCAATAACCCATAATGGAATATAACTTGCAAAAATACTGAATCGCTATGCTGTACACCTGAAACCAATACTGTTAAGCAACTACACATCAATAAAATAAGCAGAGAAACAGACTGTTCTTTAGGGGGCTAAGACATGACAGTAAAACATGTATGTATATCCATTAGCTCTTAGCAACATAGAGAAAAAAAAAAGTCTCATTTGATGATTACTTTTTAAAGTCTGATGTTAATGGGAAATTATACTAAGAAAATACCTAAAAAAGATTTTACTGCCAGAAATTAAAATTAAGCCTTTAAAAGTATGAAAAATGACTTATTCCCTTGAAACCTAAACTGACTATAAGGGGGGATGGGGGACCAGGGGTTCAGGGTGGAAGGGAGGCAGCTTACACAATAGCATTGACTCCTCTGCAGTACCGTTCCCACATGCTCCGGAAGCGGGGTTGTCCTCCTATGTCCCAAATCTTCAAATCAAGATAGACAAATCTTAATAACAATATTTCAAATAACACAGTGAAGAAAAAAGCTGCAGATAGAAGAGAAAAAATGAAGCAGATATGCTCAGCTCCACAATGTGAGAGCCAAACTGCTTTGGAAAAAACTGAGCTCAAACAAGCTCTTGACGTGGAAGTTCTTGGGGCCATTTCTGAACTTGAAGTCCGTATTTAATATGTTTACGTTAGATCTAATACGTGCTGCGTGGCAAAGATTTCATATTGGGGCAATACTTTCTTTGCCTGTTAACCAATAGATTTCCAATACTGAAAACCTATTCTTTAAAAAATAGTACTCTTAGAATCTGCATGATCATGCACCATCCACATTTGAAGTCCAAGAGAAAAAAAAACACTTCATTCAGAATCTATTAGAGTTTAATTGTCTGATGGGGTATATATATTAGAATGTAATCATTTTCAATTATTCCGTATATAACATAGAAAATATTCCTACCTAGGTGCTTTTCTTATATAAAATTATTTTATCCATATGAAAGCCACCGACTACAGTCATTTCACCATTATGGCTACTCTGTAGGGCTATGTAAAGGTCTTAAGTCATGATGTTTATCTTCAAAAGGCTTCCAGTTTAGCTACAAACACTGGACGCATGCATAATGACATACACATGAGACATTAGAAGCTTCATTAGATAAGCTACAGAAAGAATTTAGTAAACAGCTTCTGTGAGCCACAAGAACTGGATAAAACGGCCATAAGGGTTCAGGCTGTAGAAGCAAAACTCCCCACATGAACAAAGGAGTCAAAAATAATAAAAATAAATTAAAAACTGGTCCAACAGTCCACAATGCAAACCTATCAAACTTATTCTAGAAACAAAATTATGTTAAACTAATTAATTTTTTACTGTTTTATAGTTTTAATTTTAGGGCTTAGTAGTAAAGAAAGGAAAACTAGGTTACTGTATTTGCTACCATAAATACAATACTAAGTTACCAATATTATAAACAGTTACTCTCTTTCAACATAAATTATTCATGAAATATATGCAATATTACATTCCAAACACTCTGAAGATGGGATTTTTATTTCCTAGGAACATCTAAATCCCAAATATTACTTTTGCCAACCCATATGCAAAGTTTTTCATGAGACTTAACATTTCAACACTTAAACATTTGTATCTATTAGAGAAAGAAGGAAAAAAATTAATTTATACTCTTTTGGAACATGCCCAATTAAGAACTGCCAATACTCATGTAAAAACCAAAAGAAACAAACAGAAAAACTCCTAATTTGTATGTGCTAACAATTTACATCAAGTATGGCAAGCAGCTGACGTACCTTTATTGTGACGTTACCTTTAGTTACTTTTCTCATGTTGAAGCCCACTGTAGGTATCATATCTTCACTGAACTGACCTGACTGAATGAAAGAAAACATTTGAAGTTAGACTAATTGTTACTTATTAAAACTGCAACACTGTACAACCTTTCACATCAACTTTACTTCTGTACCCATATTCAGTTCAGTTCAGTCGCTCAGTCCTGTCCGACTCCTTGCAACCCCATGAATCGCAGCACACCAGGCCTCCCTGTCCACCACCATCTCCTGGAGTTCACTCAAACCCACGTCCATCGAGTCGGTGATGCCATCCAGCCATCCCATCCTCTGTAGTCCCCTCTTCCTCCTGCCCCCAATCCCTCCCAGCATCAGAGTCTTTTCCAATGAGTCAACTCTTCACACAAGGTGGCCAAAGTACTGGAGTTTCAGCTTTAGCATCATTCCTTCCAAAGAACACCCAGGGCTGATCTCCTTTAGAATGGACTGGTTGGATCTCCTTGCAGTCCAAGGGACTCTCAAGAGTCTTTTCCAACACCACAGATCAAAAGCATCAATTCTTCGGCTCTAAGCAAGTAACTAATTTTTTAGTGATGGTAACCTTAAGAAAATATTCCTGATAGCCATAGATTTTGAAGAGATGCATTTTTTTCATTCATAGACATTCTCCTTTTAAAGATATTTTCGAAACTAATGCAAATTTTACATATTTTTAAGTTTAAGAAAAATACTGTACAACTACTTAAGAAATCTGTTATGTAAATTTCCTCCACCTATACATACTTTTTTGTATACAAGGCAGAAGTAAATCAGAAGCAAATGGTTAGAGTTTTCTATTTGTAGCACTGAAATTATATTGACAATACTGTTAAAATTCACTGTTGCTCTTCTGAGTCAGCTTTTTAATAATGCTTACAAAATGTTTTTTCATAAAGATGATCCTCCTTTTATGTAGGATTCTATTCTATTCAATTCCATTCTCTTTTTGGTTTATGACCTTCCTGTCAGAGACCAAAATTAAGTATCTTCTAATACTATTTATATTTTTAAATGTTTATGATTACACAGTGTAACAAAGGTCCATTTTACAAATGGATCTATAAATCCACACTTTCCTGACTAGACTGACGTGAAATGGCAAATTTCATATAACGGAAGTTCTATATCTGAGTCCTCAATTCTTTTCCATTAGTCTGTTTTTTTCCAATTGGAAATAAATTAGGATTACACAAATTACTGTAGCTTATCTATGTATTATTCTAAATAGAAGATCAAGAATTTGGAATGTTTAGAAATGTGGTTCATTGCTCACATTTGAAATAAACTTTAGAAAGTAATTATTTCTGTTACAATACTGCCTGCCTTTTATCAACTCTTGATATTGAACCAAGTCTCTCCACCCAAGCACATATGTCTGTCCACTCAAACATTCTTTATATCCTCTAGTGAAGTACACCTAATGAGTCACATTAATACTGATTTTATATATTAATATTATGTATTTTGCGACTTGGGAATATGAACTCTATCAACACGGGGCTCTTTAACAAAATGGGACTATTTTAAAGTCCCTAACATCGGCCAACTATTAGCCACACATTCATTTCAAAATGTCTACAAGTACTGAGCACAATGAATTCCAATTTCACAAGCTAATTTGTTCTACATATCCCCCAAAATGTTCTACCTCTTTTTCTTTTCCCCTACTGTTCAGTGGCATTTGGGCTAATTTTAGAAAAAATGTTAATATAACCATAATAACTATTTTATTTTCACCTGTCAAACAGTATAATTTTCAGAACTTTCACATATATGATTTATATGTGAAGATTTAGTTGTGATATCAAATGTACATATATCAAAACTAGCCATGACAAAAAAACAAAACATATAACCTGATTAAAACATGAGCAAAGGTAACATCAAAGGCATGCTCTATAAAGGAAATAAGCTAATAACTTCATTAACACTTCTGCTCTGAAAAAGACAATGTCAAAGAGACTCAAAACAAGCCACAGAGTAGGAGAAAAATATTTGCAAAAGACACCTGATAAAAGACTATTACTGGAAATATACAATGGAACTGTTAAAACTCAACAATATGAAAACAATCCAACTAAAATATAAGCCTAAGATCTCACCAAAGGAGATACACAGATGGCAAAGAAGCACAGGAAAAGACGCACCACATCATATGTCACCATGAAAATGCAATTCAGAACAATGAGATACCACTGCAAACCATTTAGAGTGGCCCAAATCTGGTATTTTTTTATAACATCAAATGCAGATGAGGATGTGGAGCAAGAGGAACTCTCAGTCACTGCTGATAGGTTTGCAGAATGGTGCAGCTACTTTGGCAGGCAGCTGACAGTATTTTACAAAACCAAACGTATTCATACCATACAACCCAACAATCACACTCCTTGGTATTTACCAAAAGGGCTTGAATACTTAAGTCCACAAAAAAATCCACACATTAAATGATTACAGCATCATTGTTTATAATTGCTAAAACCTAAAACAACCAAGATGCCCTTCAGTAAGTGAACAGATAAGACTGGTACATCCAGACAATATAGTATTATTCAGTACTAAAAAGAAATGAGCAACTAAGTCACGAAGAACATGGAGGAACCTTAAATGCATATTTCATGAAAGACCCAATGTGGCAAGACTACATACTGCATGATTCCAACAATATGATATTATGAAAAAAAAGAAAACAGTAAATAAAAAGATCAGTAGTTGTCAGGGGTGGGAGAATGAAAACAATATGGCAGTTCCTCAAAAAACTAAAAATAGAATTGCCACATGATCCAGCAATTCCAGTTCTGAGTATATACCCAAAATAACTGAAAGTAGGAATCCGAGATATTTATACAACCATGCTCACAGCATTATTCACAACAGCCAAAATGTGGAAGCTACCTGAGAGTCCATCTGATGATGCACAGATAAACAAAGTGTGGTCTATTCCTACAATGTAATACTATTCAGCCTTAAAACCTTATTCATGCTACACCATGGAGGAACCTTGAGGACACTGTGCTAAGTGAAACAAGCCAGGCACAAAAAAGACAAAAACTTCATGATTCGATTTATATGAGAAACCTACAGTAGTTAAATTCATAAAAACAGAAAGTAGAATGGTAGTTGCCAAAGGCTAGAGCGGTGGAAACAGGGAGTTAATGCTTAGTGGGTATGGGATTTCAGGCTGGGTACATAAAAGGTCCTACAGATGGAGAGTGGTGATGGCTACAAAGAAATGTGAATGTACTTATTAGTACTGAATTATACACTTAATAGTTAAGATGGTAAATTTTATATCTTGTGCATTTTACAATTATAAAAAATTGTGTGACGTAAGTGAAGGCAATCATTATCATTTTATGGAACAGGAAATAAATTCCCAAGGTCACACTGCTCAACAGTGGTTGATTATTTTTCTTAAAGTTCGCCACTGTGAATTATAATAGGCTTTAACTAATATCTGAGGAGAGGTCTGAGATAATGCCTCATTTATTTGGTATCATTAGGAAAAGAAGCTATACATAATGAGGCAGGCAGAAATCAAAGCTGAAGTTTTTTGGTACCAAAACTTCTACAACAGCTTGCACACGAAGCTTTCTAAGGTGCAGTA
Source organism: Bos indicus x Bos taurus (assembly GCF_003369695.1). Lineage (NCBI taxonomy): Eukaryota > Metazoa > Chordata > Mammalia > Artiodactyla > Bovidae > Bos > Bos indicus x Bos taurus. Next base: position 39,576,563 of record NC_040097.1, on the reverse strand, counting down.
CATACTTGGCTAACTTTTCACAATCCTTGGAATATGACTGAATATGTTCTTGGTGTTTCAGGGTCATTTTACAAATTGTAAAACAAGAAAACTAAACTCCATAATCCTCACAGGCCCTTCTGGCAGTAAAATTTTATGATTACGATCATGATGTAGGGGCTGCAGTATACTCAGCTGACCCTGAACTGTCTTAGTTGTTCATCTCTTTCTTCACCATTACTTCTCACTGCTGGCAGATGTTAACCATAGTTTTCCCTCATTCACCTGCCACTGATAACCTGCAAAGGCTGAAAATTAGGTAATCGTATCTTTGGGTTTTTAATTCCAAATGTCCTGAGTACAGCATAATTGTTCAAAAAACATTTGTTGGCTTTGATGAATGGATTTTGTGGAACAACAACTTTATAGATTTGGAAGCGTTTTCTACTTCTTTCTTAGTGTCAAATCTTAATTGTCACTTTTCAAAGCTTGTGTTGAATGACTAAACCACTCAGTTGGCAGTTGTGCTCTAAATAACAGAATTTATTTCTATGCTGTCAAAATGCCACTAAACTGAGACTAGCAATTTAGGAAACAAGTAGATGTTTTAAAAATACTACTTAATTGTGTATCATGCTCTTTATTTTAACAAATACTTACATAGCATGAAGCACTGGTCTAAATACTCAGTAAATATTAATCAATATTAACTTACTTAATCCTTATAACAACCCTATGAAATATGTGGCAATATCCTCATTTTTCAGATGAGAAAACCAAGGCAATGACAGGTTAAGCTATTTGCTCAAAGTCACATTATTTTTAACATCTGTAAAGAGAAATAAAAAGATGTTTTCATACCTGTCTTCTTAAATAGCATATCAAATATAAACTGACCTTCACTTAACACAAATTCAAGATCATGAGTGGCACTCACAATGATTTTGGGACAATGGATGAAACTGCAGCTATTATGCACACCTAGAGTCACAAGGTTGTATCTCTGGAATTTGTTTGGCTGGGACAAAATAAATTTGAAGCAAAATAAGATGGTAAAATACCCTCGAGATCGAGGAATCTTATTAGCAGTTACACTAATTACTAACCACACACAAGTCATCTTACCTTCAGGATTAAGCTATCTTACTAGAAGAAAAGGAAATTGGAAGACTATCTCCAAAGTCACTTACAGCTCTAGCATTTATGGTTTTATGTTTATTCATCAGTTCAATTCAGTTCAGTTGCTCGGCTGTGTCTAACTCTTCACGACTCCACGGACTGCAGCACGCCAGGCTGCCCTGACCATCACCAACTCCCAGAGCTTGCTCAAATTCATGTCCATCGAGTCGGTGATGCCATCCAACCATGTGATCCTCTGTCGTCCCCTTCTCCTCCCGCTTTCAATCTTTCCCAGCATCAGTCTTTTCCATGAATCAGTTCTTTGCATCAGGTGGCCAAAGTACTGGAGCTTCAGCTTAAGCATCAGTTCCTCCAATGAATATTCAGGGTTGATAACTTTGAGGGTTGACTGGTTTGATCTCTTTGCAGTCCAAGGGACTCTCAAGAGTCTTCTCCAACACTACAGTTCTAAAGTATCAATTCTTTGACGCTCAGCCTTCTTTATGGTCCAACTCTCACATCAATACATGAGTACTGGAAAAACCACAGCCTTGACTAGACGGACCTTTGTCAGCAAAGTAATGTCTTTGCTTTTTATTTTATGCTTATTCACAGGCCTCTCATTTAAAATATACTGCTACATTTAAAATGGATAGTCAACAAAGACCTATTGTACAGCACAAGGATCTCTCCTCAGTGTTATGTACCAGCCTGGATTGGAGGGGTTTTGGAGGAGAATGGATACATGTACATGGATAGTTAAGCCCCCTTCGCTGTTCAAGTGAAATGACCTCAACACTGTGAATCAGCTATAACCCAATATAAAATGTTCTTGGTGTTAAAAAAAAATTAAAATTGAATAAAATATAGTTAAGTGATGAATGCCTTCAAGAGTAGGAAAAATGTGACTTTTTCTCCCCCCAAAATCATTAGTATACCAAAGGCTAAAAGCAGACCTTGTCCCATAAAGTTCTATTTGCGTCAACTCCAGTACACAGAGCTTACCTAAATTTATTACTGTGGATCGCATGAGTAAGGCAAAAAGAAAAGGAAAGAGAAGAACCAAGGTAATGGTTAACCCCAGGAAGGCAGAAACATGAGGCAGAGGACCTGTACTAGTGAAAGGACACTTCACTGACCATACTCTAAGACAGTAAGAATGGGGAAGGTGTTTATTCTTTGTAACCAGATTAAGGTAGAAACGCACCATGCAAGCACTGGCTGCTCATATACCATGGTCTCTGACACTTGTGAGAACACAGTGAAATACCCATACATTTCAGTGCTTTAAAATAGAGATTCCAGATGCAACAGATGAGATTTTACAGTTGCTCTCGTAAATGAACAAATGCAGAAATCAAGCTGTGAACAACATGGGAGAAGCTTCTCTTTGCTTGATCTGTTTCTCTTTAGCAGCAGTCTGATCCAATTCAATAAACTTTAAACACAAGTGGAAAAATACCTGCTTTGACAAATCTCTCACAGGTTTTTCTCTAAGAATCTTTTTATTTTTTAAGGTTTTAGTTATCAAGATACTTTGTAGAGACAGAATGAGATAAACAGCAAGAACAAAAGATTCAGACTACATTTCTCCTCTCAGCCAAAAGAAACTACTTTCACATGCTAAGCAGAGCAGTCGTCTCTCTTTTTAAACAACATAACTATGACGCAAATCATTTAAACTGCCAAAATTTACACATTTGACAAGTAAGATAAAGCAAATAAACATACAAGTAATTCACTTTTTTTTCCAAGAACGTTTAATTCAATTGGAAAACTCATTACTAATACCCATTTTCCTAGTTTGTATCATTATTTGGTTCTTGTATTTTCACTAGTAAGTTAAATTACTGCCAATAATATTACTCTTATGTTTCAAACTACAATAGTTAAAAAAAAAAAAAGAATGGCAACCCACTTTTGCTGGAATTATTTAAAATGAAAGGTAGATCTAGGAGAAAATCTTGATGAGGAATAAGGTATTTCCATTCCTTAAACGGTCTTAAAGTATACCTCACAAACCACTCATCAGCTGCAGAGGGAAAAACAAGTAATTATACAATGAAGAAATCAAGACAAAATCTTGACTTCACATGGACTTCTCAAATGGACTTCATGTGCCCAAAGAAGTATTACCATAAGGACACAACATCCAAGTATTTCAACTGAGAAGGCATAAACTAAATCTAATCATGAACAAACGTCAGACTGACCCGAAACAGAGGAACGTTGTATTTAAAAGGCAGGGGGAGAGGAGGAGTTTCAAAGATGCCAATGTCATAAAAGATCAAAACTCTAAAATGTTTCAGACTAGACAGAAGGTGCTAAAGAGACAGGATGTCTAAATGCAGTACCTGACCCTAGACTGGATCCTCTGCTGGGGAGCAAAAAAACTATCAACATTACTGGGTCAACTGACAAAATAGTGATAGATAACATCTATGAGATATCATTTTTTAAAAAACACAATAAAGTTGGCAACTAAATTAGTCACATAAGAAAATATTCCTAAACTCAGAAAATACAAATGTAAACATCTAGGAACAATGGGCATGGCACAGAGAGATCTTCCTTATACAGGGTGACATACACAGTACATGAAGGCTACAGCAATGAGGTGACATGTCTGACCTCAACAAAGGGTCTATAAATGTTTTTTGGAGTGCTTTCATTCCTGCAAATTTTCTGTAAGTTTGAAATTGTTTCCAAAGAAAGATCTCTTAAACAGGATAATCAAATATCACCTTCTTGTGTATCATATCTAGGACACATCTAGAATTAAAAAAATAAATTTCCTACTATAATATTAGTGAAACTCATGAACAGATTCAATCTTAAGAAATTATGACAACTAGTTCAGGAACAAATCACTGCTAATCTAGTTCTGTCCTTCAATGTTCTAAAAGGATACTGACTTACAAATGTCTTCTAATAGAAAAATCCATATTTAATCATTTCTATATAAAGGAAAAGCCTCTAGGCTTTGAAATTGGCATTTTTAAATCTACTCTGATTTTCTATATTTTAATATTTATGTATAAGCTGAGAAATGAATTAAACACAGTGTGCTCTCCCAAGTCTAAGTTCCTCTTCTGGGTGAAAACTATCCCACTTAATACATATTCTTCTCTTCTCTCTCAGCACTTCATAGTTTCCACTGTGAACACATATGTCATATCTGAGGCTCTCTTTTTTTAAGGGGCTAGAAAAGGTATAATCATTCAGTACAGTGGTATATCAAGGATCATATCATGTTCATTTTCTTTTTAGAAATCTTTGGACAATTTTCCTTAATTTCCGAAAAAACTGTAATTTGTTATCAGTTTTAAGCGCAAACCCAGAATTACTTCCAACTACAGACATAATTCCTTCCCACAGGACATCAGTTTAAAAGGACATATTTAAGCTTCATTTGAGAGTTAAATCTTACTAACCAAAGAATAACATCTCTCAAAATCCCAGTGGGTTTTGACTTTAGTTTGTTTTAAGATGGAGGGATTCTCTTCAGTCCTTATCAAACAAAATTAAGTAGCACACAAAATTTTCAGGTTTCTTAGGGCATGGTCAATTAAGGCCTCTCATCTTCAAATGGCCCAAATTCTGAAAAAGAGCTATAACTCCGAATAAACTAAACTCCTAAGTTATTTTTCTGAAGGAAATCAAGTAATAAAAACCTTCAGCAAAATCATAAATTTATAATATTATCCTTCAAAAAAGGACAAAATTTGCAACAATAGTCAAAACAGCTTCTCACTCTTCAAAAACACTAGCCAAAAAGATAAAAAAGCATCCTTAGGATCTGGCATGGACAGGCCCCTTGTGGAGACTCTGCTCTAGATGTCAATATTTTCCATCTGCTCTGCCAACTCCAACTGACTGGCAGCGGCTTCCACCTGGGCACAGTGAGTGCTGTGCTCTTCCTTCATCTGTCTTATGCACATAGATGAGGCATTTATGAACTCTGGTCTGGATGTTCTGATGGAGGCAGGCTAGTTCTAAAACTCTGCTGCAAGATGATCCAATCAGCAGCAGCAGACATAGATGATGAATCTGAGTTGTACTGATTCACAAACACCTATGACTGTTGACTCCCTTCTTTATGGTCCAACAGGAGTTATGGCTGTCGTTTAGTTGCTGAATCATAACCAATTCTTTGTGACCTTATGGACTGTAACCCACCAGGATTTTCTGTCCGTGGGATTTCCCAGGCAAGAATACTGGAGTGGGTAGCCATGCCCTCCTGCAGGGGATCTTCCCAACTCATGGATTAAACCCTAGTCTCATTATGATTCCTGCATCGGCAGGCGGGTCCTTTACCACTAGCACTGCTAATACCAAGACAGCTACTCTGCAGCAATCTCCTTTACAAAGACAACTCCTGAGGATTAAAATGTCCTCAAACCCACAACTTCTATTAGAAGCCTGAAAACCTTCATTCCTGCAAACTTCTATTCCTGAAGAAAATTCACTTCAAAAAGTCTCTGATTACTATTTCATATATCCATCATAATTTTCATCATAACTTGCATTAACAGCACATTAGTAATGGTTTTACACATCTACTGGGTTGGTCAAAAAGTTCGTTCAGGGTCTTGTACCATTACCATCTTACAGAAAAACTTAAAAGAACTTTTGTGCCAACACAGTATCTCCAAAGAACTGCTGAAGAAAACTCAACTTGTTTGTAGAACAATTTGACAGTGAGCATCCTAGTCAACCACTGGGCGACCACATCACAGTGCAGCGTTTTCACTCAGTCAGAAATTCTGATGATGTAATAACAATGTGAAAAAAAATAAATAAATAACAACGTGAAAAAAGGGCTCCCAAAGAAATCAGTGCTGGAGCGCTTGAGGATATACAGAATTGGCTAACTTATCAAGTCATTAATGTCTGGATGTATTTCTCCCATGAACATCAAAAGTCCACTATACATCTGTAAAATACACTTGTATCTTCACATTAAAAAAAAATTATCCTACATAATCTTCACATGTGGGATCAAGCAGATTCTAAACTCAGAAGCGTGAGGGTTGGGGGGTGGGTATTAGCATTAGTTCAGTTCACTTCAGTCACATCCAACTCTTTGCGACCCCATGGACTACACCACACCAGGGTTCCCTGTCCATCACCAATTCTGGAGCTTGCTCAAACTCATGTCCATCAAGTCAGTGATGCCATCCAACCTTCTCATCCTCTGTCGTCCCCTTCTCCTTCTGCCTTCAATCCTCCCCAGCATCAGAGTCTTTGCCAGTCAGTCAGCTCTTGGCATCAGGTGGCCAAAGTATTGGAGCTTCAGCTTCGGCATCAGTTCTTCCAATGAATATTCAAGACTGATTTCCTTTAGAATGGACTGGTTGGATCTCCTTGCAGTCCAAGGGACTCTCAAGAGTCTTCTCCAACACCACAGTTCAAAAGCATCAATTCTTCGGCGCTCAGCCTTCTTCACAGTCCAACTCTCACATCTATATATGACCACAGGAAAAACCATAGCCTTGACTAGACGAACCTTTGTTGGCAAAGTAACGTCTCTGCTTTTCAATATGCTATCTAGATTGGTCATAACTTTCCTTCCAAGGAGTAAGTGTCTTTTAATTTCATGGCTGCAGTCACCATCTGCAGTGATTTTGGAGCCCAGAAAAATAAAGTCTGACACTGTTTCCACTGTTTCCCCATCTATTTCCCATGAAGTGGTGGGACCGGATGCCATGATCTTAGTTTTCTAAATGTTGAGCTTTAAGCCATCTTTTTCACTCTCCACTTTCACTTTCATCAAGAGGCTTTTGAGTTCCTCTTCACTTTCTGCCATAAGGGTGGTGTCATCTGCATATCTGAGGTTATTGATATTTCTCCCGGCAATCTTGATTCCAGCTTGTGTTTCTTCAAGTTCAGCGTTTCTCATGATGTACTCTGCATAGAAGTTAAATAAGCAGGGTGACAACATACAGCCTTGATGTACTCCTTTTCCTATTTGGAACCAGTCTGTTGTTCCATGTCCAGTTCTAACTGTTGCTTCCTGACCTGCATACAAATTTCTCAAGAAGCAGATCAGGTGGTCTGGTATTCCCATCTCTTTCAGAATTTTCCACAGGTTATTGTGATCCACACAGTCAAAGGCTTTGACATAGTCAATAAAGCAGAAATAGATGCTCTTCTGGAACTCTCTTGCTTTTTCCATGATCCAGCGGATGTTGGCAATTTGATCTCTGGTTCCTCTGCCTTTTCTAAAACCAGCTTGAATATCAGGAAGTTCACAGTTCACATATTGCTGAAGCCTGGCTTGGAGAATTTTGAGCATTATTTTACTAGCATGTGAGATGCGTGCAATTGTGCGGTAGTTTGAGCATTCTTTGGCATTGCCTTTCTTTGGGATTGGAATGAAAACCGACCTTTTCCAGTCCTGTGGCCACTGCTGAGTGTTCTAAATTTGCTGGCATACTGAGTGCAGCACTTTCACAGCATCATCTGTCAGGATTTGGAATAGCTCAACTGGAATTCCATCACCTCCACTAGCTTTGTTCATAGTGATGCTTTCTAAGGCCCACTTGACTTCACATTCCAGGATGTCTGGCTCTAGGTCAGTAATCACACCATCGTGATTATCTGGGTTGTGAAGATCTTTTTTGTACAGTTCTTCTGTGTATTCTTGCCACCTCTTCTGCTTCTGTTAGGTCCATACCATTTCTGTCCTTTATTGAGCCCATCTTTGCATGAAATGTTCCTTTGGTATCTCTGATTTTCTTGAAGAGATCCCTAGTCTTTCCCATTCTGTTGTTTTCCTCTATTTCTTTGCATTGATCGCTGAAGAAGGCTTTCTTATCTCTTCTTGCTATTCTTTGGAACTCTGCATTCAGATGTTTATATCTTTCCTTTTCTCTTTTGCTTTTTGCTTCTCTTCTTTTCACAGCTATTTGTAAGGCCTCCCCAGACAGCCATTTTGCTTTTTTGCATTTCTTTTCCATGGGGATGGTCTTGATCCCTGTCTCCTGTACAATGTCACGAACCTCATTCCATAGCTCATCAGGCACTCTATCAGATCTAGGCCCTTAAATCTATTTCTCACTTCCACTGTATAATCATAAGGGATTTGATTTAGGTCATATCTGAATGGTCTAGTGGTTTTCCCTTTCTTCAATTTCAGTCTGTATGTGGCAATAAGGAGTTCATGGTCTGAGCCACAGTCAGCTCCTGGTCTTGTTTTTGCTGACTGTTTAGAGCTTCTCCATCTTTGGCTGCAAAGAATATAATCAATCTGATTTCAGTGTTGACCATCTGGTGATGTCCATGTATAGAGTCTTCTCTTGTGTTGTTGGAAGAGGGTGTTTGTTATGACCAGTGCATTTTCTTGGCAACATTCTATTAGTCTTTGCCCTGCTTCATTGCGTATTCCAAGGCCAAATTTGCCTGTTACTCCAGGGGTTTCTTGACTTTCTATTTTGCATTCCAGTCCCCTATAATGAAAAGGACATCTTTTTTGGGTGTTAGTTCTAAAAGGTCTTGTAGGTTTTCATAGAACTGTTCAACTTCAGCTTCTTCAGCGTTACTGGTTGGGGCATAGGCTTGGATTACTGTGATAATGAATGGTTTGCCTTGGAAACGAACAGAGATCATTTTGTCGTTTTTGAGACTGCATCCAAGTACTGCATTTTGGACTCTTTTGTTGACCATGATGGCTACTCCATTTCTTCTGAGGGATTCCTGCCCGCAGTAGTAGATATAATGGTCATCTGAGTTAAATTCACCCATTCCAGTCCATTTGAGTTTGCTGATTCCTAGAATGTCGACATTCACTCTTGCCATCTCTTATTTGACCACTTCCAATTTGCCTTGATTCATGGACCTGACATTCCAGAACTACCATATGACCTAGCAATTCCACTTCTGAGTACTTATCTGAAGAAAATGAAGACTTTAACTCAAGAAGATACATGCATCCCCATGTTCAGTGCAACATTATTTACAAAAGCCACAATATGGAAACAACCTGAGCATCCAATGACAAATGATAAGACGTTTAAAATGTGAGACAGTTATATACACATGTGTTGCGCGTGCACACACACACACACACACACACACACAGTGGAACATTATTCACTCTTTAAAAAGAATGAGATCCTGCCATTTGGAACAACACAGGTGGACCTCAAGAGTAATGCTAAGTGAAAAAAGTCAGACAGAGACGAATACTAAATGATATCACTTATATGTGGAATCTAAAAAGAAAACAGCAAAAAATATAAGCTTACAGATACAGAAAACAGACAAGTGGTTGCCAGAAATGGGTGAAAGGGTCAAAAGTCACAAAAATCCAATTGTAAAGTAAGTAAGTCATAAGGATATAATGTACAGCATGGTGACAAAGTTAATAGTATTGTATTAAATATTTGAAAGTTGCCCAGAGTAAATCTTCAAAGTTCTCATCACAAGAAAATAAGTTTCTTGGCAACTATGAAAGGTGATAGAGGTTAACTACACTTATTGTGGTTATCATTTTGCAAGGCATATGAATATTTAATCATTTTATTTCAGATTATACAACTAACCATTGTATGCCAACTACACGATAAAGAAAAAAAGAGAGAAGAATGGCTGAAAATGTTCAAAATTTGGTGAAAGAGATTCAAGCAGTGCAACCAATCCAAAACAGGGTAAGCTCGAAGAAATCCATATCCAGATACATCATAATTGAACTGCTGAGATCAGACAAAAAAATCTTGAAAGTAGCCCCAGAGAGAAATGATACATGAAAATAGCAATTAGAATGTCTATGCGTAACAATTTGAATGATTATGAATTTCTCATCATAAGTAATAAAAGTCTATTCAAAAGTGCTGGAGGAGGGGGGAGAACTGTCAACCTAGAACTCTATATTCAGTGAAAATGCCCTTCAGGAATGAAGATAATAAGGACCCTCTCAAAGGAAGGAAAACAAAAAGAATTTGCACCTGGCAGACATGCTCTAAAAGAAATACAAAAGGAAATTTTTCAGCTGTAACAGAAACTAACAGAGGAAACCTAGAGTTTAGTAATTAAAAGAAAGCAACAAAAACAGTAATATTTGGATAAATATAATAAACTATTAACTTTCTCTTTACAATAAAATATTTGATAGTTGAAAGAAAAAATTATAACACTGGTATGGTTCTCAACATCTACGGATACAATATGACACATATAACACAAAGGGAAGAAAGTAAACACATCTACATGGTGGTAAGTTTCTACTTTCCACATGAAACGATAATTTTAAGTAAATTAGGTAAAGTATATGTATTTTAATCCCAAGGATAACCACTAAAGGAGCTATACAAAGAGAACAGCCAAAACCTCAAGAAATTACAATTCTAAGAGAGTCCAAATGAACAGAAAACAGCAAAGAGGAAAAAGAACAAAAAAGGGTGACAAAACGAACAAAATGGCAGAACTCAACGCAAGCACACCAATAATGAGAGTAAAGTGGTCTAAACACACAACTGACAACAGATTGCCAGAATACACATATTTTACGAAGATTCAGCCGTACGCTATCTTCAAGAAATCCACTTCAAATAAAATGACAGAGTAGGTTAAAAGAAAAAGGACAGAAAGAGTATCACCATGCAACCATTAACCAGAAGAAAGCTGGAGTAAATATATTCGTATCAAAGAAAATAGACTTCAGAGTAAGAAAAATTACCAAAGATAAAGGGGAACACTAAGTAATGATAAAAGAATCATTTCTCCAAAAGCATGTAATGTCCTGCATGTGTATGCACCTAACAACGCTTCAAAATACATAAATTTAAAACTAATGAAACTAAAAGGAGAAATAAACCCACAATTACAGTGACTGTGGAATTACTCTCATGTTAACTGAAAGAACAAATAGCAAGAAAACCAGCAAGGATGCAGTTAAATAACAACAAACGAGGTTAACTGACATTTATAGAACACTCAAAAAGAGCAGAGTACACATTCTTTCTAAGTAAACATAGAACATTCAAGATAAACCAAATACTGGCCATCAAACAACACTGGAGAAATGTTAAAAGGTTCAAGTCATAGAAACTATGTTCTCTGACTACAACAGAACTAAACTAGAAATAATTAATACAAAAGTATCAGGAATAACCAAATATAGTCTTTGGGGCAAGGAGGAAGTCTCAAGGAAAATTACAAAGTATTTTAAACTAAATAAAAAACTTATCCAGATTTGTGGGATGCAGCTAAAGCAATGCTTAGAAGGAAGACTCAAATGTGTATATTCTTCTCTAATAAGAAGAGCCTCAAATTAACAATGTGAGAAATTAAAAAAAAAAAAAGAACAAATATGTACAGCACAGTGACTGTAGTTAACACTGCTGTATGGTATATTTGAAAGCTGTTAAGAGAGTAAAATCCTAAGAGTTAATCACCACAAGAAAAAAAAATTTTTCCCTCTTTTTTTTTTGTATCTAACTGAGATGATGGGATTAACTAAAGTTGTGGTAATCATTTCACAATATATGAAAGTTAAGCCATTATGCTGAATACCTGAAATGTACCCAGTGCTTATGTCAATTATATCTCAATACAACTAGGAAAGCAGGGTGGGAGAGAAAAAAATAATCCAAAACAAGGAGAAGGAAACAGTAAGAGCAGTAGTTAGTAACACTGATCGGAAAATCCTCTGACATTAATCAAAGGAACCAAGGGCTGATTCTCTGAAGATAAACAGAACTGATGAACAACTGACCAATGAAAAAAGAGGGGATAAAAATTACAAACATCCACAATGGAGATATTACTAAACTCAATAGGTAGTAAAGGGATAATAAGGAAATACTATGAACTCTACCCACACAAATTTAACAACTCCAGTGAAATCGACCAACTCCTTAAAAGTCACAATCTACCAGAACTGCAGGCGAGTTCTTTACCACTGAGCCACCAGGGAAGCCCTTTTTAACAGTCCTCTACTTACTAAAGAGGGCTTCCCTGGTGGCTCAGTGGTAAAGAATTCGCCTGCAAATTCAGGAGACACGGGGTTCGATCTCTGGGTAGGGATGATCCCCTGGAGAAGGAAATGGCAACCCACTCCAGTATTCTTGCCCGGAGAATTCTATGGACAGAAAAGCCTGGCAGGCTACAGTCCACAGGGTCGCAAAACAGTCGGACACGACTTAGCGACTAAACAACAGCCACAATTTATTAAAGAAATGGAATTAGTGATTTTAAATCTTCTTAAAAAGAAATCTCTGGACCAAGATATTTTCACTGGGGAACTCTACCAAAACAATACAAACTCTACAAAATCTCTTCCCTAAAAATTAAATCGAAAGCGAAGTCGCTCAGTCGTGTCCGACTCTTTGCCACCCTATGGGGTGTAGCCTACCAGGCTCCTCCCTCCATGGGATTCTCCAGGCAAGAATACTGGAGTGGGCTGCCATTTCCTTCTCAAGGAATATTTCCCAGCTCATTTTATAAGTTCAGCATTACCTTGATACCCAAAAATAGTTTACAACATACACAAAGGTTGATACTCTGTCCGAAAATAAACATAAAATATAAGACAGGAACAAGAAGGAAGAGGAATGGCTCACTGGTTATGATATGCTGAATGGTCTAGATGTCAAAACCGGGCAGTTCTGTCGAACCAAATGCTGGGGGAGGAGGGAGGGGAGTGGGAGCACGCCAAGCCCCTTGGCTTCTGGTGGTAACATCTCTGAAATTAATTCTAATTTTCAAAATACAGCAAATCACAGTTCCACATATAGAGCTGCTTCTCTGAGAGTGTCTTTTCTCTTTTGACTGTACCCATGCTTCAGTTTTAAGGAGTGTTAAAATCTGTTCCAACATTCACTACGTAGAGAATTAAAGACAAGATCAATCTGTGTTGGAACTTATCCATGAGGCTTAGTTCCTGAAACACCATGAGAGCATTATTTTTAAAACTGCCACACATGGTCCCCAAAGTGAAGAAAACAACTAATCACATCCTGTATAGGAAGATGATGCCATGACCAACGCCACCTCTGAAAGAACATGACTAGGAAGGCCACTGGGAGCCCCACGAACTCTGTGTCACAAACTGCCCTAATTTCTCTTAGACAAAACACCCATGAGGAATTGAACTGACTCATTCAGAACTCCCAGGTCCAATAATATCCATTAACTACTTTTGCTTCCTGTTCATCTCCATTTCTTTAAGGGAAGTTATATGGGTGTTTCTCTGGGCCATGTAACCGTTGACAACATTTAACACAATTCTCTGAGTCTGCC